>NW_020897737.1:4391378-4848167 GCF_003984885.1 Neopelma chrysocephalum | reverse complement strand
CCAGACACTTTTCCCATCCCCACTGCTTCCCACCGCGCCCCAGACACCCGCCCCTGCATGTGCCCTCGGAGCTGCTTTGCTCTTGCGTGGGGCTGGGCCCGCTGGAGTGGCATCTCCTCTCTCATCTGCTTCAGCCAGCCAAGGCTTGCCCACTTCCCTCTTAATTTGTCCTTGTTTACATTTGTCCTGAGCGAAGGTTGGCAGGTCACCAACCTCGCTAATGCCTTTTCCCCTCATCGTCAACACGGGAGTGGCGGTGCCTGGTCCGTGTGCTCCATCGTGGTGCCCGCCAGGCTTTCTGCTGCTGTCCAGTGCTGTAGGGGTGGATGCCTGCCGGTTAATCCCGGCTTCTTCTGCAAGGCACGGACGCATCAGGTTGGGCACAGGTTTGCTCTAATGAGGCTTTGTGGCTCCTGGACCAGAGCTGGCTCCTGCGTGGGCGGTGAGCTCATGTCTGTCTGTGTGTGCCCCCGTAGTCAGACATGCCCGCGGTCCAAAACTCTGTTCCCTTGGCGGGTTGCGGGTCCCCTACCAGAGGGGCATCCCCCGATATTCGTTGCTGGGTGAGATCAGACAGAGATGGACAGTACTGTGAGTCTTGCCATGTTGTGGCCAAGTACCTCCTTTCCTACTGCTTTATTTTCTTCTTTCCTCGAATCCCAAAGCTAAAGTATAGGGAAGGGCAAAAAGAACAATTAATGTCCTTAAAAAAAAAAAAAAAAGCCTCAAACCTTTACAAATCCAAAAAGCATTAAAAAAATCTTGAAGAAAAGTTCTTAAAAAAATTATCCTCACTTAAAATTTCCTTATTTGTTTTGTAACAGTAATGCTTCAGTGGTGCTTGCTAGTAAAGTAAAATGTTGAATAGTCTTCCCATAAAATTTATCAAGAAAATGGGGCTGATTGGTGACTTCAGGCACTAATACAACAACAGCATCACAGATAACAATACAAAGTGACCTTGAATGTCAATTAAGAGAAGGCTCTATCCATAATTTTTTATTGGACACAAGATCTCTGGGCTCTTCTCTGTCACTGTGTCTACTTTGTGTTGTGTTTGCAGAAAAAGAAAAGAAATACAAAGCTCCCCTAATGTTATGAAAATGAGAAGTTCTTTATAATTCTGTGGCCCGTGTGACATTTTCTGATAATGTAAAAACTCAATTGAAAAAGGAAATAATATGTTGCCTTGCATTGTTCCTCCAAATGACTTAAAGGGAGATAACTTGATAAAAACATTTCTATCACACCCTCTGGTTAGTTAAGTGTAGCTGTTATGTTTCTAAAAATAGACGGTCCCTGAGTGTGCCTGAAGTCTGCAATATGGAGGTCAGTTCTGTGTCATGCATAGCCTTTTCTGCCACAGCTATTCTGCCTTAAAGTTGTCATGGACTTCTCCTCTGTCTATTTCTTTAATTCACTCATAATTTTCCATTGTTCTATAAAGTAGACGCATGCTTGTAATCAGAGAGAGACAAGCCTGTAATCAGAAAGTAGCCAACAATAGTTGTTTGATGCCATAAAAATAAAAAATGTTCAGCAGTTTGGAATAAGGGAAATTATCACTTTTTAATGGCTCCTGGCAAAACTCCATAACTAACTTTCTTAAGAAATGTATCTACTAAATAGTGAATAATGAACCAATACCCCTATAAACTCTGCACTGAATTGCTTCTTTGTCTTATTTTTCAATGAGTTATAATGTTTTGGCTTTCTAGCATTATTGACATTAAATCAGCTTGCTGACTGTGGGCATGTCTTTATGAAGAGAGTAGCCAGGAACTGCACAAAGCCCAGAAGGAATGTGCTGTGGTGGGGGTTGGGAGATCAGGGCCATTCCAGAAGTAAGAGGATGCTTTTCCTTGTACTTAGCCTCAGGCATAGACATGGCTTACTCCTTCCCTCAGTCAAAACAAGGAACTTCAGAGGCTTAAGCATCCACTCGGATGGCTGCTAATGAGACTGTTCTGTCTCTTCATACATTTCAAAATCTACGTGCCATATTTCAGTCTTCGGCCTTCTGGGTGTTTGTGTCTAATTAGGCTGGAGGGCCTCCAGTTCAAGATTACCTGTGCTGCTTGGTGCCCAATTCTTTTATATGACTTTGGCAATAAAGCAGATTACTGTGGGTTATGTGCAAGCAAATTAGGGACAGATGTAAGCATTCTTATAAGCCCTGTTCCTGCTTTCTTAGCACGAACTGAATTCTACCATCATCTGGTTCTTTCTACATAAAACGTGTAGTGTGCTGATTGTAGCATATTTATAATTGAGGGTACTCTGTAAGATGTGGGGCTGTTAAATACTTCATCTTCTCTTGCCATTTTTTTTTCAAATGAGAAACAATACTGCTGCAAAAAAAGCTTCCAGATAGAAATAATGAAAAAGAGAAACGGACTCTGAGCACAGCTACACATAGCACAGCAACAAATGTTTTAAGTTTGTTTTCATAACAACCTAGAGTACAATGGAGGAAACAATGCATAGTACATGAAATGGTGTTTAAAACTATGAAGTAATGTGGCATTATTTAGGACTGCTATTTTCTACTGCTTTAATTAAAAAAAAAAATCCCTGTGCATTATAGGAGGAATATGGAAAGACTGCTCTGGCTGTCTCCTTGTCATCATGGAATAAATAAACCATACGGTAAAATCATAGAACCATAGAATGGTTTTGGTTGGAAGAAACCTTAAAGGTCACTCAGTTCTGACCCCCTACCATAGTCAGGGACACCTTCCACTGTAACAGGTTTCTTCAGAGCCCCATCCAACCTGGCTTTGAACGCTACTGGAGACGGGGCATTTACAGCTTCCCTGGGCAATCTGTTCCAGTGCCTGACCACCCTCACAGTAAAGACTTCCTTCCTAATGTCTAATCTTCACTTTTGGAGCTTAAAGCCATTTTCCCTTGTCCTATCACTACATGACCTTGTAAAAAGTTCCTCTCCAACTTTCTTGTAGCCCCTTTAGGTACTGGAACCTCATCTCTCTCTGCCTCTCTTCGTAGGAGAGGTGTTCCAGTCCTGTGATCATCTTGGTGGCCCTCCTCTGGACTCGCTCCAACAGGTCCACATCCTTCTTATGTGGGGGACCCCAGAGCAGCACTTGAGGTGGGGTCTCATGAGAGCGAAGTAGAGGGGGAGAATCACCTCCCTTGGCCTGCTGCCTACTTTTCTTTTAATCTTAATTCTCCAAATTGCTGTCCTCTTTAGAAGTGCTAGATCCAATTTTAGGGTGTTATCCCTTGTTTTGTTAAGCCAAAGCTTGAAGTGAAATTCCAATTCCAGTGAACCAAATGACAAAATTTACTGAACAATTGTTTCATCTTAGATGTCAGTAGAGCTGGATATTTATTCAAAGGTAGTTGCCACCTTAAATGAACCTTAACAACATTTAGAAATATGTGTTAAAGTGCACTCCAAAAATCATCAGATTTCTTCACAGTTATAATTTTGGAATCAGGAATATTGTGTTTGAAAACAAAATTCTCATTAGGAGGACTTAAGAATAATAGTCTCCTGATATCCAAACTCTTGCATAATATAAATCAGGGATTTTGCCTCAGGTCCCCTTGTGACACCTCTATGGAGATGTTCTGATGCTGAGATGGTGAGGGACAGAGCACCATGAAAAGTGAGTGACTTCTGCCTTTCAGGCTCCCAGATTTATGCTTGTGATTCTGCAGTTTGATAAAGTAAATTTTTGTTTCTTTGAAGAAAAAGGATTACAGATGAAACACTGATACCTAATTCTTGGGTTTAAATTATATGACATTAATGAAGCAGTTCTACATTTTAGAATGCTCCATAAAACCCCAACACTTTGTGTTTGCAGGACTTGGAGCCATTATTCCTAACATTGCATATATTGTGAAAAAGAAAAAAGGCTACCTGAATATCAAGTAGTGACTAACGTGTTCATCCAACAGAAATACTGAGCAGCTGCCCCTTTATAAGTAACTTTTATATTAAAGGACTTTCTGTCCTTTCTGAAATGTTGAGACATCTGGGACAATCACATCTGAAATGTCTCTGCTTTCGTCTCTGGAATATAGAGGAGTACGCAGGGAGGAGGCATTGCCTGGTAGCAAAAGCAGCCAGAGAGCTGTGGTCCTGAATGCTTGTAAGTGCACATAATGGAATGTGTCCTGTTGAAGGTGCTATGCCTTGTTCCCTGCCTCTCCAAACCATGGTGAGAAACAGCCTGGCAATGCCCTTAGAGTCTGTGCCTGGGCTTTGTGTTGGGAGTCTCTATCTATTTAGGAGTACAGTAGTGCACTTTTATGTATTGTATGGTCATTCATTTTCATAGAAACAAAAGTGAGTGCTCAATAATAGAATGTTCCCCCAGAAGAAGCTGAGCTACTTTTCAGGGGAAAAGTAACACTTTAATCCCCCTTTTTAATCCCATAACATTCCAGAGATCAACAAAAATCTGCAAGTGTTAACCTTGAAAAGGAAACATGTTTGGCCCTGAAGGAGGAAATGCAAGTGATCTTGTGTTAGAGAGCAATCTTAGGACATCTCAGAACCCAAAAACCTGAGTTCAGTTGGTCTTCACTAAGATAGTTTTCTGGTGAAGTGTTTCAGAGTTACTTTGTATATCAGATATGTGTTCCAAATGTAAAGGAGAGGCTAAATGCCTTAATAAGTTAGGAAGGCAGTAGCCTCATTTATCAAAAAGATAAGAGGAACCCAGATGACGGAATTATCAATATTTTGCAGGGAAAAAAAATATGGTAGGATGAAGAACTGTACTGCAGTTGGTTAGTGGCTTTGCCTTTTGGTTTTAGAACACTAACCTTAACTCTGAAAAACTGTTTATGGAAGAAATATTCTTAGAGACCCAGTCTGGACTTTATGTGATGGTGCAAATGAAACGCAAGTGGCATTTTAGGATTATTTTTGGGGGGTGTGTATAAAATTGGAGTAGAGCTCTGTGGCTTAGATCATTCTACTTTTTTTCAGCACTTTCTGAAGTCATTGTAGCTGCAGCTTGGCTGTCATGTTCTTCCTTTAATTGGAAACTGGCCAAGGGGATGGTTGGCAGGCCTGTTTTTTGGAAACCTGGACATTATCTTGCTGCTTTGGGGCCTCTGCAGTATTAATAAACAATGAATAAACTTCCTGGCATTTCTTTAACAACATTATGGTTAAAGAACAATCCGCTTAAGCCTTCAGAGAATAGCTGTTGCAGAAGAAGAGAAAACACAGTCCACTGACATCTAGCAAATGAATCTTTTTTTCTTTGGTAAAGTAAAAAGGCTTTTTTTGCACAGCAGAAAGAATAGTCCTGGGACATAGTATAAATAATAAACTACCACTAATAAATATAGCTCTTCCAGTGTAGAGTCTTACACATACTGGTTAAGAATCTCTTCTCCTCACTTGGTCTGCATATGATATTCATTGAATTTTGGATCCTGATCTTGAATTTATGTTTTGAGATCTTGTCTTGAAAATGCCACTCAAGTTGCCATCCAGTGTGTATCTCAGTTGGCCAGAGCCAAGAGAATATCCCTAGATTTAGTTGGGATGTACTTAACTTTCCCTGGACTGGGTGCTGCAGGCAGAATTGCTCTGCTGTGTGACAGGGGACCATTATACACATGTTCTGTGGAAACCCACCGTGGGGGGGTGCTGCAGGGTGAGCCAGGAGTGCCTCTGGTCTGTGCTGCTACTGCTTGAGGAGCTGAGTGGCGTGGCCTGTTAGAAGCCCCCATCTGTGCCATGAGCCTTTGAGCAGCTTCTCACAGGCGATTTTTTTTTTCCCACAGCAGAGAATGGAACTCTGGGGTATGGATGTAGGGATTTTCCTTGGCAGTGTAGTTGTGTATTGAGTGCCATGGTAGCTGTAGTCAGCAATACTGCAGCTTTTCCTCTCCTACGGCACATCTCTCTGTGGCATGCAGATCACTAATGAGGAGCTAATTAGGCATAAGTGATCCTGATTTTATTCTGTTTTCCTCTAATAAATATATTCAAGTCCTTATTCTCACTGGTTTATGAGAATGACCAATTTCATAGTGCTGAAAACAAGTTTCAAGACAAAAAAAAAGGTAAAACATTTTTTTTTCCTCTCCAAAAATGTTAAACTTGATGAACAAAAAGACAAAGAAAACCCAACAAAGAAAAATTATTGCTGTGGAAATCCCCAAGGGAGAAGGTAGGGGTGTGAATGTTCTATAAAATAAAAGTTAAGTACTTCAGGAAATTGATAAAGGCACACAAAAATTTCAGTGGTAAATACAATTATGGATGAAATAGCTTTTTTTTGTCCTTTTTTTTTAATTTTAAAGAAGCATAGTAAGAACAAAAGGAGTCTGAACAAAAGAGTGGGCTGCTGTTGGGTAAAAAATGTCTGTTAGAATTAGCGTAAAGTATTAACTGAATTACTTCTCTTCTTCACGTGTCAGTAAAGGACAGTAAAGTACCGAGACTGTACCTGGGCTGATGGTGATGATGAAGTGTGTAACACCCTCCTCCACCTTTGCTGTGCTGCTCTGTGAGCTGCTGTTGTGCTGCTGTGTCAACTCTTACTGTTAGGCTTATTTAAACAGCTGGACCTGACGACTAATACCCAGAAGTTTTTACAGAATTCACTGGAGACTTCTGTGGGTTATGAAGCTTGAAATTTTCAATATACTTTAAAACACTAAGAAATTACAGCAAACTTGGGAATTTGTCACCAATGCTTTCAAAAGGAATCTTCTGGATAATTGGAAGCCTATCAATTTGGCTCTGGTCCTGGAAAATGTGAAAGAAATTCTCCTATTACATTTAAGCTTCCTATCATTCTTTAAGACTAGTCACCCGTGATTTTTGGAAAATAGATTTTATCAACCTGACTCTTTATTCCTTTCTTTATTCTCTTTTTTGAGAGATAACAAATACAGTTTGATCAATGCCATTGTGTTGAAGTAATATATAATACACTTCTGTGAGGCATGATTTTTTGATCAAGTGACTAGACTGAAATGAAATCAATTTGATGCTTCTTAAATGGACTAAAAGCTGGCAGACAGGCTATGAAACATGACTGTAAATGGGGAATCCTCACTGAGTATGTGCCTTTCTGTTGGATCCTATAAGAACAGGTTATTAGCAGTGATTATTTAGCACTTTATTGATGACCTAGATGGTGAAATATCAGTTTTCCACAGGACTGTGGTGCATTTAAGAGAATAACTATCTGGTGCAAAGTGGTCTGTCAGTGTTAGTAAAGTGGGTGCAAGCTGTAGTGTACCGCGAGTGGGGTTTTAGTGAACTACTGTGGTTCTTGGACAACTAATGGCAGTACTGAGTAAATGTAGAGAAATATTTTGTACACGTACATTGTATCGATTTTAAGGAGAAAAGGGGTTAGACAATGTCATAACAATAAAGGACTTGGAAAAATGGAATGCCAAGGTCACTGTCTGCTGGATTTACCAGAGAGAGGTGGCCCAGTATCGTGTGCTCTGTTTAAGTACCAGTTGTGGTTCATGGTATGGGAAGGCATTGTTCAGTGTAGCCAACATGGGCATAACAAAATGCACTGTCTGGAAAGCAAGGTTTGCCTTCGGAAAAGTGAGATAAACTTACCATTACAATAGTAATAACAGTACCAACATTCTGTAAAATTAAATGCTAGTTAAAAAGGGATGTGATTATGGGAAGACTTGTGTTTTTCAGATCTGAACTCTTAGAGAACACCTACCATGTAAGGAGATATTACCCTAAATTCGGGTTTTTTTGTGCAACTTATGGCCATTTCCAAAAGGACCATGGCTCACTCTATTCATACATTTACTTGTTTAGAGAACTTTGAAGCTTTATTCAGGTCTCTGAATGTGGATGAAACTTAGTGTAGTCTTTTGCTCTACTCAGATTTTATATTAAAGAATTGGCTTTATGTTAAAGTTTTTACTGTCAGGAATGAAAGCAGGGAAAGTCACGTGTGTACTTTAGAACTTAAGAGATGCCTGCACTCCTTTCTCCTGTGGCTCTCTTGCCTTGTTACTTGAGACTTCCAAACTTGCCAGGACAAATAGACCAGGAATTTGATGTACCTATTCCTTCTGTTCTTTGATGCAGCTGATTTTGATCTATGACTAGAGCAGTTGAATGTAGTGCTCAGCTCAGGCAAGGTTTCTGAATTGGCTAAATGCAGTGAAGGGCTAAGATGAAATTTTTATATTGGGCTAGATGAAATTCTGCACTGCTCTTGGCAGAGGTTGTACCAAAACCCTGGTGTAGAGTTTTCACATGACTGTGTTTATATTACTTCCATTTGAAAGAATTTTATGGCTCTCTGCAGAGCTGTGATTGGTTAAGATTGTACTAGAATTTCTTCATGTTGAAATGATGTGTGACAGAAAGCAAAAGCAACTTTAGTTGTTTTACACTATTACAGTATCCACAGTATTACAGCTTAGACATCATGGTCTGTCCAAGGGATCTCAGATGTACAGAAACGGGTTGTGCTCCACACTCTCGGGAATCAGAAAAATTTAGAAGTTTGATCTTTAGAAAGTCCATTGCATTGAAGTATAGCCTGGAGTATCTGTCCAGTCTTTGCTTATGCTATTTACTATTGACAGGGCTCCAAAAGTAATGCATGAAAATGTTCTGTATCTGGAACAGTTAATGTTTACCTGCATGTTTTTAACCTTTGTGCTAAAGCAATGAAAAATGCTATTCAGTTGAATCCAGGTATTTCATATAAAATTAGTAAAGTTAGTAATGATACGTACCATTTCTCTATCACTTTCACCCGCTGGAACAATTTATCCTTCCATCCTACTAAATTTGAAAATAATGAAGCTGCCTTGATTTGAGGAGGACTTTGAAATTACATGCCCAGATCACCTAGAAACAGAGCCAGGGGTAGTATCTGTGAGTCTCAAACTGCTCTTTTATCCACTGGACCGTACTGATGACACCATTAAATACAAAATTTGATAAGTACCCAAGTGCAAATGCATAACCAAATTTCAGGTCTTGCTGTAGGAATATACTAAGAATGTTTTTAAAAACTGTGATGATAAATTATTTTTCAAATAGATTTTTTAATTATTATTTATAAAAACATAAACAGAAAATTTGACCCTCCATGCTTTTCTCAAGAACAAATTTACATTTTTTTCCTGTGACTACGAAAATACTTCTTTCCTCCCCATTCCAGTTACTGCATTAAAAGCGTACCCTTTGTTTAAGTTCAATTCCTGTCTTCAATTTACAGCCTACAACATGCACAGTCTGTATTCTGCAGCAGTTGTAGCAACATTTACATGTTGGAACTGTTTGTAACATCAGTGGAACTATCTCTTCCTCCTTTTTGAAGTTATGCCTTAAAATGATCCTTTCTCCCCAGTTTTTGCCACAAATTCAATTTCTTATAAGAGCTAGTAATTTCCCAGCAAGCTAAAAAGAACATCCAGTTGCTTTCTTTTGCCCCTCGCTCCCCAGTTTGTGCTGAGCTGCGCCCTCCTGTTTTACAGCTGGATTGAAGGTGCCTCTGATAAAGAGCTCTCTGTTGTTCAATTGGGACTTAGTGTAATGTTCTCTCAGTCCTCTCTCTAGGTCTTTTAGTGTTACAGTCTACAAATTACCACTTTCATCTCTTTTTGTGTTGCTCTATCTTGCCAAAAGAATAAACGTGGCTGTGGCTGTCTCGTGTGTAGCCGGGACTATCAGTTTCCTCCTTGAGAAGATCAGAGTGCTCCTGCTGTGTTTGTGTCTGTATTCCAGCAAACACTGCAAGCGCACCTGAGAGAACTTCTGTTCACCTCTCTGGTATCTCTGTTCAGAACATTTTGATTATTAAAGCACCTGTATGAAAGACGCTGACTGCTGAATGACCACCTTGATGGAGAAGAGACACATACCATTGTCATAGGCATACATACCAAGAGAGAAATACTAATTAGGAGATTTCTGGTTTTAGTCTAGCAGCCAGCCTTAGGTGCATGAGTATTTTGTATGACCAGTAGCTATTTATGGATGAATCCTAAACACAAGCTCTGAAAGGATTAGCAAGATGAACGATATGTGATACTTTGCCCTTTCCACAAACACCAGGGTCACAGCCCTAAAGAACTGCAATGAGGTCATAAAAATATTCTTTTTTTCCAAGCTTTAAAGATCAGCGCTATTTGTCATGGAGCAAAATGGCATGGAAGTTGAACTTCTGTTCCCACAATTGTATTTGAGAAGTACTCATGAATCTTGACAGACTTATGAGTGATTGTAAACAGCTGAAGGAAAACAATAGGGCTGCGCTGGCCATGGGACATGGGTGGGCCCCACCGTCAGTGTATCTGTGCTGATGAAGTCTTGTGTGGCAGGTAAAATATGTCAGGGAGCTGGGGCAATCACACTGCAGCATGTTTGAGCTTCAGTTTCAGCTGTTCCTCAGCTGCTCAAATGCTTTATCTGAAGAAATGTATTAAATAAAGTGCATCGTGTGTGGTTTTTTTGAAGAGGCTGAACTGTGTCTTCCCATGATGCCAGTTCACATCTAAGAACATTCTGGCTGTCATAGCTTTAACCCCAACCCACTCTCTTAGTTCAGGGAAGCACATGTTGCCAGCTCAAGGGTGGCTCACAGAGGTGTAAATACAGATGACTCCATGTGTATATGCATTCATATATGTCAATGTTGTATTAACATGAGTATAATTAACTGAGGAAAAGATAATTCCTGGAGAAGTTGTCTAGGACTAAAGGTCTTCCATGGCCTAGAGCAGAAAAACTTACAAAGGGATGAATTTTCTTGATGCCAAGACCTTATTTCATAAAATATGAAGAGAAGATACAGAATTGGAGAAGCAGGATATAAAAAACCAAAGTGGTGAGATTGTTGACAGCGGTATTTGAGGATAGACTGATGAAGGGAAGAAATAATTTACTGCCCACTTACAAATTGCAGAGGGAAAGAAATAGCAATCCTGTATGCCCTGATATGACAAAGACACTTCTGTCTGTAACTAACTAAAAATCTACTGCTGTTTTGTGATTCCAAGTAACTGAATCAAAATCAGTAAAACATTTTGCTTCTTTTAAATGCAATTGCCTGTGGGTAGAAAATGTTTCCTGATGTCTCCTAAATTCTTTAAGTGGTGTTTCTGTGAGTATATGAAGATGTATTCTGCACAAAGGAATACTGTAGTCTGGAATCTGTGTTCTGGAATCATGTTATCTGACAAATTTCTTTATAAGACATGAGAAGCTAAATAGTTACATTGAAAAGGCTTTACATTTAAAGTTTATTATGTTATTAAATTACATATGTATAATTTTTAAGGAAATAGTATGTTGATCTGTAGATAATTGAGAAGATATTAGTTCTGTAAAAAGACTGCATTTCTAAAAATTTATTAGTTAGGGCTAAAAAGCTGTTTATATACAAAATCTTTCATATCCTACATATATTAAATGCAGTGTACTCTGTCTATAAAGATCTTTTGCGGCTTACTGTTTGATCTGAACACCATGTAATAAAAAGTTCAGCTGAGATGAAATTCTGTGTAATTGAAAGCCCAAATGAAGAACATGCCTAGTAGGGAAGGAATAAAATGCACAGACTATAAGTAAATGGACATGCTGAAGATAGTATATGAGGTGTTTTTCATTTCTACAAACTGGAATGCTAATTTCAAAGAAGAAACTACAAAAAATGAAATTACAACCACTGTCACACTCAAAATATCAATGTGAAAAAAGACAGGTGAAAGAAAAGATGAGATCACAAAAGAGGTACTTTTGCAAGAAAAAAAACGGCTCTTACCAGACTACAAGTAAAATCCAAATGTGGTGAAGAGTTACTGGCCTTTAGAAATTAGGTACTTTAAACAGTGAAGGGAATTTCATAGACCAACAGTACTGGATAAGTGGGAAAGATTATATCCTATTTATTGCATTTTAATTTCTGTATCAGTTGAGGTATGTAATTTTCAGAAAAAGAGATGTAAGCTGATTATCTGGTAATACAGACATCCCATTTTGATGTTTAATTTGCAAATGTTCATGAGCTAGAACATTTCACTAAGCAGCTGCTAGTGTGAGGAAGAGTTAAAGGTGTGGGTTCAGCCTCCTGCTGTGCAGGCAGTGTGTTGGTAGAAGCAGCTGCTGAAGAGTAAGACAGATCTGCAAGTTGGGTTCCTGCTACATCAGCTTGGATGAGACGGGGTTGTCGTTGTCCCTGTTCTTCAAGGAGATACATGCATGGCAAGGATTTGATGAGTGGAATTGTTAAACTATATCTGAGCAGTGCTACACAGGGATATAATACTTTGTATCCCCAAGTCTCCAGGGGGAACTACAAGACAACAGGATTAACTGTCAGAGTGGATTCGCTCTGTAGACAGAAACTCTTTTCTACATGATTGGAATAGATAATTGATGGAAGATCAGATCATGTAGACTTCTGGAACAGATTAGTTTTTCACTTTTTCTCATTATAGTCTTTGTCATGAAAACATATACTTTATGCCATTTTCTGGTCTCCTTACAGTCATTACACTGGGAGTGTTATCACTTTTAATTTTTCCAATTTTTCTCATGATAAATTCTCTGTTCCACTGTCTTTATAAAGAAATTAACATTGGTGGACTTTGGTAAGAAATCATATTCTTTCCTGACAAGCTAAAGATGGTATTGTTTAAAGAAATAATTATCTTAGGATACCATATCCATTAAGACCTATTTTTAGGAGCTGGTTAAATGTAAGAAAAAGTAGTGATCAGGACTTTCCATAGACATTGAGAAGGGAAGGAGCTGTATTTCTCTAGTCTGACTTTGAGCATGAAAGAGATCCAGAGATTCTTGCATCTGACTCTCTGTATTGCTAGAAAGTCATCTAGCTTTGATCTGCCAGTGGCAAATGATGGAGGATCTAATACAAGCTTTTGGAGAGCAATCCAATGACTACTTAACTGGGTGAAACCCAATGAAATTCAAAATAACTGGAATAACTTTCAATTTATGGCATGAATTGTCTGTAACAGGCATGAAACCTTAAAAACAAAATCTTAAAAGTTTAAAATCTTTAGAAAGGGATAGTAGGATTGAAGAAGAATTAATAGACAGATGTCCTTTGGTTTCTGCTGCGCTGGATTTCTCATTTCATAAACTCTCATTGTCCAAACATATGCCTTATTTCTAGACTGGAACTATCTAATTTTAATTTCTAGATTCTGCATTTTTTACAATCTCTTTGTCTTTTATATTATTTATTCAACTTCAAAATAATGAGCAGGGATGCCTCTCCATGTATGCATGGTTTGTAGGAGGCACAGATTTGCTTGAGTTAGGTCATTCAGCACCTTCAGTTCCCACCCCAGTCAGGGTCAGAGGGATTAAAACCCACACAGAATTCTAAATTGTCTGTAGTTACTAAAGAATATTAATTGGATGAAGCTGTACACCAAAGATCAGCAACACTTCCATCTCTTCTGTACCTCAGGTACCCGATGATAGCAAATGCCCTTGAAACAAAGTTAGACTGAGAAATACAGCAGTGGGTGTTGTATGTTGGTACAGGTGTGCTCCTGGAGCTTACTGGTATCCCATTAATTGGATGTTGCTGAGTTATATAATGTCTATATATAATACATCTCCCATTCTTATAACATTTTCTGGACACCTAGGGTGATGTTACTGTTTGACATTGGCCTTGTAACAAGCTGGCTTGTGCTTTCAATTTCATGTCCATTAAAAACAAGCCTTAAAATGGGCTGCCCCCTTTTGGGGACAATCAGACTTTGTTTCTGTGGTTTCAAAAAGCAATCACAAGGAGAATTACCAATAAACTAGAGAATTCTGAGCAGAGCAAACCGCTGCAGTGCAGAACATAATTCATAGAAAGCGTTTGACAATAGCATTTTTGATGATTCATTCTCCTGACTCAGATGGCAGAGAGAACTAGGCATGGGAACAGTGTATCTTTGCAATAAGAGAATGAGAAATTACAGGGTCACACTTGTTGTGATGACCCTGGAAATGATAGCAGGTTATTCTGGTGGCCATTCTGGGCCGGGTTGTGATGGGTCAGGGAGAGAGAGACAACACAGTCAGTAAATTTATGAATACAATATAGATTATTGAAGGATGTGGGGAAAATGTCTAGCCAAGTATAGCTGATGACTTTTCTTATAAGTTTGTCTGGTAAAGATAATTTCACATGCTGTAGGGCATGCAATATTGTGTGACATCCTAATTTTTTTCATAAATTGTTCTGTGAGATGAGGCAGTTCTGCATGAGATTGTTTTCATAGTGTTGTGTCTTGTATTTGCATTACCCTGTGACTAACTAGCAGTGAGGTCTGCCTGAAGCTTTATGCACTGCTGAGCTGCAATAAAATCTCTCTGCCCCGTGAGCACTCCAGTATCTGACATTGTGGTTGTTTTAATGGGATTATTTTTTCTTGTACAGGGACTCCAAGTTAAGCCTCCCTTGTCTGGCAGCATCTGTCCAACTTGTTGGATTTCAGTAGGCTGGTGATGCCTGCATCTTTGTTGAGTTTGGCCAAGGGCAACCTGCCTGTTTCAAAGCATGGGGACAAAAGTGCCCGTGTTCTGGCAATCCTGTTTTTCAAGGAATCCAGCTTAAAATGAAGAACACTAAATTAGTGTAGCTCTTGGTAACCAGATTAAAGCTAACTACCTTCAAAGGAATTGCTATGCAGTGCAGTCTTCCCAGGAAGGATCCTATTTTGGAATTTTTTTACCTGAATTGAGGTAGGAACAAAAACCATGTGCCCTGTGCCTGCGTTTGCAAATCTCATATCCTGCGTGATCCAGCCAGATGTGCCTGACAGCCCCCTGCACACCACAAGTACATCTCTATTGACATGCTGAGTTGGAGACTGTAAGTATTCCAGAAACAGAAGGATCCCTTTTCTGGGGCAGCTGTGGCCCCATTTTCAGTCCAGTCAGAAGCCTTTTTATCATCTGCTGCTGAGGAGACCTTCAGTAAGAGGATGACAAGGTGTGGGATGCACAAGTGTCTGTGGTAGCTGTGCTCAGGGCCTGTGCAAGAAATGTTCAGAGGTGCTGCATGAGACATTTTCCACTGAGCCCCAGTTTTCCCGCACTCCTGATCCTGCTGAAGGCGTGTGGTGGTTCCTGTGTGTGCCTGGCCTGCTGATTGGGGCCACCTGTAGCTTGACTGCACTGTGGGTGCACACAAACTCTGGCCAAGCAACCTGGTGACATGATGGCAGGTATCCAGCCCTGCCACTGGAAGGAGGTGGGAGCTTGCTTGGCCTGGGACAACCAGCACCAGTGCTGTGAACAGACCCTTCAGGTGGAGTGCAAGGTACTGATGCCTTTTTCTGGCTGTTGCCACTTTGAGCTGGTCTTCAGAGGATGGTTGAGGTTTATTTTTGACCGATGAAGCACAGGAACATCCTTGAAACCCAGGGAGATGGGCTGACACAGATTCCTTCTCATCTTTAATTTTGTTGTTTTCACTGCTGCCTCTGTGCATTTGTGCATACTAACTTCACAAATGCCTGGCAGTCTGTAAACTTTACATCGTCTTTCTTTCAAAGTTGGCTTAACCTGGCTGGGGAGTCTTCCGCAAGGCTATATGAGTCACAAAAAGTAGCAATATGCTAAGTTAAATACAGTAAATGATTTATCTCCTCTCCCTCTGGTTTGTGTTTTGAAATGTACGCTGCGCGGTTTGATAGCTTCCTACCACTGCTGCCAGGCCACCTGTCCCGCATCACGGCCAAGTCTTTGTCTCCAAAAATACCACTGCAGCTCAGACAAACAACTTGGCAGCCATGCCAGGGAAGACCGTTAAAATGACAATCTCGTATCGCCACAGTGGGAGAGAAAGATACATTACATGTCTGACCCAACACTTCAGAATTGCAGAGCCATGTCTAAAACGCATGTAGTGAGCTGATCAGCCTCTGGAAACAGGCATTGTGTGGCATCACAATAGTTAACATAGTACTACTGCTGTCTGTGATATAGTCTGATTTGTTTTTAATCAGTCACTCAGGTTATTAGCATTGGTGAATTAGGCCTTTATCCCTTACCGCAAACCCTGGAGCAAGTCCAGAGAAGGGCAACAAAGCTGGTGAAGGGGCTGGAGCACATGTGCTCTGAGGAGCAGCTGAGGGTTGTTTAGCTTTCAGAGAAGGAGGCTGAGGGGGGACCTCCTCGCTCTCTACAACTACCTTAAAGGAGGTTGTAGCCAGGTTTGGGTTGTAGTCTTCTCCCAGGTAACAGGTGACAGGATGAGAGGAAGTGGCTTCAAGTTGCATCAGGGGAGGTTTAGATTAGATATTAGGAATAGCTTTTTCATGGACAGGGTTGTAAAACATTGCAAAATGCAGCCCAGGGAAGTAGTGGAGTCACCATCCTTGGAAGTGTTCAAGTAATGTGGATATGGCACTTGAGGACATGGTTTAATGGTGAAAATTGTGGTGATGCTGAGTTGACAGTTGGACTTGACCTTAAAGTTCTTTTCCAACCATAACAATTCTATGATTCTGTGAAACCCAGTGCTTTTTCTCTGCTTACTCTTTCTTTTTTGCCTGCTAGTGAAGGTATTGTAAGTATGTAATGCCATGTGCTGGCTGCAGTCACTTGAGTTTTCAAAGAAGTAGGTTAAATGTAAACAGACAATGAAGTGGGTGACCCACTGAGATTTAGGTCTCCAGAATCATTAGGGTTGCCTCTATGCTTATGTTGCTGTTCATGTGGTTTATATAGACTTGGCCCATATGTTTCCATACTCAAGCTAGCTAGCAGCAGCCCAGGAGACAGCAGGGAACCTGGTGCTGGCAGCACCCTCCCTGGATAGGACTGTTAGTGCTGAGCTCTCCAGTGCCATGGTGATGGTGACCCACCTGCTGGCCCATGGGAGCTGGAATTGCAGTCACTGGGACTGTGGACACTTCTCTTGTGTTAAACATCAGAGGAAGCAAGAGAATGGAGTTGCAGTCACTTGGGATTTATCTGCTGTATAGTTGGGTGTAGCTGAACTTTTTCCACAGAGCTGCAGGGTGAAAAAACCCAAGTGGGATGCAGCTCCTGCAAGGCATCCTTGTCCCTGGCAGCAGCAGCTTCTGGTGTGCAGTGGAGGGACTTCAGGGATGACATCTCCTCGCTGATGGACTCTGCAGAAAGCACTACTTTGCACACCTCCATGATGGGCTGTCCAATATCCCCTCGGTCAAGGCCAGTGTTGATTGTGAGAGAGATGCAGCGAAGACACTGTGTAAGTGCACAGCATTCAAGGGGACAATGTGAGGGAGGCAAAATACCTCAAGTGTCTGCCTACGTGCAGATAGAATAAGGAAACATGCCTGTTAAAACAAAAGGTCTGGGTTGCTTGTTTGGTTTTAAGAAACTTTGCATCCTCCCATTGAAAGAAGCCCTTGGGGTGAAAGGAGTGCAGTTGTGAGCTTAATATTGTTGGCATCTGTTTCTACCAGGGTTACATAATTGCTGTTTTCCTGGGAAATGAAATCATGGAGATAAAAAACTAAATTCACCAGAGCATAAGCAGGCACAACTTTGATTTCAGGCACCTGTCTGTGCCAGTATTTAATTTGGCACAGGAAACATAGCATCAAAATGAATATGAAGCAAGTAGCACAGAAATAATGGCACTACTGGCATTCAGACAGGGAGATGTGAGAACAAATACATCCCTCCCCATCATGGGAAACCTCACAGTACATAGTGTGTATGGGGGATGAGGCCCATGACAGGAGCAGGCAAGGAGAGTCCTGTGCAGGAATGATGGGCAGTTGGAAAATACACTTACAGAATCCCAATAAACCACATCTTAAATGAATTGGATGGAGAGAAGGGCAAGCTGCAACCAAAAAAGAGAATCTGAAAGGCTGTAAGGCCTTTCCTCTGTCTTGCCTTAGTAATTATCTCTTGTTTGCAGAGCTTCCATTAATTGGAATGCATTTCCTAATGAAATTAGGCTGGCAGCCAGTATTCAAGTCTTTTTACTGCTAGGGAAAATTTGTTCTTTGAACAACTCAGCCATTGATTTTTATTTGTGTTTTCATTCATCATGAGACTGTTACGTGCCAAAAATTCCACACTCCGTCATATTGCCTTGGACAGTCTGAGTTATTTGATTTATTCCCTTGCTCCCGTGTCTCAAAAACAGAATTCTACAACAGTGCCCCATTTGTAGTTACTTTGTTGTGTGGTTTTCACACATCCCTTTTTTTCTTTTTAAACAGTTTGCGCTTGTTTTAACTACCTATTTGTCGGGACAGCATGAAATGCATGGCAGTGCAAAGGCACTAAGAATCCTAAATTAAAAAAGAAAATGTCTTAAAAAATGGGTTACAGTGACATTTTTATTGTGGGATTTCTAAATTTAAAAAGATTTTCAAACTTGCCTTGTTTATAGGCAGCACAGGAACTGGCCTATATCAGTGCAGAAGAGCACATTTTGAAGAGAGGTCTTTGCAAAGTGAAACTGTCAACAATTTTGCTGGAAGGGGTCAAAACCCTGTTCAGACCTGAGACAGTCTTTGATCTGTACTTTGCTTATCTCTTTGAAGAAAGGTGGGACTGGAGACAGGAATTACAGCATTATTTGGATGTGGTGTCTTCACTTCTTCAGCCAAGTCAGGACTGGGTATTGCTCATGTGTGCAAACTGCCTTGTCTACCTTACTTGGCAGGATATGGTTTGATATACTGACAGTATCTGCATACACACCTTACCCATCAGGCTGAATTACTTCCAAAAATTAATCTCTCTGTTATGTCCTCCCTACATGATAATATCTGTACTGATCACCCTCCATGGCAAATATGAATCTTACAAAATGCGTGCAGCCATTTTACTACAGACTTTAAGAAATTGATCCACTGATCTCCTTTCTCATTCAGCACATAGGAAGAACAATGAGCAAGGCTGAAGGTTAGATCAAGGGAGAATGATTTGAGTTACCTCCAGCTCAGAATGATCGAAAATATGAGACTGGCTTTAAAATTAGTTTTTGAAAAGCAATATGCTTAAGGGTTCAATTTTAGTTTCTTGGATGTCTGAGACTTAAATGAATGCACTCAGTTTACCTTTACAGATTGTCTCAACACTTGCTAGCAGAAATGGTTGTGAATTAAATCTTAGTCACCCACCATCTACAGCAACTGGAAGTAGGGACAAAATCAGTATTATAGTACCTGTGACTGAAAACAGAAGATAAAAAACCCAGTCAAATTCTGTACTTTTTAGGATTTTACTGCAGTTTCTGGAGCAATGACATTATTTTCTTCAACTTTCTAAAGCTTCAAACTGTGTGTGTATATTAGATTTGTATGCATGCAAAGGAACTCACACACTTGGTGTTACTTATTTAAACAAATATAATTTTCTTAGGTGTAGTAAAATTCTTTCTCCTTATGATTCAAGCAGTTTTATTTCCTATACAGAAAGTAAATAGTGCACTAGTAGTCATTTTCAAGAGACAGGCTGTTACTGTAAGAAATTGCACTGAAAAATTATGCTGAGAACCCCTTAATACCTTGTATATTATGAATGGTGTGAACAATTTAGTGATGTTGCCAACACATACCTCTGGTGAGAAAGTCAGCCAGAGTCCCTCAGCTGCTGGGCTGAGGCTGTAGACTCTGCACAGCTGTGATGAAATTGTGTGTACAGGGAGTATGTGCTTCAAGAAGGACTGATGGACTAGTTTGGTGGGATGTTCAATTAGAACAGTTCACAAAGAGAGGCAACCCTTAGATCAAGCAAAAAATGTTTCTGTGATTATTGGAACAAACAAAAGAGGCTTTAGGGCTGTCTTTCACTGGAAAATGATAAGGAAAAAGAAGGAACGTTACAGAAGGTGGTTTTCTAAGGGGAAGGAAAGAATCATAGAATCACAGAATATGCTGAGTTGGAAGGGACCCACAAGGATCATCCAGTCCAACTTCTGCACAGGACCATCCCCAAGAGTCACACCATGTACCTGAGAGTATAATCCAAATGCTTCTTGAACTCTGTCAGGCTTGATGCTGTGATCCTGGTGAGCCTGTTCCAATACCCAACCACCCTCTGGGTGAAGAACCTCTTTCTAATATTCAGTCTAAACCTCCCCTGACTCAAAATTCATGCCATTCCCTTGGGTTCTGCCACTGGTCACCACAGAGAAGACATCAGTGCCTGCCCCTCCTCTTCCCCTCATGAGGAAGTTGTAAACTATGATGAGGTCTCCCCTCAGTCTTTTAGGACTTGTTTCATAAAGTTGTCATTCAGGTTTTTTAGGAATCTTCTGGCCTGGGTTTTACCAGCTGTGTGATGCTCCCGGTTAATTTCTGGCAAGTTGAAGTCCCCCGTGAAGACAAGGGCAGTTCAGTTGCAAGTGTTCCTTAGCTCCTCAAAGAATAATTGGTCAGTGTCATTGTCCTGGCTGGGAGGTCTATAGTAGACTCTCACGATGACATCCACATTATTTGTTTGCCCCTTGGTTCTTAACCAGAGGCTCTCAACTATGTCTTTGCCAGCTGTGAGCTCCGTACATTCTAACTCTTCCATTACATGCAGTGCTCACTCCTCCGCCTCTTCTACCCTGCCTATCCATCCTGAACGGCCTGTGATCATCCAACAGGGTGGTCTGTCAGTCCTGTGACCAACAGGACTCATCCCACCAGGTTTTATTTATGCCAATGATGTCAAATCTCTGGGACTGGGCTAAAGCTTTGAGCTCCTCTTGTTTGCTCCTCCTGCACACGTATTTGCATCAGGTTGCTGTAACTGTTCTCTGAAGATACACAAGAGAATTTTTCCCTCCCTAGCTGTACAGTTAAATCCTGGTAACCACTTTTGAAACAATGTGATTATCAGCTACCTAGAATACAGTTCATAACAGCACCAGATATTACAGCAACCTGAATGGGCTTTCTGATCATACATTACAAACATGGGGGGGCCTGTTCCTCTAACACTGGACTTGATAAAACTCTCCATTGCAGTGCTTTCTAATAAGTCCTGGCACTTCTGTGAAAATTTCAGATAAATGTCTTAGTCAATCAGTTCTTCAGGTTACTGACCAGCTAATATTCCTCAGCATACTTCCCATCTGTAATGAAGAAGATATTCTATGTATTTCTTTGTAGTATTAATTTCCTTCTGGTCTTGGGATGCTGTAGAAAATCTAGCAGGCTGTAGCTCATAGTTGTAGTCTTTTCCTGCATGTTATAAAGCAAACAAACAGGCCACCTCCTTTCCTAAAATTGCGGTAGTAAGATCAGAAAGTGACAGAAGGTTTTCAAGGATTGTTTCCCTCTCAATGTACAGCTGGCTCCTGACTATCTTTCCATTCAAATTGAAATGGCTACAGAAAAGAAGGTGTACAGATGCAGAAGAAAATAACTGTGGAAAGAACATGTAGTATTTTAATGATGCTAGAAATATATTGCCACTGGGGAACGTGCTGTTTTGCGGTGTTGAAATGATGAACTCTCTCTTTAGGTTCTGAAATTCCATGACTACTGATGTGTTTACAAGAGCAGTTTCTGCTTTCTCCTCTGACCACGTTGTCCCTATCTTAAATATGTTATGCATAAATATGGAAGAAGAGAGAAATACAGATACAGCATGTGGGTTGTGACTGGATTGTGAAACTTAACTAGCGTACGAACACAGTACCAGAATAACATCTTATTTGACTGCTGGAACATTTACTTTTCCCAGCAAAACATTTATTTGCTTTTTATTATTCTTAATAAATGGAGAAAGGATGTAGATTTGTGTTTTGCCTGCCTGTCTTTCCCATGAGGTGTTTATATTTTATAAATAAAACAACAAAATAAGCCAAAAGAGATTGTTTTGACACAGTGCCTGATTGTAAGAACATGAAGTTTCATCTAAGAGGATTCAACACCAGGCTGTCCTGGGGAGGAGCAGCTGCCACTTCCCATTGCAAAGCAGAGTACAGGAATGCCCCAAGGCATCGTAGGAAATGGCAGGGATCCTGTGGGATCATCTACAGCAAAGGATCAGTCACACAGGGCTTGACATGAAACTCAACTTTTCTTTCTGGGGACTGTTCTGATGCTGTTATGGCAAGTGCCTCATCTCCTGATTCTCCCAGCCTGAGAGATAGGTAGTTAATTTTTAAATAGTTGATAGTTCCTACACGTCTTCCTTCTTTTTTTGTCCTAAAGCAACTGTCTATACTTGCAGTTCTTCCCACTGACAGTAGTTAAGCGGGGGGTGGTGGTGTGTTAGTCTGTATTTTGGTAAAGAATGCTGGTACAGACTGATCAGGGGAGTAGCAGGTTTATCTGTGCTGAGGGAGAAAGTATGACAACAGTGCTGGAAGAGCTCTGGGTTGAGCCTTGCTGAATAGAAAATGGAGACTTGAGACCTGCCCCAGGACACCTCCAAAGCGTTATCTGTTATCTGTTCTCTGGCTGGGCTCTTGGTATTGATCGGAGTCACAGGCAGTGGTTGCAACTTATCTATCATTCATGTGATCTCTCTAGACTGACCAAAAAGTCTACAGTGCTCAATAACCATGTATTTTCTTCACTTGTTACTAATTTTCAGTGTGATTGGAGGCTCCTGTGCTGCAACGTGTTCTCCCATACCTGTGTATCTGCATCTGAAACAGCCACTGTGGCTCATAGAGTGGCTTTTTGAAACTTTACTGACCAACAAGCAGTGAAGGTTTTGAATGAAGTTAAAGATGAAGTGAGGGCTGAATTTCATTTTGCATTGGAGACCTCCCTTCCATTGCTGGGACCTTTGCATGGCTGACAGGCTATCCAGACAGTGGCTCCTTTTCAGTTTTTTTGCTCCAACATTTTAAGTTGTAATAATTTCAGAACATTAAAATCATGTGTCTTAATGCTTTCTCAGAGAGTGTTTTGCAGGCCTCCAGAGAATGTATGCATGGACTTGCAGATCTGGGGTAGACTCAAGAAGAATGCTGAGTGGCACAGAAATTGTGGGAAGCCAGAAATATGTTCAGACACACTTTTATGGTTTGTCTGAGTGTCCCCTGTGGGACACGATCCGAGGGGTTTCTAGGCTTACGCAGACATTGTTTTGATACCACAGCACAGAAGGGCTGAGTCTACCGCATGTGCTTGTGTGTGTGTGCATATACTAGCTGTGCCAGAGCCTATAGGCACTGTCTTTAAATCCTTGCATGAATAATGAAATACACTTTGAGGTTTTTCTGCAGTCTGGCAGCAGGGAATTGCTACTCCTGTAACCTTTATTTCTCTTCTTGGAAGGAATTGTGTGCAGCATCCAATGTAGTGCTCTGTCATCAGGATTACAAGCTGATACTGCCTAGATAGCTTTCTCTTTTTTTTTCTTTCCCTGTGTTAGCATATGGAAGCTACAGATTTGAGCAGTTGTTGTGGCCATCTTGTCCAGTCATTTACCACTTTATATCCTCCTCCCTCATCAACCAGTTTCTGCTGTGTGGGAAGGCTAAACCCTTCCAGAGCAGAGGAGTCATGACAAAAACTTCAGGCAGCAGGTTGTAACTGGCATCTAGATGCTTTCGGCTGGTGTTTCCTCTGAACTTCTGAGAATGCTGGAGGCCTCACTGGCAAGGTTTTTCCCAGAGAGGAGTGATGGGAGGTGGGGCAGGCACAGAGGAGTGCTGCACTGCATCTCCTTTTCCAAACCAGGCAGAGAGGTTTTAGTACCTGTGAGTAGTGAACAAGACTGAGCAGTGTATAATTTTTCTTGTAATTCATTCATATGCAGGCCATGGAGAGGCGGAGTTCACAAAATCACAGAATATGCTGAGTTGGAAGGGACCCACAAGGATCATCCAGTCCAACCCCTAGCCCTGCGCAGGACCATCCCCAAGAGTCACACCATGTGCATGAAAGTATCATCCAAAAACTTGCTGAACTCTGTCAGGCTTGGTGCTGTGACCACTTCCCTGGGGAGCCTGTTCCAGTGCCCAACCACCCTCTGGGTGAAGAACCTTTTTCTAATATCCAACCTAAACCTCCTCTGACACAACTTCAGGCCATTTCTTGGGTTCTGTCACTAGTCACCACAGAGAAGAGATTAGTACCTGCCCCTCCTCTTCCCCTTACAAGGAAGTTGTAGACTGTGATGAGGTCTCCCCTCAGCCTCCTTTTCTGCAGGCAGAACAGACCAAGTGGCCTCAGCCGCTCCTCGTTCATCTTCCCCTCAAGGCCCTTCACCATCTTTGTTGCCCTCCTTTGGACACTCTAACAGCTTAATATCTTTCTTGTATTGTGATGCCCAAAACTGCGCACGATATCCAAGGTGAGGCCTCACCAGTGCAGAGCAGAGTGGGACAATCCCCTCCCTCGACTGGCTGGTGATGTTTTGCCTGATGCTCCCCAGGACATGGTTGGCCCTCCTGCCTGCCAGGGCATTGCTGACTCATACTCAACTTGCTATCACCATGATCCCCAGGTCCCTTTCCACAGCACTGCTTTCCATCATCTCATTCCCCAGTCTGTATGTACATTGGGGGTTGCCCCATTTCAGGTGCAGAATCTGGCACTTTCCCTTGTTAAACTTCATGTGGTTGGTGATTACCCAGCCCTCTGATTTGTTGAGGTCTTTCTGCAGGGCTTCCCTGCCTTTGAGGGAGTCAGCAGCTCCTCCCAGTTTTGAGTAATCTGCAAACTTGCTTAGGATCCCTTCCAGCCCTGCCTCCAAGTCCTTTATGAAGATGTTGAAGAGCATTGGGCCCAAGATGGTGCCCTGTGGAACCCCATTAGTGACAGGTCACCAGTCTGATGTTACCCTATTCACTTTTACCCTCTGTGCTTGACCTGTGAGCCAGTTGTTCACCCACCACATGATATGTTTATCCAGCTGTATCCTGGACATTTTGTCCAGAAGGATCCTGTGAGAGACAGTATTGAAAGCTGTACTGAAATCCAAAAAGATTATATCAGCTGGCTTCCCTTGATCAAGAAGGTGGTTTACCTTGTCATGAAAGGAAATCCGGTTTGATAAGCAGGATTTTCTTCTCATGAAGCTGTGCTGGCTGTGACCAATGACAGCATTGTCTTTCAGGTGTTTTTCAATATTCCCTAAAATAATCTACTCCATAACTTTACCAGGCACTGAAGTGAGACTGACAGGTCTGTAGTTTCCAGAGTCCTGCTTCTTGCCCTTCTTGAAAATAGGGACAACGTTTGCCAGCTTCTGGTCAGCTGGGACCTCTCCAGGTTCGCAAGACCACTAAAAATCATTGAGAGAGGTTTTGTGTTGACATCAGCAGCTCTTTAGGCATTCTGGAATGAATCCCATCAGGCCCCATAGATTAGTAGGGGATCCAGCTGGAGCAGCAGATCCTGCACAATTTCATTGTCGACTGGGTCATCATTCGACATGGTCTTCATTCTTGCAGTCATGGTCCTCCAGCTCAGAGCACTGAGACCCCCTTGGTCCATCATCTGTGTTGAGGACAGAGGCAAAGAAAGCATTAAACACCTCTACCTTGTCTCTGTCCCTGTTTGTGAGATGACCATCCTCATACTGTAATCAGCCAATGATATTTCTATACTGCCTATTGCCATTAATATATTTGAAAAAACTCTTTTTATTGTGCCCCCCATTTCTGGCAGCTCCAGCTCCAGCTGAGCTTTGGCTGCACAAATTTTCTTCCTACAGTGGCAAGCAGCATCTCTGAATTCTTCCCATGTCACTTAAGGCATACACCTTCCTTTTTTGCCTTATCTCCAAGAGAAGATTCCTGTTCATCCAAACTGGCTTTCTGCCTCACCTGTTTGACTTCTAACATTTGGGAATTGTCTGCTCCTGTGCCCTTAGGATGTGATATTTGAAAAGTGATCAGCACTGATGGACCCCAGCACCTGCAAAAACATTTTCTCAGGAGACCTTACTTATTAATTCCCTGAGCAGCCTGAAGTCTGCTTTCCTCATGTCTGGAGTTGAGTTGTGTCTGTCCGGGGTGTGCTGTGGACACAGTAGGAGCTATTCATTTTGACTGGTAATGAACTCCATGTCAGAAGGGTCTCTGTATTTCCCTGGGCTCAGATAAGTCATGGGGTAATATAACAAATTCCCCTTGGTCCTTTTCCCCAGACAGCACACAGCCACGGGCAGTGGTTGTTTTGTGTCCCACATCTCTCATCCTGAATACTTTTCACTTCATGGACTGGATTATACCTGAGCCTCTTCCCTTTTTCTTCACTGATCCTCCATGAAGTTTAAAGGTCCTGCCTGTTTTTCTGTGGTAGGAAGGAAAGCACTTCTGTCCCACAAACATACTTGATCATGGCTTTGCTGGGCTGTGTGCAGAGAAATTGGAAGGAGCTGCTCTTATTCCCAATTTATCATCCTTTGTCAGCTGGTGGGAAAAAGCTCTGTGCTCCTACTTGGAAGAATCATGTAGGCATTTGAGCAGGGTCCACAATACACACTATAGGCCTTATCCTGTCATTGTGTCTGTTGCTGGAGGGAGACTTCCCTGTCCAGTGGTGTGAACTGGAAATAATGTAAATCCATCTTCAGCAATGCACGGCAAGGCATCATCGCAGCACTCTGTAGTTAAACTGCTTACTTGTGAATTGTATTGAGGAATGGTTAGTTGGAAGGGTGGTCCTGACACAAAAGTGTATCTTTTTTGGGGTCTGGGTAGTGTGAATGATACAGGGGACTAGAGGAGGAGGGGAGGAGTGGTTTCCTTCTGCGGAGAGGTGAGCATCCTTAGGGAAATCTTGGCAATCTCTGTGCTGGTGCTTCTGAGTTCTCTTATAATGCCAGTACACCCACTAACCACATTCTCATCAACTCAAGCTTACCATTAATTTTTTGTTAAACTAAATGTTCTTGGGATCTGATTTTAGAAAATACAGAGTGCTTATGGGCATAACTACAGTGCATAAAATTTTTGCTGTCAGCGAAATAGCAGAGAGAATGCTAAGTAGTCTCAAAAAATGAGGTGGGTGGTATCTCAACTGGGATATCCATAATCAAGGAAAACTTTTGACCTTACATGCCCTGTGCTGTGGATGTAGGCTATGATAATCCTATTTTGCCTGAAGTATTCTTACTGCTGCAATGCGCTCTATTGGAAGGGATAAGAACACTATTAGCATTGCCTTCACTGTAAAAGGATCTGCAAATGGAAAACTGATGCATACATGAGATGGCAAGCACTAGATACTGACTTCAAGAGGATCAGGAAAGAAACTAGAAAATGAAGCATATATTTATACAAAAATTGAATTTTCACAGATGACCATAGGGAATGTGGTCATTCCCTGTCGTGACATTACAGTGTCTTTTACCTTTACATTTTTATAAAACATGTGTGTGAAAGTATGTATCAGAAAGAAATTTCATGTTGGGAAAAAAAGGAGATTTAGAATTTAGTTTGCTGTCCCTTCTGTGCTGCAATAGCCCTTGGCCCTGACCTTCCCATTGATTAGGGCAGAGAAAAGAGGAATCCAGTCTGAGAGTTTGTGGTCTCACCTGCTTAAAACACTTCCCAGTTTGTCCTCAGCATGAGAGACTGGAACAGGAAAGGATCATTCAATTGCTGCAAGAAACAAACTTGTAATAGTTAAACTCATTGTGCTTTGGTTTGCAGTGCAGTCTTAAACTGGAAACTATTGTAAATATAAACAAGTTTTCCTACAAGCAAGGGATTTTCCTTGTCATTGGTGTAACATTAATGACAGTTGAGATGTGTTGAAGAACAAACTATTGAATGAGTTAGTATAGCATGAAAATCACAGGGGTTTTGCTGGATTAGGGGAAGAGCAGAGGGCTTCTTCTCCCCTCACATATGGAGTATCAAATTTGCCTGAGCACTGGTAATGTCCAGTGTGGGTTTACTGATGTACTGTCTGCTTTCTCTTCAGGTGTATTGAGCTGGTTTTAAACCACCACTTGAGTTTGTGCCATTTCCTATGGCAGGTCTTCTCGCTGTCCAAGAACAGCATAACATTCTGTACATCCCTGCTCTCATCTCAATTCACTGGAGAGTGAAAGACGTGCTCCTGGTGGACTGGCTGCTGGGGATATCCACTTCAGGGCTCTGTCATTGTGTAGGTGCAAACAAGGAGTGGGACATGATGATTTGACCCTCCAGAGGTGGGACAAAGGTGGGGCAGATCTCCACCTCTCTGGTGGGCCTGGGGACCCTTGGCTGAGTCTTGTTGATAGCAGCAACCCAATAGCCAAGCCAGATGATGTCCCATCTCTGTGTGTCAGGCCCCCTTCCCTGAAGCAGTTCTGGTTGCTTCCTGGCCTTCAAAAGCCAACCAGCTCTCACAGACTTCTGTAAAAGATCACAAATCTTGGCCTTTGTTCAAAACTCAGGCTAACACAATAGCTGAATGTCTTTTAGAAGTCTTGAAACTGAGAGCAATATGCGTCAGCACTCCTCTTAGGACGTGTCTTGTAACAAACTCCTTTGTTCGTTAAGTGTAAGGACAGGAAAAGAAAACCAAAGTTTGAATTACTTATCAGTACACTAATACCTGTATTTTTTGGCTGATGGTACTGGCTGTATTTTGCACAGTGGCCAAGATAGAAACAAAATCAGCAGCACACCTGATTTCTATGGATCTTTACTTGGATTTACAAAAGGCCGTGAAATCAAAAAAGCAAACCTCATGGCTAAAATTAGTCTTGCTTGAATGTTGCATTGACCTTACTGTTTTTGATAATATTGACACCATACTGCACAATTTTGGTCAGAATTTGGCAAAGATTGTACTGATCAGTCTTTTGTGTTCTACATATATGTCTTCATTGTTGGAATTGGAGGAACAGAGAACATTGTCTTCACTTTAAATGAGTTTTTTAATAATTTGTCTCCAGAAAAAGTACTTTTTCTGTGAATTCAGACTTTTTACTTTGTTGATAATAAAAATGCAATTTTCCCTTGCTGATGCTGTCTGTGCTATATACTTTTACAGTGCTGCTGCCATCCTGTTCCGAGTACTCTGGGGAAATTGTGACACACTTGTTCAAAAGCATGTGGGTCTTGCAAATCTGTTTTCTGTTTCATTATGTTTTGTTTCTGGGTTTCCTCTTTTTAAATTTATGCTGAAGGTGGGTTGCAAACCAAGCTTTCTACAAACCAGTTAGAAAGCAGGAAATTCTCCTTTCTAGTCAAAACTGTCTCATTCAGTGTGAATCTGAGATTTTTTTGTCAATTCTAATCCAGACATCTTTGAAGCAGGGGTCAAAAATCTGCCTTGTGATATTACTACCTCCTTTGGAATATTAAAGTATAGTTTTCAAGGTAGCCTAGATGTACATAATTTCTTATTTCTTACTGTCCCCTTGGCATTGCAGAACGGCCTTTTCTCTATATCTGCTTAAAAACTAAAACATGTAATTTATTAGTATGTTCTGTTCCAGTTTTACAGACGCATATCTAGGTTGTCTTCTAGTTTGGGTCCAAGTTGTTTGCTTCCTGGACTGTTTGCTTTTTGCTCTCCTCCCAGGGGCTCATAGCTGCATTTCTTACAGAAGCAGAAGACTGGAAAACCCTCTAATCCAGAAAAACTGTCTTCCTTTCTCTTGTTGAAGTAGGCTTCAACACAATGAGATTTTGGGCCACTTTCCAGCAACATGAAAAAAAATTCTACTTTCAAATAGTCTCCTATTTACCCTCTGGCTACTTTCCTCCCCACTTCTCCCCTGAAAAGCTGGGTTAAATTGTGTCCCAATACTTTTGAGTGAATTTCCAAGTCACAAAAGTATATATTCTTGCTGAAATAATCTATTTTTTAATTTTAAATCCTTGGCTTGGCATTGCCAGATTACCATATGGAACAAGTTCTAATAACCAGCCAAGATATAAATAAATTCAGTAAGAACATTAAGAGTGAAAAACAAAGAAATCCATAATCTTCCAAACAGCCTGTCAGGCACCACTTTCATTCCAATTGGGAAAAGAAAAGTAGCTAGGAAGAACAAATGTCTGCAATTAAAATGATAGTTTTCAAAATTATATATGTGCGATGGACTCTAACAGAAGATGTTTCCCCTCCACATCTCTGAAATTGTATCCTGTGCTCTCTGACCTTGGGCGTCCCACTGTTCATAGAACCACCTGTACAAGAGTTTTAAGCAGGACTTCAAAAATTCACCCTACTTGTTGGATGGTGTTGCTTGTGTTTTTCTGTGCACTGGTTGTGATTCCTCATTTCATATATCAGTGACAAATTGCAGTAGCTCCAGAAAGCTACATCATATCATACCTAAGCATGCATGCATATACTGACAAATTTTTCATGGATGTTCAGAGTTCTGGGAATGGGGGGTTTGTACAGTGATACACAGAGGTGTTTATTTTTATCTACCTCTCTGGAGCCAAAGAGTGAGCGATACTATAGTTCAGTGACTAGTCTGTGTTATCTTTGTATAATATGCAAGGATTTTGTTCAAAGATAGCAGAATTAGAGCTGGAAATCCATCTTCAATTTAAAACCAAGGCTCTTGCTACATCTTGACCCAATTCTAGCTCTGTTGTTTGAGGGTCTGCATGAACTGGTTCTATCTATGCTGCAGCAGTAACAAGGTGAAAGGCTTTTCTTGTGCTCCTTAGACTTGAAGGCAAGGATTCCCCTAAATCTTCAAAGAATCTGTATGTGCAAGATTTCAAAGCAGTTACACCATCCTAAACTGTCTCTGAATAATCACTACTATGGGGCAGTTAAAAACCTGTTTGTGATCAATAATGGTAGATAAGTTGCAGGGTCAGGTTTACCTGCTCTCTAGTGAGGCTGCTGCCAGTGATTCTGTGGAAATGGTGAAGGCTGCCAAAAAATAATGCATGAATGAACAGTTCAGAGGCCCAGCAGTTCACAGCAAAGCATCGCTTTCTGTCCAGACGGTAGCAAGTTCAAAATAGCCGATTCCCATTTCCCCACATCATGGCACAATGCCAGAGGTTTTCAGGACTTTGGTGCTTCCTGCAGGGTTTTTGTTAGAGTAAGTGTTTGTAATTTTCATCATTTCTGGAAAAAAAAGTCTATTGTTGGGAAGAAATTTAGCTGAAAGCAGGGCCTTGTGCTTTTTTCCCCCCAGTAAGATAATACAAAGCAGCTGCTGCTGCATCTTCCTCTGAGCGGCCTCAGCACAACACCCTTGGAAATAAGAATGACTCATCTTGATGGGGGTCTTCCTGTTGGGATACTGGAAATAAACACAGTTACTGCAGGGGACTTAAAGTACAGTAATTTGGATGATGAAACTTGAGGCATTGCTGGGCGAGGAGAGGCTGCAATCAGAAAGCTGTCAGAAGCAGCAGAGAAGCCCTGGGGGAAAAGATGAGCAGAGTAATAAGATATGTCCAGAATTTTTTGCTGTTAACTTAAAATATTGTGGAAATAGAATATTGGCTCTCAGTTAAGTCACGCAGAGACTTGGAAAAGGGCTTTGAGAAACACACAGGCATTGTGCAGGATTGCTGCAACAACTATGCCAAATGCTGCAGCTTAGTGAAGGTCTTCGACAGCTCTACAGCAGTAAGAACCCTGCATAGCTCACTCTACCTGGTGTGTACAACAGCCGTGTGCTCCAGGTGTGGTTGAGAGCAAAGTAATTGGCAGGACTGCTCTAAACAGTCAGCCTTAACTTCTTGCAGTAGAACCTCATCTCTTCCCTTCCTTTGCCCTGTCCCTGTTGAGACAGAAGTGAAACCTTATGAATTTCCTTAGTCATTGATTCATTATTTAGGGGGTTTAATCAGTCCATTTAAAGCTGCTACTGAATATTCAGGATTATGTGCATACATTTTGCCTTGCCTTTTTAGGGGGGTTTGGTATTTTTATGTTTGTTTGCTTGTTTGTTTTTTCCTTACAGAGAGAGCTGTTGGTAGTTTGGGGAAGCTATGACTTTACAAAGAAGCATTTTTGATGGGTAGAGGAGTCTATTACATGAGGTCTCTTCTGCTCAGCTTGATGCCTTATCCTGCTGGTTTGTCTTTCTTTCAATATTTGCAGCAACCTCTGTTCTCCACTTGCCTGCCTGCCCCTATCCACAGACTCTGAGCTGCAGAACAATGCCTGATGAGGGACAGAGCATGTGTGACTGTACACAGGGCTATAGACTATTCAGCATCACCAGAACAAGCTCTCAAACTTGATCTTGTGGGGAAAGTCTTTGCAGAAGATGCAAATATTCAACTTTTTTTTTTCTAGGATGGAAACACAAAATTTTTCCAAGGCGGGAACATAAAATCCTGAAATGTTTTCTGGACTTCTGTATGTTGAACCAAAAAAGAATTTACATGCTTGGAAAATGTTTTCTGTGTACATCATAAGAGCACATTCCTAGACCAGACTAGGCCTGTTGAATGAACGCAACAGCTGGGAGATTGTTATGTAAAATCAAATCAGATTTTTCACAACAATCTTGGTCTATGACTACTGGTCATAATGATCCTTCCATAATGACTGCTAGAAGAAGCTTGTGGCACATGTATGCTGGGGGTGTGCTGCTATTTCTGAGCAGGATGCCTTTCTGCAGCTTGTTGTTCTGCCTCCTTGTCAGGCAGTACTTTGAGGAGTCAAGCAGTGTCAAGGGGAGAGAAAATATGGAAGTGAAGAGAAAATGCAAAAACTTTGTAATCTATAAAACCATTGTACAAGTGTAGTGGGTTTCTGTGGCTGGGTTTTGGTAGCAGGGAGGGTTACAGGGGTGGCTTCTGTTAGAAGCTGCTAGAAGCTTCCTCTGTCTGGTGGAGCCAATGCCAGCTGGCTCCAGGACGGACTTCCTGCCACTGGCCAAGGCCAAGCTGATCAGGAGTAATGATAATGCCTCTGTGACAACATATTTAAGAACAGAAGGTATTGCGCAGAAAGAATTCCATCCAGGGAAGAGTGGAGTGAGGACATGGGAACAACAAAGTAGACAGCAAGGGCAGTGCAGAAGGAGGGGCAGGAGGTTCTCCAGGCACCGGAGCTGAGGCCCTGCAGCCTGTGGTGCAGACCATGGTGGAGCAGCTGTGCCCCTGCAGCCCATGGAGGACCATTGGGGTGCAGAGACCCCCCTGCAGCCCATGGAGGAGCCCATGCTGGAGCAGGCGGATGCATGAAGGAGGCTGTGACCCTGTGGGAGGCCCAAGATGGAGCAGGGTCCTGCTGGAGACCTGCAGCCTGTGGAGAAGGGAGCCCATGCTGGAGCAGGTTTTCCCTGGGTAGGGCTTGTGGCCCCTGTGGGCAACTCATGTCGGTACAGCTCATTTGTGAAGGACTGCACCCCATGGAGGAGTGACCCACGGGACAGCAGTTTGGGAAGAGCTGCTGCCCAAGGGATGGACTCACACTGGAGAGGTCCATCAAGGACTGTCTCCCGTGGGAGGGACCCCACAGGAGCAGGGGTAGGACTCCTCTCTCTGAGCAGTGGCAGAAACAACTGACCATAATTCCCATTCCTCATCCCCCTGCACTGCTGGGGGGGAGGAGGGAGAACATGGAAGGCAGGAGGGGTGGGGGGAAGGTGTTTTTTTAAGATTATTTTACTTCTCACTCTTTTGCTCTTATCCTGTTAATGATAAATATAAATGCTATCCCCACTGTGAGTCTTTTTTGCCCATGAAGGCAATCAGTAACTGACCTCTCCCACCTCTTAACTCATGAATCCTTAGCTGTTTTTTTTTTCTCTCCTCTGTCCAGTTGCAGAGGGGAGTGAGAGAGTGGCTTTAGTGGGTACCTGGCATCCAGCCATGGTCAACCCACTACAACAAGTTAGTGCTGATTCTGAAACAAACTTGTGCTGTAATGCTGGTTGTCTGTTGGGGGGCAAGAGAAGTGTTGTGATGCAGTAAGATGCTTAAAAATCAAGCTGAATTTCCAGTGTGCTGTACACAAGGACACAAGTGATGCTTGTGCTGATAATATATGCATGAAAAAATGAGTATTATTACTGTCATTAGTAATTTTCATCATAATTAACGTAGCAAGAGTATGAGTCTGTAAAAAAAAGAAGAAAAGGTATTACACAATCCTTGTACTACAACAAAGCTCAGGGCATTAGAATTTTACTTATCCACAGCAGAAATAACCATGTCAGTCAACAAGTGCATTTGTATGGTCAAAAAGTTAAATATTGCTCTCTCCTTACATACTAATGACAGAATCACAGAATGACTGAGGAAACTCGGGTATCACTCATAAAAAGTTTGACAATTTGACGAGTAAAAGATGTAAGTGATGCTTCATAGTCAAACAATAGTTTCTTTAGGTAAGATTTTATGTCCTTTTTAACATTTGTAAATACATGAAGATATGTCTCATTCCTAGATCTGTTTGGTTTGTGTCTAAAAATGGGATTCTTGCTCTTTAATCTGTAGATGATCGTGCATCATGCTATTATTAAATAAAAATGCACTCTATCACACAAGTTGGTTGCTTATAATGTGGCACTGTTTATGGAATCTTGTTTCTTAAATACTTCATAGTCGCTTCCATTTGAAGTCTACCTTACCATAATTTATCTTTTAGGCATTCAGCATTATCTTGCAGTGTGGAATTCAAATTTACATTCATCATAAATTCTGAGGAGAAAACTTTTGTAATACTGCAATTTCATATCATGTCTGTATTGACTGTGGGGAGATGAATTTTTTTCATGGAAAAATCTTAGAGAGCTTGTATAACACAAGTTTCTTTTCTCTCTGGCATAATTAATTTTATGGCAAGATGTTAAAGATGCATTTCATTTAGTGTACTCAGAAATACTACACATTTCAGCTTTTGCAGGCTAACCTTTTCAATTGCTGAAACTTAAAAAAGCTGCTGAGAAGGACAAAAAAAACAAAGCTTCTGATTAAATATACCCCAAAGTTAATGAAAATTTGGCCAATAATGTTCCATCCGAGTTCAAAGGCAAAACTGAAATTTAACTTGCTGTGGAGCAATATTGAGAATTTTTTGTATGTTCAGTCACTGTTTAAAACAATAGCATCTTTGGTTGTCTTCGTCAGAGGGGAAAAGAGAAATAGTGTTGTAGTACAGGATAAAATATTACTTCTTTCAAATATACATGCTTTGTAGGCCATTAAGAGAAAACTTTGCATGTGGAAAGGAATGGATTGGAATAACCAAAAAGAGGACAACAGCAACATTGTATCTGTGAGTCCCTTTCAACTCATTCATTTAGCACAACTTGTAAGATCAGCAGCACATTGAGTAATTGATATTGGCAAATGAATGGCATTTCTGTGCCTACATCTTGATTTTCTCAAACTATTGCATTGCAGGAGGGCTAGAGAACAGCACAGGAAAGAGATTAAAATAACCAGGTTTTTATATAACATATTAATTTTTGCTATCTAAAAGGAAGAAAAAAAAATGAGGACTTAATTTCTTTTTTTTTAATTGAAGCAACCTGGAGTAGAGGACCTAATCTGAAAACTCTTGAACTAAATCTTGAAATACCTTGTCTCCAGGCACCATGGGCTCTACCTGCTGAATCACAATATATTGTTCTCACAATATAAATCAGTGAAATAAAGAAGGAGCATGGACCCCTTGGAATCTCAGGTTGTGAGCGCCATTTGCACACTGTGCCCTTCTCATCAGTATTGAAACTAGACAGGTTGTAAGCAGAAAGAAGTATTTTGTTACCCAGATTTGCATGATATTAAGTTTTTTTTTTCACCAAATACTAATGAAAATGTGTACTCATTATTAATGTCTACAGAGAAATGCAGATCAACTGCAGTAACAGCTATTGAGTTCACACAGTATCTAGTACGTAGTTCCTAAGGAACACGTTGCACATAACTGTTATTGCTTGCCAAAATCAAATGAGAAACAGAAAAGTCCCCAAAATAACCAAGGTGAAATTGGTGCAGTACCCTGACATACATTAGTGTCACAATGCAAACACCGACGTGTTAATTCACCTTTTTCCACACCTGACTGAGTTTATACGGATAGAAGGGAAGAAACTACTAAAATGTTGAAACAACAAAAGGCTGCTAGTTTTAAAAAAGATAGAAATTTATTTGCAAAAATGTAACTTTCCATTAAAGATTCTTTAAATTAAGCAAATTCATCTGAAGTTTTTAATACATGCAAGTTTGAAGTGAAGCAGTACTAATAGTCTCATACAGTACTCAGAAAGGTTCATTTTGAGTGAAAAAAATTGCCCAAACTCTTCAATTTTTCCTCAAACTCACAGTGTTTTCATACCAAACATGATGGAAAGGGGCAGAATTAAAAGGCAAAAACAGGACTTCTGAGAATTTCTAACATGTTTTTTCAAGAGTCTATCCTTTCTTCTCAGAATAGGTGGGATTCAATTTGGCAAATTTTACTACAGCTTGGAGGTGCCTACCTCTGAGCTATTCTAGGTTCCCTGTGTGATCCATGGAGAAAAGTAGGCTCTTTTAAGGGGTGACTCATGTAATCTGTTTCAAACACCTACTCTCAGAGAAGATGTCCATATAAGAGCCAAGGGTGTCTGGCTCAGATGTGTATGTCTACACTTGGCCAGATGAACCTTACCCAGTATGTCTATGCTGTAGACTGCCAAGAAACATGATAAATTTAGCTGTATAGAGCTCAGTGCTGCCACAGTGAGGTTTTTAAAAGCTAACTTAGGTATTTCTGACTCCACAATGCAGTCTTCCATATGACAGTGTTCACCTAAGATACCAGGGTACCACATGGTGCTTATAACTCAGGTGTTTCAGGCTCTTGTTTTCTACAGCTGCCACCTCTCACTGATGGCACACATAGCCAGGGAGCTCTGGAAACCACCCCATGTGCAGTGTGGGACTAAGGAAACCAGGGTTTGGTGAAGAAGTATCCTGTAGGAGTTAAAGTATTATTTGACTTCTGTACTGGTGAAACTACTGCTGAGGTCTGACTCTAGTTGTGGTGCTGATGTTTTAAACACCTCTGAAATCCTCTCAGCACAGTCAGAGATCTGGACTTGCTGCCTGTCAGGAGAAGTGAAGAAGCTCAATCTTTTTATTTTGACAAAGAAAAGGTTAGCACATTATTTTATCGTGGTTTCAGAGTTGCTATGCGGCGACATTTTTTGATACAGGATGACAATTTAATCTGGTGAATGAAAGCAGGATGCTACTCGATCTCTAAAACCAGATTATTTCAGGTGACAAAAAAGAGCACTTTTTACAGCAAGGCTAAATAACTGCTGGAATAACTTTATCTGGAGTTTTATAGATTATTCTTTTCCTTGAAAATCCTTTTTAATCTAGATATGATACAGCACAATGAGCTCTTACTGCTTTAATGAAGGAATTAAACAGTGAAATGTTGTGGCCTGTGAAGTGAGACTCTGAAGATATGCCTTTTGGCCTAAAAAGCTGTTTAATGGACCCAATGCAGCACTGAATCTGCACGTCTCACAGTCCTGGGAAATCTGCATTTCAAAAAGGGCTATACAGCCTTTCCCATTTCCAATACAATCACTGTCAATCACCTGGCCCTATCTTCCTCACATTATGTTCCTCTAATAAGGTTTTTGATCTGAAAATGTGCTCGGTAAACTAGCTTTCTGTGAGCTGGACTCGTTTTATAGAAACATAGATAAGGGAGACGTAGAAGCAGAGGGTGCTGGAGCTGAAGGTCATGACTGTAAGGTATGTCACAGGGCTTGAGGTATTTTGCTTTTACTACCAATTCTCTGCTGGATTTTCTTTTTCACCATTATGTACCAGGACGCCTTTAGTAAGCCAAAAATAAATCTCCTGTTTAATTTTGTTAGAAGAAAATGAATACTTCTCTTCAACTCCAGGCAACAAATACAGGTCCCTATGTTAGGAATCTAGTCCATCTTTGCTTCTCAGAGTGGAAGAAATTTGAATTTGTGCTTTGCACCTCTCTCTGGAGGATGCTCTGTTGATAGCTAAAATTATAGGATATGAGTCTTTGCCAAAACTATGTTATTAAATGTACATCTCTACCTCACCCTACCCCCCTGCTTCAATCTCTTTCTTGCTCAGACTTTATTGAGGCTGAATAAGCTTGGCCACATCTGTATTTCTCATCCCATCAGTAAAATATGTTTCTTCTTTGAATAACTTTGGCTTGGGCGGAACTAGAGCGTTCCTGCTAAAGCATAGAATTGCAATTCTATACTGTCTGCTTTGTTTTGTAGGTGTTCCCGTTTGGGGTATGTTCCCTTCTCTTCCCTGTTCAAAGCATGCAGGGTACACATCTGAGATGAGCTGTGGAAGATTCCTATACTGTGTTCCCCTACCTTTACTAAGAGGCTAAAAAATGAAATGCATCTTGGAAGATGCATTGCAGTAAGAGTGCACAACCCCTTGAGAAACATGGCAGCACTGATTGTATCAACAAGTTTCTGAAATGGAAATTTATTGTTGAGTGGAAACATATTTTGTTTTTGCACAATCGGATTTTCTACTCTGTAATTAAATAAAATCAGCTTCACAGAAAGCTGTAGCATCTTAAAGAAATGATGCATTTTATAGAAGAAAAAACCTGTAGTAGTTAAGATTTAATTTTTTTTCACTGATCCCAACTATCTTCTCTTTGACAGAGTGGCAATATCAGTCATCCAACACCGTAGCAGCTCTGGTGTGCACAATTGAAAAGTTTTGAAAAATGTCTCATCTAGAAATCAGACCTTTTGCATAAAGGCTTTCAGATGCCACTGCATCTTGCGGCTGTGTCTTCAGCAAGGACTGCTTCTGCACAGGAGTGAAGATACTGCTCTTCCTCTTCACTTCCAGGCCCACTCTCTGTGTGTTCCCACCTGTCTTGGTCTAGTCCAGTCTATCACATTTCCTGGCTGATTCAGGGCAAGGCAAGGTTTCAGTTCACTTCCTGACTGCCCCTACTCAGGAATGAGGTGGTGGAGAAATTCTTAACTAAGGTCCTTTTCTTATATTTCTGTTCCTAGGGGGTCCTCTTTTACCTTTCCAGAATGCATTTTGATCTGCCTCTGCCAGCCAAAGCATTTGTGACATGTGATGACCCCTCACAATGTTCTTACTCCTTGCTGTCAGCTTTGAAAAAGACAGTGATGCTGATAAATGATATCTACTGTGATGTTGCTGGGGTATGAATAATGCTAGAGCTTAGGCTTTGGAGTGGGTTTGTAGTAGAGAAGGGCTTACATATGTACATTTCATGAGTGTAATACTGACAAATCATATAAAATAACAATGTACAATTAAGAACAAAATTAGGAGATTTCATGTGTTCCTTTTATAATAATAAATAGAAATTTCATGGGGGATATGAATGAAGTAAGAGGATAGAGTTAAATTGTCCAGTGTGGTAAGAAAGCAGTGAAACTTCCCAGAGTCTGTAAACTCTTGAATTAAACATATACTGTACATTTTACACTGTACTAAAAAAAGTGTAATGGCTGCACATCAGCTTTGGAGAGTGATGCAAATTGCACTATTAATGCCATCTTTGCATTTAGATTTGTAACTACTTACTGTTCTATCAAAACATAACTGCATTTTCACTCCTGCTTGCTTTATCAAGCCAGTTTGAATTTAGGAGAGGAATTTAGCTTGTCTGTTTAGCTTGCATATTATTAGCAAACTTTGCTAATAACATGGGAGTCATCTACACTAAGTTTGATATCTGAGCCTAAGTCTATTGCCCTCCATTTATAGGCAATGAAGTGAACAGACAACTCTAGAAGGTGATGCTCTCATGATAAGTTAGCTCAGATAAAGGAGATTAATTGCTCTTTTCAGGTGCTTTTTTTCAATTATCAGCTGCAAAAAAAGGAATAGCCTAGGCTTAAATCTTTCTTTGTTTCTTTATTTGTCTTTGTTAGGCACCTCAAGGAAAGAAGAAAAACCCATGTTTTTTCATGGATCAATGGAACAGCTTTTAGGTCATGTTAATTTTTATAAGATAAGGTTAATTTGTGTCATTGCAGCTATTTGTGGTAATATGCTTGTTTTGCAAAAGAAGTTCAGGGAAGGGAAAGAAAAGGAGAAAACCTTGAAGTGACCTGATATAGTTTCCTGGTTTGTTTGGATATCACTCACAGCAACAGCTGTGTAAATACAGAATAGGGTCCAGGGGTCATCAAGATGCTCAGGGGCTGAAAGCTCCTGAACTACAGTGAGAGGCTGAGGGAATCAGTGAAAAAATTAAAGGACAGTATAGCATAGAGTAGTATATAACTAATTAAACAACAGGGATAGAGATGACAGAGCCAAAGTCTTCTCGGCATAGTCAAAAAATATATCAGGAGATAAATGCCACATAGAAGGTTGGAGGGCTCAGAGTAGATGTGAGGAGAAGCCATGTCTCTGGGTGGGAGGTGCCCTCTTTGCCTGTTGGAGTGTTCAGGACTGAGCTAGACAAAACCATGGCAGAGCTGATCTGGGGCTGGCAGCTCTTGTGCTTTGGGCGGGAGGATGCTCTGGGTGAGCACCAGAGGTGTCTCCAAACCACTGTCCTTAAGACTTTCTTCTCTTTACTCTTAAGAAAACCAATCTCTTCCTGTGCAGTTACACCTTCAGAATCTGGAACCTGACCTGGTCCTTCTTCCCAACCCTGCTGTGCTTCTCACCCTGTGAACTCCTGAAGCATCTGTGCAATATGGGAGTATGGTCCTGCTGTTCCTGCCTCATAGACCATTTGCAAAATGCTCCCTATTTCACTGAATCATTCCACTTAGGGCTCTGCCCTGTGACCGTATGTTTGATCAATACCAATGAGGCACCTGAAATTAGATTTTCCATATGTAAGGTGGATGTGCTTTAAGATTAGCCTATTGTCTTTTCTGGGGAAAAATGAGAAATAAAAAGGTCTTCTGAGGGTCCCAGTTTTCCCTAAATGGGAAGTGGATTTTTAGGATGGAGACAGCTAATGTTTTCTGATCTCTAAATGCAAACTACGATTGCAGAATCCTAATTTCCTGTTGGGATACTGGAACTAGACGGTACACCTTTTACAAAATAAGCTACTTTGCAAGTCTGGTCATTTTGAAACAGTAACTACTTATAAACTTCGATAATCTTGGGGAAAAATTAGGGAAAAGAGAGGAAACTGGAAAGTGCTATTTTAGTATGGCTCTTCAGCATGAAAAAGTATCTTAAAATCTTCCATAGCTTGGTCATCTTGATACCAAGTCATCTTGATATTTTCTTCTGTCTCATTAATCCCCACCTATTTTAGATGATATAAGCAAATGCACGTTTTTTGAATGTTATCACTTTAATCCCTCTTCACCTTGAGTTCACTACAGGAAATTATATTTTTTCCTGTTGAAAAGATTGCGGAATGAGCACAGCTTTTTGCTAGTAGAATAAATTTATTTGTTTATTTTGTTATATTAGTGCTATGGTCTCTCTTGATTTCCAGGCTAAGCATAGTACAATGTATATTTTTAAATACCAATGCTTGAAGAATTGGAGAACTGAAAGAACTCTTGCATCTTTTTCTTCAACGGTCCATCAACCTTGTGGACTATTCTGGTTCTTTCCCTTCAGAGAAGTTATTCTATATTTCGTTGATTTTAAACTGCATTTTTATTTTATTGATCTATCCAGTGACTATACAACTTGCAGACCCCTATCATTGTGCTGCGATACTGAACATTACGCTTTGTTTCCAGCAAATAAAGCCAGTAAAAATTTATGTACCTTAAAGGCAAATAGGAATCTTGCATTGTCTGTGTGCACTTAAAACACAAGAATAGCGAAAGTTTTCATATTAAATTCCTTTTTCTGAGCTTCATTAGTGCAGTCTCCTGGTAATCTGTCTCTGTCACACATAGTTTCTTATTTCACTTCGTAATTATCCCTCTTGTATCAGAAAGAGACAAAAAGAAGCAAAGGTGGAACTTTTTTACCTTTTGAAATGCCTGGCAGGTTGTATTGGAGGATGACAAAGGAACCAGAGCCCTTTATGACACCAGGCTGGAGGAGTGGTTGATAGGCTGAAGGACAGGCTACTGTTCAGAGGCACCCTGGCAGGCTGGCCAAAATGGCAAAGTCCAGCACCTGGAGGAGGATAACCCCAAATGTCAGTATAGGCTGGGGCAGCTTTCCAGAAGAGGTGTGTGGGTCCTCTTGGACAGCACAGCAGCGTCCCTGGTGGCCATGGAAGGAACCACAAAGCTGTTAAACAGGGGTCATGAGGCTTCGTTTGGAGTCCTGTACCTGTGGATGCTCAAAACCAACTGGAGGTATGTTCCAGAGAGCTGTATAAACTCTGTGCTTTAACGCAGCACCATGGATGTGAGTGATAGCTTCTGTATGTGCAGAATGGCAGCTGTTGGGATGCTCATAAACCAAAGGAATCCTCAGTGGTCATTATAGGAGAGTAACAGAGCAGGCAAGACAGCAAGCTATAAAAGCTGAGTAAAGAGGGTAAGTTCTAGTTGTTTTGGTGCCTAAATCAGATTTTTGTGAACAGCCTGACTCCTACAGCTCACAGATGCAAGGGGTGATGTAGTCAGGAGACTTCTTTTAAAAGGTAAAAGAATATTGCTATCAGGCTGTTGAAAGATCTGAGATTCAGATTAGGCTGATTTCCCCCAGAGGTCTTGATTTTTCTCCATAAACTACAGATGGTGTGTAGGACAACAGTTTCTAAATGGGGTGTCACATCTATGTTTAAAAAGCTCGGCAAGATGAATCTGGGTCAGTTCTGGGCTGAGTTTTGTCAGTAATATTGCAATCAAGATTAAAGCTCCAAAGAGTTTACATTCACTTTTCACTCTTTTCTCAACTGCACCCTTTTGGCATAGTCTGACTCACCACTACACTTTTAAATGTCAGTTCTCAACTTGTTAAATCACATCTCTAACTCTTAAGTGAGGAAACTAATTTATTTTAAATAATTAAGCTTCAAATTTAGCCTTTTCTTCCTCCAAAAACTGGAATGCAGCAGACCAAGAAAGACTAGGTTGTACCAGTCGATTGTGGCAAGTGCATAGTCCATATGTGCTGAAGAGGACATCAGTAGCAGTAGTAAAGATTGTTCATCAAACATGCAAGATGAGACCAGATTTGCATAGAAAATTAGTTGAAGATGTGGGGACAACCACCTCAGCTGTGAGCTACACCAGAGGTTTGAGATCGGTGCTTCAGGAGCCATATCCTCACCTATCTGGCACACTCTGACTGAGCTGCAGTGAGGTCCTGTCTTGCTTGTCACTGCTGATTTTGACTTTGTTATGGGGTCATCTGTCCTGTCCCCCATAATGCAAACAGTTGGGTAGTGCCAACACCATGAGTGGCGAAAGGTTATCTTCCTGAAGGGCTCAAACCAGCCAACATAGAGCTGCTGCTCTGCCAGGAGGTCATGGAAGATTTGGTGCCTCTCCAAGTGCACTTGCGCAGCGGCTGAGCTGCCTGCTGTCCTGGACACTGTCTGGGAGGGCGTTTGGCTCAACAGATCTTACATCTCCTCAGCATTAAGGTGTCATGTTTTTGGTGCACTAGGAGCTGTAATCACTACTGTAAGCTGGAGTTTGGCTGTAGGCAGAGCTAAACAAAGGCACACCAGCACTCCAGGTGTGTCCTGACTGGGCTGTCCTTTCTTCACCTGGTTCTCTTGTAGTGTCAGCAGGGTCCAGATTTAAAAGAAACAGAGCAACACCCCAGGGTTTTTAGCTGTACCTAGGTTTTTAGCTGTACCTAGGCTTGGGTTGGCATTGGCTGGGCTGAAAGTTCTCATGATCTTCACTGAAGTCTTTTAGAATTATTTGACTTTGTGTTTTTCTACCCCCTGCAGTTCTGATGTCTGATGTGTTGTCAGTGTCTACAAATCCCTAGCTTTCATTAGAAAATGCTTAACTAGTACCAAACTGTGATGAAACTCTTGAAACTGTGACCCAGCTACATGTGTTGTCTGCCAAACTAGAAGATGATGACAGATCATTCATAAAATGTATTCTGTTTCTCTCAATATTTAAAAATAAAATGCAGATTACTCTGCATTGAGCATCTGATACAAGAAACAACTTAAGTGCTGAAACATGTGTTGTTATTCTCAAAGCAACAAGTCTGTCCAGATCATCTGCCTTAAAGTATAAAGGATTGTACTAGGCATATGAAGCGAGGGAAGGCTAGGCTTTTCTAGCTTTGTTCTACAGGTCAGAACCAATCCCATAGGAAAACATGGCACAGTGGCTCTGTGACTCCCTACTCCTCCGTGCTGAGGACTGTGGCACAACCAGTAGAAGCAGAGTCATCAGGGTTGGTGGTATGTATAACACGTGTGCACTAGAAAGACTTGGAACAGAGCACCCTCCATGGAATGGGGATCTTCAGGGAGTGCAGCCTAGTGAGAGCTAAGAGTTGCATGTGTTGTCCTCGGGGCATACTGGCAAGAATGTTTTCTGAACAGATAAGGATGGAAAGCATAGCTGTCCTGATGTGGAGTGGCTTTTCTCCCTTTTTTCCCACAATATGTTTTTACTGGAAGGTTATCCCCCGATGAAAAGGGACAGGGAATGTTGGGGGCTGCCTAGGATGGAGAGACTCTCTGGTCCCACCAACACACTGGGATTAGTGTCGTCTAGCCAGCATTCTGGCCTGGGACATGGCACATACAGAGAATTTGGGTAAGATCTAGGTGACGGTGCAACGGGTGCTTTATAGTTGGACACACAGTGGCCTATCCTGACTCATTGCATGAAATTGTGCATTGTGAACTTGGATAAGGTGCTCCTGCCTGCAACCCTTTGTAGGGAAGCCTTTGGGTCGTGCACTCCTGGTCAAGGAGCAGCATTGACTGATATGGGGCTTGGTGTGGTGCAGTGATGGGTTTCAGTAGCTTTTGCAAGACCAAGTTAAGAGAACAGTTTTCCACATCATGCAGGACTACAGCCTGGAAAACAGAAAAGACCTGTCAAACTCCATTTTTTATTACATATTCATAACTTGTTAGAGCAGGTCCCACTCTGTCACAGAAATGACCTTTGTGTGTTATACATCTATTGTTCTTTGCTGCACAAAGTCAGTATTGTCAGCTGCTATAGTCCCTAATGGAGCTGTAGCTGTAGGAGGTTTTGTTTCAGCCCCAAAAGTAAAGAAAGACCTGACTGTTAAGCATAAAAGGAAGTGTGTTTATTGCTGGCCTTCCTATGTAGTCTGAGTAGCCACAGAAAGGCACTGTAGGATGTGTTCTGCCAGGAGGGGTTGTCACAAAGAAGTGGAAGATGGTTGAACACATTTCTGTTTATTGAGGAAAGCCTTGTGCAAATATCTCCCACATTTTAGCAAAATTTACAGCCTCTAAAATTGCTAGCTTTCTGGAGCCTCAGAGGCTTACAGTGCTAAAGTCATTGGAACAACTGCTAATGAGTTAATTACAGTGGATTCATTAGTTAAAATTGCAGCCAGAAACTTGAATGTTGCAGATAATTCTGCTGGCAAGTGGTTTACACTGTTGGGCAGATCTTTGCCTGATTTATGACACCGAGTTCTTGCCTGATTATCCTGGGAATTCAGTTCTGTTTCTGTCTTACTTATAAAGATTATATTTTGGTTCTGAGGAGACTTCATATGTGCTGTTAGTGTTGCTCTATTTCTTTTAAATCTGGACCCTGCCGACAATAAAAGAGAACTGGGGGGAAGAAAGGACAGCTCTGGTTTGCAGGCTGGGAGGAACAGGACAGCCCAGTCAGGACACACCTGGAGTGCTGGTGTGCCTTTGTTTAGCTCTGCCTACAGCCAAACTCCAGCTTGCAGTAGTGATTACAGCTCCTAGTGCACCAAAACCATGACTCCTCCACGCTGAGGAGATGTAAGATCTGTTGGGCCAAACACCCTCTCAGCTATCCATCACCCAATAAATCTGAGGCACTGGGAGGCTTCCAAAAAAAAATGAAGCTAGTTCATAGCCTCTGAGGATCATTTTGTGCAAAATAACAAGGATTTTGTCAACAGAACAAAAATTTGTTGTGTAAATCAATAGTTGAACTCCTTTTTTTTTTTTTGTGTGGATATTTAGAAATGTTTTTTCTTGGCTTTTTTATAGTTACTGAGATTGTCCATAAAATGTAAGTGTTTACTCAGTTTCCTTTCTTATAAGTAGCAGATATATCAAACCTCCTAAAACCACCGAAAGCAAATCAGAGAACAGGTTTCAGCCTTACCTCAGATGTTTTTCCCCAGCAGAAGTTGCAGCTGTGGGTGTTGAGCTCTTTGGAGATACTCTCAGGTTTCCCAAACTCCTCCAGTAAAGCCTCTAGCTCTTTGCCAGGTTTTGTTTAAATAATTTTAGTTAACTTTTTGATTAAGCTCAATGAATATCTTTCTTCCACCTTGTCTCAGCAAGAATAGCATCTCAATTTCTCTCCTGTCCAGATAGGTGGACCTTTGACCTGAGGGTTTAATCATTATTCAGGGTCTTACAGCTTTTTCATTAGGAAAAGGAATTGATACGGAGTCTGCTTTTTCTCCACTACAAATCTGTTATTTCAAACACCTACAAAATCCCATTTCTCTGAACAGAGTAGGAGTCTAGTTTTGGTCCTAGTTCCACACCTCTTTCCATCCTGCACTAAATGTGTAAAAGTTTCTCTCATATTATGCTTGAGATCACACTAATTAAGTTTTTGTCAGATCCATTTTTATGGGCTTTCCTTGCTTCTCTCCCATGTGTGTGTGCACAGGGCACGTCTGCAGCCAGCACCAGTGAGTTGCTTGTAGCATTCAATCCCTGAGCAAACCTGTCTGTCTCATCTTGCTTCCAAAAGCTTCAGTTAGTTGTCTCTTAGAGTAAGTCTGATATTCATGTGCTGAGCTGTTAAAATTCTTCTTGCCTTTGACACTTTGCTGCTGCTTAGAGAAATACCTCAGGTAGTGGTGAATCAGGAAGAAGTAAACACTTGTCTACAGAAGACGTTGAATTGTCCCAGTCCCAAAGAATCACGTCTTCCTTGTGTGGTTAGTTATGCTGCTTCTACAATAGCCCTTTTATTCTGATTTCTGTAGCAGGCTTCAGAAAGCCATGTGATACTTATTTGAAGTCCTTGAAGTGTTTCAGTCCCAAAGCTAAACTAAAAAGACTTGTAAAGATAAACTAAATAAACTTGTGAAATTGTTTTATAAATCGATTGTCTCTTAAACATGCAAAAAAAAAATATTAATGAACATTTAACAGCTATAGTCTCTGCACCGTGAGAAGGGCTAGAGAATGGCTTCCACATATGGCTTCCATCTGAACAGCTTGCTTTTGTAAAAGTTTGCTAGTGTTATCTGAAAATGACAAAATATTAGGTAGATTAGGTACAGGAATAAAAGAAATCCCTCAGCATAATGTTCCAGAATATTTGAAAAAGTTCTCCTCCCCCAGCCAGCTTTCTGATGCTGCCTTTACACTCCTAGATGGATGGGTGAGTAGTTTCCAACTTCTACAAATACTGGACATTAAAAAGCAAAAACTTTCTCCCTCTCCTACACACTGTGTTTTTGTACATGAATATTGTTGTGATGAGTAGTGACCAAAAGTGATGAAATAAACTTCATCCTGAACTTTAGAAAACCTTATGCAGCCTAATAGAAAGTTTCTCCTTCAGTCTGGGTTTTCATGTGTTGATTCCCATTTATGAACAGTTTTTCCTACTAAATGCCTTCCTGAACTTAATCAGTTTTTAACCAAGGAATGAGAATTAAAAATGTTTTTATAAATACATTATCAACAAAAGGAGGGCTAAGGAGAATCTCCATCCTTTATTGGATGGGGGGGGAAACATAATGACAAAGGATGAGGAAAAAGCTGAGATACTTAATGCCTTCTTTGCCTCAGTATTTGTCAGTAAGACCAGTTGCTCTTCAGGTTCCCAGCACCCTGAGCTGGAAGACAGGGACCTCCTACACAACTTAGACTCACACAAGTCTATGGGATTGGATGTGAATGGGTCCCAAGGGTACTGAGGGAGCTGGTGGAAGTGCTCATCAAGCCACCTTCCATCATTTACCAGCAGTCCTGGCTAACTGGAGAGATCCCAGTTGACTGGAGGTCAGCAAATGTGACCCCCATCTACAAGTAGGGCTGCGAGGAGATTTTGGGGAACTATGAGCCTGTCATCCTGAGCTCTGTGCAGGGAAGGTCATGGAGCAGTTCATCTTGAGTGCTATCACTTGGCACATACAGGACAACTGGAGGATCAGGCCCAGTCAGTATGGGTTTAGGAAAGGCAGGTCCTGCTTGACCAACCTGATCTTCTCCTATGACAGGGTGATCCTCTTAGTGGATGACGGAAAGGCTGTGGATATTGTCTGTGTGGAGTTTAGTACATTTCCCACAGCATTCTCCTGGAGAAACTGACTGTTCATGGCTTGGATGAGTCTACTCTTCTATGGGTAAAAAAACTGGCTGGATGACTGGGCCCAGAGAGTGGTGGAGAATGGAGTTACATCCAACTCGCACCCAGTCACAAGTGGTGTTCCCCAGCCTTGGGGCAAGTCCTGTGTAATATCTTTATGGATGATATGGAGATGCTGAGTGCACCCTCAGTCAGTTTGCAGATGACCTAAAGTTGGGCAAGAGTGTTGATTTGTTGGAGGGTAGGAAGGCTCTGCAGAGGAACATGGACAGGATGGATCCGTTGTATTACATTCAACAAGGTGAAGTGCAGCGTCCTACACTTGGGTCACAACATACCCAAGCAGTGCAACAGGCTGGGGGTAGAGTGGCTCGAGAGCTGCTCAGCAAGAAAGGACCTTGGGGTGTTGGTCAACAGCAGCTGAACATGAGCCAGCGTGTACCCAGGTGGCCAAGAAGGCCAGTGGCATCCTGGCTTGTGTCAGAAGTAGTGTGGCCAGCAGGACTAGGGCAGTGATTTTCCCCCTGGTGAGGCTCCACATTGAATCATGTGTTCAGTGTTGGGCCCCTCCCTACAAGAACATTGAGGTGCTGAAACATGACCAGAGAAGGGCAACAGAGCTGGTGAAGGGTCTGGAGCACAAATCCTGTGAAGAGCGGCTGAGAGAGCTGAGGTTGTTTAGCCTGGAGAAAAGGAGGATCAGGGAAGACCTTATTGCTCTCTACATCTACCTGAAAGGTTGTAGGGAGGAAGTGTTGGTCTCTTCTCCCAAGTAAAAAGCAGTAGGACAAGAGGAAACAACTTCAAGTTGTTCTAAGGGAGGTTTAGATTTGATATGAGAAAAGATTTCTTCACAGAAGAGTTTGTCAGACATTCAGACAAGCTTCCCAGAGAAGTGGTGGAGTCCCCATCCCTGGAGGTATTTAAAAGAAGTGTAAATGTGTCACTTAGGGACAGGGTTTAGTGATGGACTTGGCAGTCCAAAGTTAACAGTTGGACTCAATGATTTCAGAGGTCTTTTTCTACCTAAAAAGATATGATTCTATGACAAGTTTTGTATTCTCTTTTGGCACAATGGACCTGATGGGTTGTGCCCATGTTCTGGTCACAGGCAGGGTGTCACCAGACTGAGGGAGATGAACCTTCCCTGTCCTCTCAGCACTGATGAGACATATCTGGAGTTCTGGGTCCAGTGCTGGGCTCCCCAGCACAAGGGAGACATGAATGGACTGGAGCAAGTCAAGTGAAAGGCTACAAGAACATTAAGGGACTGGAGCCTTTGTTATATGAGGAGAGATGGAGAAAGTTGGGACTGTGCGGCCTGAGGAAGAGTCAGGAGATCTTATTTATTTGTGTTTATTTGCATTTATTTGCGTTTATTTGCATTTATTTGCGTAAATACCTGACTGGGTTGAGATGGACCAGAGTGGAGATGACAGAGCCAGACTCTAATGCCAATGACAGGACAAGAGGTAATGGGCACAGTTTGAAATATAGGAAGTTCCACTTAAACATTTACTCAAAGGCTGATCAAGTTGCCCAGAGGGGTTGTGAAATCTCTCTCGTTGGACCAGATGTTCTCCTCTGCTGCCTTCCTGCCTCAGCTGGTATAGGAAGCTCTGTTCTGTTTTTTTCTTTTGCAAAAATGATACTGCAACCCAAGTGTATATACCCATGAGGGTTCACCTGTAGTTGATGTTTGTGACATTTTGTAGTTCAGTCCAGCAGCTGCAATACCCACACTCATGTTGAACTGACAAGATTGAAAGGTATCTGCTTACTGAAAAGGTCATTTTTGGTATCTTTTCACTTATGCCATAAAAATAAATCCAATCTCTAACTAGGATGTCTTAGCTTCAGCTTTGTGTATGTCTTTGTGGTTTTTTTCCCCCTTTTCCTGTCTATGTGTTTTTCTGTCAAAAGCCAGTTCATGAACTCCAGAGAAATGTACACCATTGGCTTGGCTGAACTGTTCTAATTTCTCATTTTGGAAAAACAGTGGGGCTGTCTGCCACTGTCCCATTAACAATGTATTACACTGTCCTGACAATTATGAAACAAAATCCATTTTCACACTTGCTAATAATTCTTCCACAGCCACTGCTGCTATGTGCTTGATAAACCCCAATAAATTAGCAGGTTGGCAACTGCTATGGCACCTACATGCAGTTGATCAGTAGTGCTGTTATACAATGCTTTGGTGGAAGCAGCAAGGACACTCCCTTGTTGTTTATCACAGGAACCACAGTGCCCAACATTTCTTTACCATAGCTGTGGCTGCCCCTCCGCAGTCAGTCATGCACTGTTCATCATCAGCTCCATCCCAGAGTTGCACTCATTAAGTCAACTGCTGATTGAACTCCACTGTTATCACAAATATTTTTTTTTGTGATAATATTATGAGGCAGCATCTATAGCAGGGCCTATAAAAGTGTTAAGATGGGAAAAGGGAAGCTCATTTATTGGTTGAGCTTGGGACTGTACAACAGGACTACAAAACAAGCCTGTGCTCGTCCAGCTTGGATTCATACTAGGGCTGGCATCTCCCTGTGTCAGATTTGTAATGTAAACTCCAGCACTGGGGCTTGTTCCCAATCTCCGGTCTTCCCTTTCCATAAAAAGGAAGATGGAAGTGTGCAGCCTAAGGTGTCACAGTCTTTTCCAGGGCATCTTGCACACCTTCCAGCCAATGCATAGGTGATACCTGGTTGGTGGCCTCATGCACCTGACACCTGCAACTGAGGCCAGAAAGTGGCAGCTGCCTGTCGTGGACTGTACAGCTTTCGTTGCAAGGTGAAGCTCTGTACTTTGCACTCTAGAGCAGGGACAGGGCTTAACATTTGCAGTTGGGCTCACTTGTCTTGGCATAACAGAAGTTCAAAGTGTGCAGCTTTTAGTCCTAACGTAATGTTCAAGCATTTCAAGCCTGCCCCCGGGAAAGGCTACATGCCTACCTCTCCCTGCTCAACCTCCAGAAGGACACAGCACTTATGGAAGTTGGACTGTGTGGAAACAGTTGGCCTTCCACTTCCAGCAACCTATTTTAGCAGATTGTTCAGTAAATAATCACTGTGAGCATAAAAGACTACCACAATGCTATATGAGAAGATTTCCGAAGGTGGTAATGCTGCCGATAGAAATAAAGTGAACTTCAGCTGTGTAGAACTGAATCTGCAGCAGGGGATTTTTCTTTCAGAGAATTATTTTTTCCTTCAGTCTGGTAGTCTGAAATGTTGCAAGTTTCATTTCAGGGAAACACTCATTAAGCAGTCGTAGCTGGATATCTATTAGGTAGTTGGTGAAACAAAGTTTATTAACTGATCCATATCCAGAAATGTTATTAAAATCCAAGAATTTTATGTAATATTGTATTGCTCGGATACCAGATATTACCAGGCCCAAACATTTTAATACAGGACAGATCTCCAAAAATCATGGTTATTCTTAAAGTGGAAATTGCCATAAGAATGTTCAGCAGGTGCTATGAAAATAATGTGATTTTTGGTTAGGAAAAAAAAATTGATCCAATCTCTGTGTTCTCAGGAATTAGATGTTTCCCAAAACTTTTTTTTTTCACTATTTTCCATCTTCTTATGCTAGCTTCCAATTCTATAAAGAATTATTAGCTTGAGGATATAAGAAGAAACTGGTAATATCACCTGTGCTGCTGCTGCAAATTGAACGTTCAAGAGCAACAGCCAATAACCCACTGAAGTGCAGAAGGACAAGGAAATTTGATGGAATATTGCTTTGCACTTTTTGTGACCACCAGTTCCTGTACAAAGCTGAGTATTGAATATTAGTCAACTGTCCTTTGTGAAAGTTACTTAAAAGAAATTACAGGAAGTACAGAATCAAGCATCAACATTTACAATTTTAAAAACTGCTAGTAAAGTGAATAATAATATATCTCTCTGCTGGATCAGAGCCTGGACTTGCAAATGGGTTCATTCAGCTCTTTGCATGAATCCAGCAATGGATCTGGGTTCAAGGATTTTTTATGAATCCTCCATTAGACCTAAGAAGGGCTTTGAAAATTTATTTTTAGACAGTAAAGGACAGTAGGGATCAGCAGAATGATGAAGTCTGACCTCCTGCATAATCCTGCACCTCCTCCACAGCAGGACATGAGCTGCTTTTTGTAATGAGATGAAGTGAAGCCAAAATTTGGAGCACTGGTTGCTGCGTCTGTTTGAGTTGCTGTGTTGTGCATATGCCTCCCTGGATTGAGAAAATGACCCTGCAAAACTCAGGAGCAGCTAGACATATTAAATTTCTCTCCTAGGACAGTATAATAAACATTTCTAAGCCTGACACACTCTGTGTGACACAGGAAAAACCCCACATTTAGTTTTATTGCAGACATCGCTGCTGTGTCTCAGAACAGTTGCGGTGGGTGAGGGGGGATCTTTGGCCAGGGACTGTACAAACGCAGCAGGCACTGAGAAGCCTGTAGCATAAAGGCAGGCAGAGGCAGAATGTTGAGATCCACAAACTAACTTTAGAATATCTGGATCAGACACTGGAAGTAATGAAAATACTGCTAAAGCACTGAGCTGAGCTGCTGCTATTTTATATCACTGCTAAGTGAGAAGGAGCACTAAAACATTTCAGGAGCTGGTTTAGAGACAGAAGTCTGTATATACAGCACGTTGTTAAGGGTGAAAGCAGAAAGTAAAATGATTTCCCCTTTTGTCACAACTTAGTCCCAAACCTACGCTTAATAAAATGTCCTCAATGAGATATCAGGTTCCAGAAGGACCTGGACTGCAGTCAACTGCCAGAGACATCCTAGGAAGATTTGGAAATCATTCCAGTGGGAGTGACTGGAATTTGCTGAGGAAAGGAAATCAATCCAGACTGGCACTTACAGGGAGATGAACAGAGCTCCTCTATGGGAATATCACTAAGGATCCAAAACCCAAGAGAGAAAGACAAAGAGACAGATAACTTTCCATCTCTAGAAAGGAAGGTAGTTCTTAAAAATTACATACATGTGCACCTGTCTGGTGTGAAACAATAACAGCTTCTTAAGTGGATTATGTTAAGAGAAGACCCCACAACTGGGGCAATCCACAGAGGTGGACGTGCCTTAAGGAGGAATTCATTGTGTTCCCTCTAGATTTCAGGGTGATGGAGCCTAGGTTAGCCACTGGCAGCAGCATGTCTGAGATGGCCCAGTCCTAGGACTGGTGGATGTTCACACACATTCACAGGAAGAAGAAGAAGGAGACTGCTGCTCCCTGATGCTGCCAGAGTACAGGAGTGGGTGTAGCTGCAGCAGCGGAGTCAGAATCATGCTTGGCAGCTTCTCTCACGAGGTGTCAGGGAAGAGCCTGTGCTTCCAGATATGCTGAGAAAAGGGCACAATCTATAGATAATTGGTTAAATGCTTCTGTAATCTATTTCTCAGCAAATTAAAAAAAATGGACTTCTTGCCTCTGTGGATTTTACAAAGTTCATTATTTTGTGGCTCATTTGTATTCCATTATTGTATGGTATGTATTGTTGTAGTTCTAGTGGGGACAGTTTTCTTACTATCATGCATTAACACAGCTGTAGAAAGCAGGGGAAAAAGCAACATATGAAAGAATTATAGTGAACCAATTCATGCAAATTTTGTTTTTGCACTAAAACTGAAGCAACTTCTGTGTCCCAGTCAACTCTACCAAAAACATCCCCAAAGCCACCTTATGCACCTAAACTCAAAGTCAACATTTGATTTCTGATTTCTTGAGAAGGCAGTTTCCTTCAGCACTATGGGGAAAGAAATGATCTGCCTGACTCCTGTGCTGCTTTCAGCTGTGACTGTGATACTTTGCTTCTCTTCTTCTCTCTGTGATTGATTGCTTCTTCAGCATGACCTTCAGATAAGTCCTTTTTCCTTCCTTCTCCCCTTCCATTCCCTGCTAATCTTCCAAGAGATGTCCTGGGACCTTTTCCTCTATCCCTTTGTTTTTCCACTCATAATGAACTAATTACTAAGGTGGTAGTTTAACAATGATCCTTACCCTGAGAACTTGTAAATGTCCCTGTTGCTGTCCAAGATAACATTTTCCCCATCTCCAGTTCTCATCAATGGATGTCAAGTTCAAGACAGTTCACTTATTTGTGTACTGCTTTCTTAAATGATTGTTGTGAACACCACCACCATACCACCCACATTAATCGAACTGGAAAACTGATTCAGAGCCCATTTCCATACCTCTTAAACTTGTATGCAAGGCTGCCGACAAAAAAAGTCATTAAGCTGACCTCCCTATATTGGATCTAGAGTTTGCTACATCTCTTTACATTTTCACAGATTGCATCGTAAATTCTTCCAAAGCAACAGACAAATTTGGAAGGACCATAGTTTTAATAGTCAGTGTTCTTCCAAGCTCTATTTTGAGGCAGAATGAATTTAAATTACTGGAGGAGAACCTAGTAAATATTCTGTAGCAACTTTTTACTTAATGGTGTCTCCACACTTTTACACCTTTTCTATTAAAGCTGCGCTAGTAATTAAGGAATAGTGATTGTGCAAATTATTTAAGTAACTGAGTTAGTGAACTGAGATTACAGTTAATGAGGTTAAAATTGCTGATTCCTGCATACAGTATTTAATCCTAAGAGTAGTCATTTTGAGTTTGTTATGGCCTGTACCAGTCCCTTTAGTTAGATTTGATGCACATATTTTGTCTTAAAATTATGTACACTTTACTCACAAAGTCTTATTCTAAGCGATGAAAAGTATTGAGGTATTTGTGTAACTTTCAGTTAGGTTTTGAATTATAGCAACACTTGAACAGGGGAATTTTTCTCTGGCTAAACTGTCACTGAAAACATACTTGTACCATCAACATGATGGTTAAGACGACATTATACTGTTGACCTGGTGTCAGCTCTTGTGGATTGAGGCATTTTTTTTGATAGGAGTTTTGAGAGGATGGAATATAAATCCATTTTAAAGATGAAATTGGTGGATCAGCTATGGCCTTCCAACAATGATTTCCTGTATTTGGACTGCTTTTAAAATCTTTTTATTTCAAATAATCTAAATTGGAATTCACTCAATAGCTTTTTTAAAGAGTAAATGTAGGGCCAAGTCAGAGAGGAGAGACTTAAACAAGGAAGTCATGTCAGTCATCCATCCTGTAAAGCATTTTCCGCAGAAGCAACTCCAACGTATGGAACAATGCAGACAGCAGGGAAAGCCTCCCTTACCTCTGGGATGGAAATGTCAGAGCCTGGAGCATGATTCCACAACCCTTCCAGAAGTTTGGCCCTCTGCACTCAAGGCCATGTCTTTGGTCCGAAAGAGGTATTTGAGAAGCCTTTTCTGTCATGGGGCTTTTTGAGCAAAAGCTGGAAGAAGACTTCCCATGGCAGGGGCTTCCCACAGCTGCTTGGGAATGACATTGGTTCCTGCTTGGGACACTCTGCAGTAGGTGTTGCAGCTTGTTGCTTGTGCCGGTACCCACACTAGATCCTGGCCCTAACTTGTGGACTGATTTCTTGACCTCAGGCCTGATGGCTTATTGCTTATTTGGGATTGTTCAGCCTGGAGGGTCTGGGGAGATGTTATAGCAGCCTTCCAGTACCTGAAGGGAACTTATAAAAAAAGGACATGGGCATGTCCCCATAGGACAAGGGGCAATGGTTTTAAACAGAAGGAGAGTCGATTCAGATTAGACATAAGGAAGAAGTTTTTTTTAAAATGAGAGTTGCAAACACTGAAACAGGTTACCCAGAGATGCTCCATCCATGGCAATATTCAAGATCAGGTTGTATGGAGCTGTGAAAAACCTGACCTAGTTGAAGATGTCTCTGTTTATTGCAGGGGGGTTGGACTAGATGATTCTGCCTCAAACTATTCAATGACTTTGATTACGGACTTGCCTGTTCTGGGATCTCACCTCACACAGTATGGTAAGACTGAGTTCTTGCGTTAATACCGTTGCCTTTGCCAGCTTTGTCACCAGCTCCCTTTTCCTCGCAGAACAGCTCACTCATGCTGCTTCCTGAAATAGTAGAACCAGAGAGCATCATAGCATATCCAGATATGATGTAATTATGGAAGCACTTCCCTCCAAATCCCGGTATGTGAGGCTGACAAATACCAGAATTTGCATCCTCTGAGGGCAGCTCATTGATACTGCTATTTTCAAGTCTGAAAAGTAGAGGAGGAAAATTAGAGACCCTGTCCTTTGAAAAACATTGCAAAGACCGAAGAAAAAAATTACTTCTGGCTAGCTCAGGCATTCCTTGGGTTTTTCTTGCTGGTTTCCATTAGTGGCTGGTGTGTCAGTGACTTTTCAAAACTGCATTTGGAAGTTTTTATCACAGGATGCTCTGTAAACCAAAACTCTAAATAGCTTAAAAAACCATTACAAAAATAAATGAGAAATGCATAGGCCCAACTCAGGAAAACATGGAGCCCCCAGTGGTAGAGGAGGGAAAGATAATTCTGCACTTGTGTGGTTTCTTAAATGCTTTCCCTATTCAGCCATAATGGACCATTCATCACAAACCATCCGATGTTGGAAACAGACTCCTAAGCTTTGATCTCACTGAATTAATCTGTTCTAATGCCGTTATCATGCACTATTCTTTGATGTGGGTAATATTCTGAAATACTAGAATAAAAGTCTTCTGCTTGTGAATTCTGATGGCACTGACACACAGGGCTCAGGAACTGTTGCCTTTGCAAGACTTCTGGCTTTGTTTCTCTCTTAAGTGATTTGATGCCACTTAAATACTTAATTTCTGAGACCAACAAAGAGATGCTGTTGGCTCTTTCCTCACCTGAGTTTTTGCAAGAAGTCAGCAGAGCCTGACAAGTTCTCCTGGGGAATATCAGGGGATTAGATGAATATGTAGTTACGTGCTTCTCTAGGCATGCAGGTACTGTGTAAAAGATTATTACCTAGTTGTCCGTGAGATGTTTGGAAGATAATGTGGCCCACTTCTATTACACACCCTCCCAGGAAACCTGTAACTTCTGGTCACAAGAGCTCTATGTGATTATTCCTTTGCTGCATGAAAGGAATGTGTGAAGAGAGACTGGGAAGTAGAGAGGGTCAGAAAGTAAAGATGTTTCTCTTTTACCCTTCTTTTTATTCTTATAACAGTATATGAAGAAGACACACACTGGCAAAACCAGCTAAATTTCAAGTGTAGCACATGAAGTACCATGAGTGTCAAAAGAAAACTGAGAGTCAAGTACCAGTGAAGTATGTTGTAAGGTTCAGTCATCATGGATGTCATGGATCACATTCTGTATGCCTTAACCACACTCCTCAATTACTGCAGAAATGACTGGTTCCCTCTCTTGCATTTTTAAACTACTTTTTGTATTCTAGAAATGGTTCAGGTGAGATACTGCCATGGCTCAGTGCCTTAAACAGTAGCCATATAAAAGGACACGCAAAGATCAAATCCTTGCTGAGAGATAAAAGTCACGATCCATCAAATTAGAAATGTGCTGACAAAACATCTTGTTTTCTTGGTGTATGTGTTAAGGCCATAGTAAGTTGTTTAAGAATAACATAATAGAATGAAAATGGTGCCAAAGATGTATCCTGATGTTGTTTTGGCTAAGAGATATGACTCATGTTCAGGTGTATCCTTCTCTCACTGGAGATAAATCTTTTTCACTAGAGAGATAAATATGCAACATGTACAGCATCTTTGCTGTATTAAGTTACAAGATTTGCTTTGCAATAGAGTGTAACATTTATTGTAGCATATCCTTATCTAGCAAGATTTTCACTGATTACTGTAAGGGTTTTCTGGAATGGTACATCAAATGAAAGCCATGTCACTTTTGCTGTCCCTCTCTCCGCAAGCTAATCAAAGTAGGTTGGAAAAAGTCAAAGGCCTTAAACAATCCAAACATAAATAACTGGGGCTACCCAGAATAGTTGTTGCAGTACATGCTAGGCACCAGGAACAGGTATTTCTATTTGAATATCTTAATTGTCTTAGGAGGCATTTTAAGGCCATTAAAAGCACTCAATCAACCCTCTGAATGGTTGTTTGTCAGTTTGTTTGGTTTTTTTGGGGGGGGGATTTGGTTGTTTAAATTACTGGTCTTCTATCTTCTTAGCATATATTAGAATTAAAACTATATATATATATATATATGATTTGAAAACTACACAGCTTAAAAGCACAGGCTATTTTAAACTATTATCATCTGGTGAGTCTTACTGAAGGGAATATAGCTGTGCTCATCTACCACAGGCATAAAGCTGGAGAAAGAAGCTTAGTCTTATTTTCAATTTTTTTTTAATGCAAAAATACGAAGATTAGAAGATTGCATTTTTTCCTACTTTTGTTAAATTACCTTTCAAATTCAGACTTAATTTATTGACTGCTATGCTTAAAAGAAATAATATTAAAATGCACATGAAGTTGATTACGTAAGCCAGTTCTGCTTTTATTGTACAGATGTTAGTCTTTCCTATGGTTTGCTCAATTCTCTTCATAGATTTGTAAAGATCTATGAAGATCATTTCTTCACAGATGTGAGGGTGTGGATGAGTATGGTCAGCTTTATTCTTCAAGTCACGAAGGGCAAGAGTAGCGGTGCGTTACCGATCTGTAGTTCTCAGTCTAAAGTCAAAAATGGCAGTGTTGTGCTCACAAGGAATTTTGTTGCCATTAAAAGTTCCCATGAAAAGTAGCCTGCTTCAGATGGCACGTGGAACCACAGGAAAAACCTTTTACACCATGAGGGTGATCAAACACTGGCACAGATTGCTCAGGGAGGTTGTTGAGTCTCCATCCTTGCATCTGTGGAGATAATCTAAAGTTATCTGGACAAGTTCCTTGGCACTTAGTGCTGAGTAGTCCTGCTTGAGCAGAGGAGGCTGGAGACAGTAATCTTCAGAGGTTCTTTCTGATCTCAACCATTCTGTAATTCTGTGGTTCTGTAATATTGAAAAAAAAGGCTTTGTTATTTTGGGTTTTTTTTCACTTCAAACTGAAATTTGGTAATGTGTGGATGTTTGTGTGGAAGTTTAATGTCAGCAACATTGTTTGCTGGGTTTTAGAAAGGAAGCCAGAGAATTTGCTTAGCCATGTATAGTGAGATTTAGTTCCAGATTGAGAAGCCTATTTGTATATGTGAAGATGTTTAAATTCTGGTCAGCATGGTCGACACACAGGCAACAAGGTTGGTTGGTAGCACCCCGAGAATGACTCAGGCCTCTGGTGTAGAAGCCTATGGGGCAGTGATCTGAGTCCCTCTGTAGACTTCCCAGGCGATACCTGCCACACCTGGAGTCTGGTGTTTAAATGTCTAGCAGAGTCCCACTCAAAGCATCTCACTTAAAGTAGAGAGCATGCAGACTGGAAAATGTATCTACTCAAAGCAGAACTTGGCTAAAATAAGAAGAGTAACAGGAAGGGTCTTCTTGTAAAAATATATATGGTGACCCAGGGTCTTTGATTACTCAAAGGACTCTATTTTCACTTTTTCGGAGATAACTGCAGCTTTAGCAGCAAATTGTACTCAGTGCATCACTTGGACAAAGATTTGGTCTACAGGTGGATTTACTTGCTACTGATGTGAGTAAAAAGTGAAAATGTCCCTGCTTGTGTTGAGCTCTCAATCTTTCATTGTGTTTTTTGATAAAAATCCATAATTATCACATGTGTTGGGTAACTTCCAGTTATCCAGAATCCTGTATCTCCTGGTTCTGTTTATTTATCAGCCTCACTCCCTTACATGTATCCAACATAAAAAATGGACATATCCAACTGTGCAACACTATTATGTGCAAACATTAAAAACAAGGAGAAAAACTTCTCCATACCATGTAACTCCAAAGACTTCTTCCTAATCTTAAATATTTAAAATCCAACTCACCACTAAATCATGGACTTGAAAAATATGATGGCCTACTATAAAATCTGACTTGTGTATGCACAAAATACAGGGAGAAGACTTCCCTGTGAATTCAGGGAGAGGATTGCTTTTGGGATGACTGAAAGTTCAGATTCAATGCCATGTGCTAGACACAGTGAGATGAGTTCTGGAGATATTTGTTTTATTGGAGATATTGTATGTTCTGACTGAGGGGATTGTGGCTTGCACTACTGTTTTCCTATTGGAGCAGGAGGTAGCGAGAAATAAATGTACATTTCATTATCTGTCACTGAACAAGCTACCAATCTGATGGTTGCCTTTACTGAAGTGTACAGGTTTTATTCTTTGTCTCTTGGCTGAGTGGTACTGACTTGGCTATGAAGAGATTCCTTCAGCTGCATGAAGAATAAGCTTCAGTTCTTTAATACTGCAGCAGAAGAGAAAAATGTTAATGTTTCCCTCCACCATTAAGGAGGTTATTTCTGCGTTAAAGCTCTTATCTATCACACTGTGCTAATTATATTACAAGATCTTGAATGGGTTGTCTTACTTTTTTTTGTCTTCCATTGATAAGTAATCTTTGTACTAAAAGCCCTCTCATAATAATGTGTTCCTTTGGTGACAGCATGCTGAGATCCATTGCCAATAATGCAAACAATTAACATCAAACTGGCCTACTAAGCCTTATGATATGTAAAGAAGCACTTTGTGAGTCAGTGCATGGAGGTTTTCCATAGACTGAACACAGTTACTCTGTGAAATAATCTTCATATGAAGAGAACACATCCTGCAAGTCTGATTTAATACCGAACCAATTATTTTCAGTTGCCTTGATTGGACCTTAACTATCTAAATGCAGTATATGGAATGGCAAGTCTCACTGTTATGGTTCTTGAAGAAGGCAGGTGAAAAGTTAATGGGCCAGTGAGAGTTGTGTCAAGAACCCAAGTATGAAAAAATACGTACTTGGAAATGAGAGGAAGCACATCTGTTTACTGAGAATTGCCACAAAAATGCAAAAGGAGTTGAATTTAGAACAACCGGGTCAGCTGCAGGAAGATAGTTCCAGGTTATGAAGATGTAAATATGTGTGGAAGTACCCTTGGTTTCCCTGACTGCTTTAAGTGAGGAAAGCACAATGTGGGATGTGCATATTTATCTCTCTAGTGAGAGATATTTATCTCTAGTGAGAGTTATGAGCAGAAAATGAACTGTAGTGATCTAAGATAGGACCGAGGAGATCTTGAGATCAGATATCAACTATTATGAGAATTTTATATAGCACCAGAGCAAAGAGCCTCTACTAGGCTGGTCACCAAATCATGGCTGGTTTGTTGTCTGTTCTGAGCATCTCAGAGGGACAGCTGTCCTCATATGTGCTGTTAGTCTTCTCTAACTCAGAGATTATTTTGCCAGGGGGTGGGTGGGGTGGGGGTGGCTTTGAAAACCAAACAGATGAGGTGTGTATTCCATCTGGTCAGACAGGCTTCTTGATGACAAAATCATGTGCTTATCAGTGATATGGGTTGGTAAAAATGGTCTGTTTCACTTAGTCCTTCATTCAGGAAGTGTCTTGCATTCTAGTACTTATTTTTTTACAAGGTTGAGAGGTGGGAAGTGGGGTGGGGGCAGAAAGGAAGAGAGAAGAAATGGCCCTAGAAAGTGCCTGAAGATTCCAGGAAATTGGTAGGCTGGACTTGTTAAGGCTTGTGAAATGATTTTTGACTCAGGCTTTCAAATGAAAAAATGAGATATTAGAAGGATGATAGTCTTTTATCTGCTGAGGAAGATGGATGGGTATGACTTAAGATGTCATGTATATGAATGGGTGCTATAAAGGGATCATTCTAATGACATGCTGTAAAAGACAACTGTCAGAAATAAATTATTCTTTTCTTTTAATGATATTGATGATAATGCACTCAAATTCCCCATGACACATTTCCTCACCCAAAGTTAAAAGCTTTTCGTCAAATGTTTAATGGGCGCAGAGGTCTTTGTTGTGCATTTCCAACTCCATGAAAAACATCGGGTAGTGGCTTACATAAGAGCAATTTTGCCTGCAATTAGTGTGTTTGCACACAAGTACACAGCCTCTGATTAAGCAAAGGAAAGTATTTAAGCGCATGTGTAAGTACCTTTCAGCAGTGGAGCAGTGAAACCGAAATATGAAAGGAGAAAGCCTGATTTCAAAAGTAAAAGGGCTGGTAAGAAGAGCAGTTCTGAGCACCTGAGCAGTTCAGGACTCTGACAGGGATGGAGATGAGCTGTATGTAGCTACCTCCAGATATACCTGGGCAGGTCACACGCTGCCTGTGCAGCCCAAGACCAGCACCACTTACTTGTTCTAAGGAGCAACACTGGAAACAGAGGGAAGAAAGACAAAGAGGCCAAAAACACTGAGGGAGGCAAGGAGCTGTCCTGCAGGTGTTGACCGCCAGCTCCAGTCTTAAGAGCCTAGAGATGAGGGCCCTCAGCCTGAAGGGAAGCTGACCATGTTGCATTGCACTGTTGCCAACCTCTCCTCCCAAAATTGGCTGTCTACAGAGGGAATGTCATGTCTATCTATGGACAACAGTTTGTTTGGAGAAATCAGCAAAGCTGCATGCTTGAACATGCTAGGGGAAAGGACATGACAGAGGTACTGTGGCTATGGTTGACCCATGATGGCACAGGGACACCCCTGAGGGACCAGGACTCATGAGCAACCCACTGTGGGAAAGAGAAACTGAAGAGCAGGATGGCAGGAAGCCATTGACCATAGGGTGCTAGAATGAATTACACTACTTCAGCCTCCCATGCAGTCATGCCTCGCTGGAGGAATTTTAGTGCACTGAGATTAAAAAAAGGCAAAAATTAGGGTACTTGAGAGCAGGAAAGGGAAAGACAGGAGTTAAGTAGGTTTTTGCACAGTGATTTCTGTTTTGGTTTGGTTTTTTTGCTTTTTTTTCCCCCCTCACTGTGGACCAGTGATTGTAGGTTTGTGTGGGTTGGCAGTAAATTAAGTCAAGTAAACTTCTCTGACTTGGTGCAGGTTTACCTTCAGCAGACTGGTATAAGGAGTGATGGGCTAAATTACAGTAAAGGAAATGTAGCCTGAGCATTTGGAGAAGTTTTCTAATGATAAAGGAGGCTGATCACAGATTGGATTGCTGAGGGAGGCCGTGGAGCCGCTGGAGGATTTAAGAGCAGATTAAATGAACTTCTGTCAAGAACAATTTAGAAGAAGTTGATCCTGCCTTTGGGACGAAGAGGCGAATTAGGTGACCCTCTTGAGGTGCTACTGAGCCCTGTTGCGTTTGATTTCTATGACACTGACATGGTCTTGTGTACCCCTGGGAGAAAAGAGGATACTGAGCTTAATTATCAGAAGGCAGTTTCAGTCAGCAGGAGGTGTTTCCTGAGGAGAGATGGCTTGAGACAGAAGGCTGAGGATGTTAAAGAGGTGAAGGGCACAATTAAATGAGATTACATAATGCTGTATTTGTAATTAAGTTGACAGAAAAGTGAATCCTTTTTCATTTAACCTAGTACTGACCACACGTCTCAGAATAGTCTTCCTTAATTCAACGTATATTAAAAAATTGGATCCTCAGGTGCTGTTTAGGACACACTGTGGGCAGGGAGGTACTGGCAAGGATGGTATTTAAGAATTAGGGAGCCACTGAGGATGCACTCACAGCACCTCAGGCTGCAGCTGCTTTGACCAGAATGATTATCAACTCCAGCTTCAGCTTGACTGTACATACTGAGTCTCAAGCACCTTGCAGCACTCCTGCCAAGGACAAGCACGATTTCATCCTTCTGCCTACTACATTAATTCAGGTAGCTATTTTGAGGTTAAGGCCATGTTGGCTTTGAACTGCAGCTGGTAATGAACACCTGGATGGACTCTTGCTTTATTTGCAGGTGACTAAGGTAATATTATTAATTATTAAACCATTTATTGTAATATTTAATTATTTCTCCTCATTTTGTGATGAGCAAGCAGTGCTATTATTGCCTGTAACCAAATAACCATCCCCATTTATCATACTAATTTTGTCCTAATGAGGAAGGACCTGGGACTGGGTGAGTTGTCTACCCTGAAGAATTTTGGAATGTCGCTTCCTATGGTGATGATCACAGGCTGTAATAATTAGGTATGCTAGGGGCTGTACTTATCATGAAGCTTAAATGCAATAAAAATTCATCATATGGTGGTAGGCTTACAAAACACAATGAATTGCCATAGTAAACATGGAAATATGAAAATAGAGTATGAACAGATACAAGATTACTTCCTCTTGCATGGTTTCCCACACAAGGGGATAACTCCTTTTCACTGGAAGAAAATCACAGCAAAGACTGTGCTGAATTGCATAAAGCTTTCGGAGGAAGACTGGGTTTTGCTTGCTTATGCTTCCCTCCTGGTTTCCTCCCTGGTCCAGCAATATTACACTGAATGTACTTCTGCAGAGCCCTTGAATATGCACTACACCCTTGATAATCTGTCGTGTTTTTTAAAAGGAAGCAGAATACTGGGCCTGAGATCTGACTTATGGATTCAAAGGAAAAATATAATCTGCTAAAACCACCTGTCTATCTGCATATAGATACCTTCCAGATAGATAAATCATACCTTTTTCCTCCTGTTTTTGTATTTTACCATGAAATTAATTCACAAAGGTTTTAACATAGTAACATCCATACAACAGGGAAACCCCATATGAATATTCTGGAGACAATATCCACTTTAGTTTAATACAGTGGATAATCTACTCAAGGGTTTATCTGAATAGTCAGTAAATATACGTGCAACTATAGGTTGTTTTTGAAATCCTCCCCATGAGACAACAGCAACCAATAACATCTGCAATCAGAAACAGTGGGACGCTGAAGTTTTCAGTTTTTGCCTATGCTCAGTAATTTCTACAATAGCTTTTAAAATGATGTACTATTAACTATTCAGTATTAATCAATATCATCAGGAGTATTTATTGGAAGAAAAAAGTGAAAACTACTGTAGTTTTTCCAAGCTGTTTTTATAGCTCTTGATTGCTTGTTTGTTTGTTTTTAAAAGTAATATGTTCAGAGAAGAGAGAAACGTGTTTTAAATATTGAGAGCTAGCTTGGAAGATGCAAAGGGAATATTTTGTGAGAAAAACCTCCACACTACTCAAAACGACCTCTAACGCTGATAATTGCAGGTTCAAATCTAGATTAATCATACATGCAGTAGTCTATACATAGCTGAAAGTTGATTCAGTCCAGTATTTAGGTGTTGGGAGTAAAGAGAAGGAAACACCTTTGCCGAGCATGAAAACTATAAGGATGATATTGGGGAAAGCAAAGGACAGATAAGACTATTTTTCTGTTATTCCTCTCTTATAATGGTACCTTCACAGAGAATCACTAGACTTTTCATCATCTCTTTCATTTGCAGATGCAGTCACCCACAAGTTAGAATAACTAAGTGGAATCCCACCTATCCCTGCTGGTTTTGAGTGCAGATTTATGTTTCCACCTTCTCTGTCACCTTCTTGCAGTACTGCCTTTCCCCCTTGTCCTGTCAATACATGCTCTTGTAAAAACTCCCTCTTCATCTTTCTTGTAGGCTCCCTTCAGGTACTGGAAGGCCACAGTTAAGTCACCCTGAAGCCTTCACTTTTCCAGGCTGAACAAACCCAATTCTCTCAGCCTTTCCTCACAGGAGAGGTGCTCTATCCTTTTCATCATCTTGGTGACCCTCCTCTGGACTCGAGAGAGAGCTCTCTTTCTCTTGTGTTGCCACAGCAGCCTGGGTCATTACTTGGTAGGAATTGGGACTGGCCCCTCAGCTAAGAACATTCATTTGCCATATGATTTTGAAAGTGACTCAAAACCCTGGGTACACGAGGAACACATTTTTGTCTGTGGACCATGGAAGAAATGGGGTGATCAGTAATAACTCTCACCTGACTGAGAGACATCTAAATGTTTTGGGTATGGATAGCTATTTTCATGCTACCTTGAGGTTTAGCAAATGTAGTACCCTGCTTTAATCTGGCTAAAGGTCTGATAATTTTCTGAGTATTGAAGCTGCATGATCCTATAATTTTCAAGGTAATAATGAGATGAAAATATGCAATACCTGTACTGCATAGGCTGCTGGTTTCTGCTCTAGAACATCTTAGACTAGCAACATCCTTGAGGCAAAATAGGCTATGTGTTTCAGTTTGCACATTAAAAGCTATGGTTAGCTCTCTCTGTCTATGCATGTATTACTTTGACATGAATTTTAGAAAAGATATGCATCTAGATCACAGTGATGGGTACTTTGTAACACCTGTATATTATGATTCAGTTTTAGACTTTAGATTTGGAGTATTATCTCTATATTTTTTGTTTAGGGTATTTTGAAACCTTCTAAAAACCTTCTCAGGCATTACTGTTCTCTCTCAATCTGGAGAGATAGTAATCAGTCAAGGTCCTTAAAATGGTACTCTATAACAACATGCTGAGAGCCTAAGTTTCTATTGATTCAAGAAAGATACTCTGGTCATTTATTTGCTTGCTTCTTACTAGACTTCTGGGTTCTTTGACTTTTACTGGTGAATATTGTAATTTATTTGACGTCCACTCACCTCATGTCCTGCTCATACTGTAAAATTTGTATCTTTCATCACTGCTGACAGGAATGCCAGTTCTTGGCTGAGTTCCATAATCCCCAAATCAGAGAAGGCATATTTACTGCATTTACTCTTCAGTGTGATTTTTGTACTCATAGGAGTGAGCATGTGTGTGTCGTCATCCTTGGAAAGTTTTTAGACAAGTGTCAAATTCCTCTGTGAGGGTGAAATATGGAACTGTACAGAGCTGCTGGAGAGGACTCAGAGAGGAATCAGAAAGGTTTGAGGCTGGCAGCACAGCAAAGGCTTCTGTTTCCCAGAGGATGCCCTGCCTTGCTGTGTGCTTCAGCCCTGGCTGGGAGGTCAACCGCCGTGATTCAATCACGGGGATTTCCCGGGGGCCTGCACAGCTGCTGTTTGTTACCAACCTGTCTCCTCCTGTACTACTTACTCTCTCCTCTTGTGCTGTCGTCTTGGGTTTGGGTTTCTTTGTTGTGTTGTTTTTGTGGGGGTTTTTATTTGGTTTTTTTTTTTGGTTTTGGGTTTTTTGTTTTTTTTTTTTCCTTTTTTCTTCTTTTTTTTTTTTCAAAGCTACTCACTGCTCTTCAAGTATTTTCAAGAAAGGAAAGACAATGTTTACTGATTTGAATTTTGGGAACTGAGTTCCACTGGAAAAATTTGAAATGCGTTACCTTTTGTTTCCCTCACAAGAATAGAAGTATTGTAACGTTCTCTCATTCCTTCACCTAGTCAGCAAGTGCACATGTTCAAATGTCAGTACCCAGAGGGAAGAGCAAGTGCCTGGCAATGTGGCAGTGTGTGTGTGAGCAGCACTGTTGGTAAGCAGCCACTGCTCCAGTTGAACACTGCAATTCTGCAATGCAGCCAGGAGCACTGAAACAACTGGCTGAGGAGTCCTCCAAACTACTTGAGTTCAGCACCTCTGGGAGTGTTACCGAAGATATGGGGGACACAATAAAAGCTAATGTTGTGCCTGTATGTTTATAAATTGACAGGCTGCGCTAGGTAGCTTTAAATTGGCTCTTGTTTTATCAGTCCTTAACAAATCATGAAAAGAATTATAATAATCAATGTAAGCTGTAATCCCTTCATTCTAATGAGTGTTATTCAACATGGTTTTATAACAAACAGTTTGTGTATTTCTTTGGTATCAGTTTTAATTAAATTACAAATCTGTGTGATAAAGGCAACATTGTTGTCACGGACTCCAGTAAAACAACTGACTTTTGGCAGAGTGACATTATGATTAGAAAAATAATTACTGCCAAATGAAATCAATATAACATATATTTATATCATATATTAAGTTAATTAAAATGTAATAATTAGGATGTTTCAACAAGCAAGTTCAGATGCAGTGTTTGAAATGGCTATGCTTGTCCTTAGCAAAGATGGGAGATGGAGAAGGTAGGGTGAGGAAGCCCACATTCTTGTCCACAAATGTTTGTTTTTTTTAGTTTTACTAGTGTTGAACAAAGTAATTGCTGACAGAGTTTCAGAGAACAAGAAGTTAATGAAGTGGGGATGGTCCTGTGCAGGGCTAAGAATTGGACTCGATGATCCTTGTGGGTTTCTTCCAACTCAGCATATTCTGTGATTCTGTGTAAAGTGTTAAGCAAAGACAGAAGAGCTATTTAGAAGTACCGGGGTTATCATGGGAGAAGATGATCTTCCCAAAACGACATGAGTACCACAGCCAGAGAGGGGGGCCAACCACCAGTGAGCAGCACTTGCTTGCCTGGCATGGCTGAGCAGATATGGGGCAATCGCTCAGGGTCCCAGGAGGTGCAGTGACTGTGAGCTTGAACTGAGCTCCCATTACAGGCTGGGGCCAGAAATGACAACTGAGGTATTAGCAAATTTCAGTGGGCTATATATTGAATGAAAATATAGCCATGCTATTACTGTTTTGGTGCTTTGGCATTTATGAAAGTGCTACCAGAATACTCAGTGCAATTGTGTTGTCCACATACTTACGTACAAATATGACTAGGTGGGAAAGGTTCAGAAGACAACTACAAGGCTCTTTTCTGACACTTCGTCATAGTATTTCTTGCAAGAGAGCAAAAAAAAGAAATCTAGTTCACTGCAGAGGACATTTAAAGGTGACATAGTGCCTCTGTAGCAAGATGCTGTCTCACAGCAAAAGTCTGATGAATTTAGGAGTGTGCTGGTTTTGGCTGGGGTAGAGTTAATTTTTTTCCCAGTGGCCGGTATGGGGCTGTGTTTTGAATTTGTGCTGAACATAGGGTTGATGTTTTTGTTATTTTTATTATTGCTGAGCAGAGCTTACAGAGAATCTTTTCTACTTTTCGTATGACCACGCTGGTGAGGAGACTGGGGGTGCATGGGGGGTTGGAAGAAGACGCAGAAAGGACAGGTGACTCCAACTGACCAAAGGGATACTCCATTCCATATGACATCATGCTCAGTCTATAAAGTGGGGACAAGAAGGAGGAAGGGAGGGGGGACACGTTTGGAGTGATGGTGTTTGTCTTCCAAAGTCACTGTTATGAGTGATGGGGCCCTGCTCTCCTGGAGGTGGCTGAACACCTGCCTCCCTGTGGGTAGCAGTGAATGAATTCCTTGTTTTTCTTTGCTTGTGTGTGTGGCTTTTGCTTTTCCTCTTAAACTGTCTTTATATGAACCCATGAGTTTTCCAGCTTTTACCCTTCTTATTCTTTCCCTGATCCTGCTGGTAGAGAAGTGAGTGAGTAGCTGTGTGGTGCTTGGCTGGTGGCTGGGGTTAAACCATGACAGGGAGATACACTGGGAATGGTCAGCTGGAAGCTGAAGCTTGGGAATTGCAGACTGAAGTGCAAGTCTCTAACAGTTACTTATTGGTCCTTTAAAAAAATCATGCATTTTCACAGTAAAGACTTCAGGACTCCAGCTTTAATTATGAAATCATCCAACAGTTCTTATCCTGACTTTGTTTGTTTTTCCCCCCCCAAGTCTGTGAGAGGAATGCCTACAGTTCCTATTTTCCTGCCCATTACCTTGAAATTATGTAAAAAAGTAGTACATTCTTCTTGATTTGTGATAAATTAATATGCTTTTTTTTGGAAATTATGCAAATCATTTATTCATGTATCTTGTACTAGCACATATCTCATCTGTCCAACAACAGCATTAATTTAAAGCTAATACAGTTATATCCTTACCTTTTCTCTGTTGATTACAAGTCTAAATTCTTCTCATTTATTTTCAATGTAGTCACTGTGCAGAAAATTTTAATAATTGTGTTCACCAAAGTGACTTAATTGCCATAGTTTTCACTGTAAGTGAAATTGAGATCACATTTCTACTTTCAAACTGCTCACATGCACTAAAACCTTCATGTTAGTTCTTTGCCCCTTTGTGTTCTGCTATGGTTTTCCAACAAGGTGGTGGGGATACTCTTTTGAATGTAAATAGTGGGGAAAAGCTCATGTATGTGCAACAGGTTCTCATTCTACGGATGAAGGGTGTATGTAGTTTCAGCTTGTTGGCACCTTTTGCTGTATGAACAGGATAGGAAGCAATTCCATGAAGGACTTGTTGGCAGCTGTTGCTGCTGGTTTTACCCACGTGCTTTGCGTGAGTGATACTGTACTTGTGTAATTTACAGCTCAGGAGAAGAGGGTCTCACATTCAAGTATGTGATGATTCATGCCCAAATGAGAACAGATTTCTCAGGGAAGAAAGTGATGACCTCTTCCATTATTTCATGGCGGTTTTGCAGTGTTTTTTACCATCTTTAAAACATTTCTGGCACAATGCTTATCTGCCAGAAATTTTCAGTCTCTGACCCTGTTGTTTATTTCTCAAATTTACTGTGAGTTTTCTGTGATTAGTATTCCCAGCCTCTGCCTGCTAATACAATGTCCAGAGTTCAACAAGCTCCAGCTTTAGCATTTTTTTATAAAACAGTGGGACTCTGCAATAAACTTATCCCTTCTGTCTTATCGCAAATATTTATCCCAATTCTCTTAATAAAAATTCTGAGTCATCTCTAGTTCTGTGCTTATAAAAATTTCACTGGAAAACCACATCACAAGCCAACAAAATAAACCCCCCAGCCTTCCAAAGGCTTTATAGAAAAGATGTTTATTCCTAACTAAAAATCAATTCCTTTATGTATGACAGACATTTAATTAAATTATTAATAATGCTAATTGTGTACTTGAGAGGAAAAAGTAACCATATAACCTAACAGTTTTGAAATGTTTGTTGTTACTGGGCTTTGCTGGTGTCCCTGTGATTTACTGGAAGGAAGCAATATACTTTTGCAATCTCTGGCATATGCTAATTATTCTGTTGTTTGGTTTTGTTTGTTTGTTTTGTTTGGGTTTTTGTTTGGTTCTTGGTTTGTTGGGGTTTTTTCCCCTGAAAAAAAATGGCCCAGTGTATTTTTAGGAACTTAGGCTTTGTCTGAATCAGGGATATAACCAGGCATTTTTCTCTCGCCTTCCTTGATTTGCAGCGCATGGACATCTGCAGTGAGAAGTTGTATAGATCCTGCTGATTCACTCTGGCAGATGCTAATAGTTAACTGCATCCTGTCTGCAAGGGTGTGGGATTGTCTCAGCAGGATGCAAACAAAACTGGATTAGGCATGGCCAAGCTTGGATAAAGGGACCCTTTTTTGCTTCTGTTTTAGACATCAAAAGAAGCGCAACAAATATGGAGGGGTTTTATATTGAATGTGTTAAGGACTGGTTCGCTACAACACATATTGGCAGGACTCTTTGGATCTAAGTTTAAAAAAATAATTATTAAAGAATATCCTGATCCCGTTGAAGAGAATACTACTGCATCCATTAAACCCAGTGTTTTAGCCTTATGCTCAATTGGAGTACCCATGCAGTGTTATGCATCTTCTGGTAATGAGAACATTATCTGCTAATTCAGTGACTGGTAATATCAGTGCAGTTGGCCACAAGTGCCATGGTGTTATTCAAGACTGTCTATATAAGCAGTCAGATCAGAACATCAGATCTCTCTCTTCTTTGCCATTGGAGGTGGTGGTGGAGCTTTTAAATATTCATTATTCTTAAAAGACGCAAAAGTTTGCAGATGAACTTGGTATTGGCCCAGATACCAGAGCACTGCATAGCAGCCCCTGCTCAGCCTCTTTGCATCGTGTTGCTGTGCTGCACAGGCAGGAATTTTTAGATCTGATGTTTGCAATTCAGCATTGAGGCTCTGCCACACTGCCAACCTATTAAAAATGTAATTGTAAGGAAGCAAAATTTCCTGTGACTTCTTGTGAGTTCTGGAGTTTAAATCACTTTACGTTTATGATTATGAACTCTGATGATGGAGTGCTTCACTTATTGATCAACATGAAAGGAAAAAGATATATGCCCCTCAAAATATCCTTTCTGTTCACTAAGCTTAAAATTCAGTGTGTTGCTGCCCAGTGATGATTTCATCTTTATTGCAGGAAAACTAAGTGAAGTCGTCTTATCCAGTTTAGCTATGGCCTTTTTTTCCCAGGTGGGTCATGAAAAGAGCTCTACAGTAGCAGACATTTGAAAATATTATCTCTTTTCCCCACCCCAGGATGTTACAGAGGATTTACTGGATAGTTTTATTTGCTTCAGCAAATACCTGCTGCACTTAAGTCATAAGACACTGAAAAAATACTGTAGTTGGGTCCTTTTTATATCACCAACAATGTAGCTGCATTGTCAATTACTCCTGAAACAGTGCTGAGGAGTTTATGGGAGGGTTGTGAATCGTACTGGAATCACTGTTTTGGGATTAATTTCTCTTTTAAATCCCAACAGGGAAAGATTTTCATACTCTAAAAAGGGATTAAAATGTGTTGTGCTCTTTTGTGGTACAAAGAGAAAAGTATTAATTTCCAGAGGGGTTACTGCTGATTTTCTAGAGAATGTCCATGCAAGTGTTGCAAATATATGATGTGATGCTACACAGCCAACAGTGGATTTTGGAATAGCTTTGATCCTTTTGCTGTATCTCTGGGACTGGAGATTAGGATTTGCTAGATGATAGCACTCCTGTTATTTGAAATAGCCTAAATTTTTGGAATAATTCAGAATGTATTTTCTTCCCAGCATGGATCAGAAGTGAACTGCCAGAAACTTGCTGGTTAGCACATTTGGGAGTGTTTGGAGAGATCTGTGTTCCTGTCCCTATTCTGAATCACGTCCCTGTGCAACTGGCTCCGGTGAAGTCTTTTTCTCTCTTCTTTTAGGCTCACAAGAAACGTGTATTATTTGGGGAGAAAACACTTCACTGAAGCTGATGTTTCCCTGTTAAAGGTGGGGCTTTCTAAGCAGTTGACATTTTTTTATTGAAAGAATTCCAGAAATTTAAGGCTCTGCAAGTTGTTTTCATAGAGCCTCGTTATTTGCTCTGTCCCTTGAAACCCTGTTACTCAATTCATGTGAATATATACAGAGGGGCAGCCACATTTGGAAGCAAAATTCTGTAATAAAGGCATATGTGGGAGGAAGCAGATAATTTTCACTGGTCTTTTTGTCTCTTTTTGTTTTGTTTTCACCCTTTCTTTTGCTATAGCAACAATGCTGAGTGTTGATGCCACAACATGTTGCAGATGATCTGGACATTATCTTTAGCTCAATCCATCTTCATTTCCTGTAGAGAATGGATTGTTACCTGTGAATACTTTTGTAACCTCCTGCCTGTATATGCTCCTTCCTCCTCGATATATATCCTTCTCTATATACCTTACCTATAGGTGGCATATTTATCATAATATTTTCATTTATGTGCAGCCAGATCTCATCTTCTGTTTTCAGATGCCTCTCATTAATATTTCAGGCGCAAAAGGTCCCTTTAGGTTGGAATACATCACACCTGACTGAGGAAAAGTGGTGCTGCATCTTTCATAAAAGTCTGTCAGCTATTCTTTCCTAGGATAGTCCACCTAGTCGGAAGCGGTGGACCCTGCTGTTTCAATCTATCTTTTCTTTTGTTTCCTTATTAAACAGCCTGTCTTTTCCTAATAACTTGCAACATATCTACATTTCCATCATGGATAATGGCCCTGATGTGGTCTATGTCACTGAAACCTGGCAGAGTGAAATATTGCCCTCCCCCCAAGTTTTGCCTCTGTCATCAAGTTTGCATTATATCAGGTCATCTAGAAGCTGCTGCAGTAATCCTTCATTCTTATTCCAGCTGTCCACTAGTGGCCTCTCATGTTTCATCAAGTGAAACATTGAAATAACAAGGTGTGCGTATTTATAGCCTCATTGTTGATTAAGTATAGTAGCTAGCTTGTGAAGTAGCTGTTGGGAAATAGGATCTTAAATCAGAGCTCATTTTCCCCCTTCAGCTAGGGTGACAAAGGAAATGAGATATTCCTAGAAGTGTTGTCCACAACTAGATATAATAAGGAACAGAAGCTACAGCTATTTGACTGCATGAATTAACTGTTCTTCAGAGCTGCACATCTGTCAACCGGTAACTGCAGTAGCTTCTCAACTTCATTACTTTCAGAAGGTGTCTTTAAGTAGCATATTTATTTTTTGTTGCTGTTATCGGTTTCATTTTTGTACAGACCTTTAAATGTAGTGATACATAGCAAAATGACTTCTTACTGATCTATGAAATTGCAATTTACCATCCCCCCAAACAAGCAAATAAGAAATATCAACAGAAAAACACTCAGAGCCTTTGCTACCATAAGAGTGTACTATAAAAGGAAATTTTACAACGTAGCAGTCACCAGACTGCACAAGACATCAGTCTCCTTCGTTTGCAGGTATATCTGTGTAGTTCATAAATTGTCCTTTGGCCTTGTTCTCTATGTTCTTTAGCCAAAAGACTAGCTGAGAAGAATGGATGTTGCAGATGCAATGAATCCTTTGACACACACATCAGCAGCTTGCAGCTACAGAATGGCATTGAATTTCCTCATGACGGAGAGCCAGGCCTGATACTGTGTCCCTACGGACATTAGGGTGTGTTGTAACTGTAGGGAGGATTACCTAGATGCTACTTCCCAGTGACGATTTGGCATATTCCCTTCTCTCTGGGAAGTTGCTGTGATAGTGGTCCCAGGGTGCTCCTCAGGGGGTTCCTGGACCATCTCTTCACCCCTGCTCAAGGAGAAGGTTTGCAGTTCCATCTTTTTTTTTTGTTGCTTGCTGATATTAATGTCTCCTGAGTCTCTGATGAAAACTCAGGTTTTCCAAAAAGCTGTTCCTTTTTTATGTTTGAAGGCTATTTGCACCTTGCTGAGAAAAGTGCCTGGTCATGAAAGGCCATTTCCTAGCAGAGACTGCAACAATGATCTCTCATCACTCTGCGGACTCAGGCCTCAATAGAGCTGTAGTTGTCCTTGTTCATTCTTTTCTCAGTTATCATTTTCTGTCACTGCTTTGTATTATAAGGTTGCTCCTGGTAATCATGGCCCTAAGGAAGAAGTGGGTGGCTTTTCATTTTTCATCTCTGAAGAAACACTCAGCACCATTGATGGGTGGCTATATACCCCTCTCCAAGGGCCTCTCTTGGTTTAGGTCTCACCTACTTCGCATGACAGTTTTCTGTGTGTCTCCTCAAGAGATTTTAAGAGAAGGCGCCTAATGTGGCTTTACCTCTTTGCATTTTCTTTCTGTTTGTGACAAGAAGTAACAAATGATCACCTCGTTATAAGAAAACAGGAAGTCCCGATTTAATCTGTTTGGCACATGTTGTTCATTTAATTATTTCATGATTGTTATGTGACAGCAGAGTAGGAGTAATATGGCCACACATTATTGTTTCAGGTTGCATTTTTTTATGATCTCCCAGAAGTAGATCACCAGCCCCCCTCTCCAGCCCTCCTTTCTGCTAGCAGGTTGAAAACTTGCTCTGCCCTGAAACTATAGCACAGCCAGTGCTATGCAGATCTAAGAGTGCTTGCTTTGGTTCCAGAGCTCTAGTTATAAACAGGAAGCCTCTTGATTTAGTTCTCAAGGCTTGAAACTTTTGTTTACTCTCCAGGAAACTTCATTTAATACTTTTGTTAAATAAAAAATAAACCTGAGAAGTGCTTGAACCCCTTTTTGAGAGTGATGCTTTTGGTGTCGGTCACCTTGGCCTGCCTGACCTTTCACTACAATTGAAACACTTCTACTCTCTAACTGCTTTAGCAACTTGGTGTTATGTTTTTTTTAAATATAGAGGATGTAGCACCTCCTGGCAAGGCATGAATAGTTTTCAAGGCCAGGATTTTCTATTGTTAGGCTGTCTTTTTCTGATCAACAAGTTCTACTTATTTCAGGTTGGAGCTCATCAACCTGAAGATTCAGAAGGGTGGGATAAAGTTTGTGTTTCTGAGAACCGACTAAGAATTATAACAACTGCAAATGAAATTTCTGCTGTAAAGCATCACTTAAATTACTGTAAATCCTCGTTTGATTAACTATTGTGCTACAGGTACATACTTTTCTCTGTAAGTGAACTCAAATCTATTATTTTTTTGCCTTTTGAAATCAGTTGCTTATAGGTGATATTTGTTTTTTAATGGAAGTAAAATCAGATGATTATCTGCAGTAATGAATCAGAGAAACTGGGGAACATCCTGCCATGATTATTCCCGTGTTCAGTCAGTTTGTGTACGTATTTCATAGGAAAATAGTTGCTTAGAAGGTTGTAGGAGAAGCATCCTATGAATGAGCTGTGCTGTGAGCTCTTAAAGGTAGGCATGATAAGAACAAAAGGACTTGAGTACAATCTGAAGGGGCAGAAGAAGGTGAGAGGTTTGCGTCAGCACTACACATTGAACTACAGATAAATGCAAAAGGACTAAAGTGAATCATAGAATCAGCTGGATGGGAAAAGACCTCTGAGATCATCAAGTTCAACCCTTGATACAACACTGCCGTGGTTACTAGACCATGGCAGTAAGTGCCACATCCAGTCTCATCTTAAAAACATAATGATGACATTAACAGAAACTGATAAAATATGAACTGAGACTGAAAATGAAGCAATATTCAATGTGTTTTGGAGCCATATCTTATTGATGAATGGAGAACAGGATCTGCTTTTCTCACAAGTATGACCTGAAAGATGGTGTTTCTTGTCCTCTCTTCCCAAATAATCCACTGATACTGAGCAACTTGTATGACTTTTTTTTTTAATGATATCTCTCAGTAATAACAACTGTTTTCCCTCTTTGTTTTCAGTATATACTCTTAGACTGAGTCGTGTCAGTGTATGCGGGCTTTGACTTCTCTTACCTTCGGTAGAGTAGTCTTGTTCAACCAACATCAGACAAATACTGTTTAAGGAAGAGCAGAGAAAAGAGAGGAGAAAGAAGGACAAAATGATGGTGCAGTAGTGGGGTTTCTGATGTTTGTTGTCTCATTTAAATCAGTCATAAGTTCATTCATTGCATACAGGGCAAAATCAGAAAGGAAGTAAAGGCCTATCAACAGCCAAAAATGTGACACTCACTTGATAAAATTGTGTCTTGTTTTGGAATGACTTCTCTAATTGTCTTTTGGCTCATTGTGGGAAAAAAAATCTCTCCCTTTTCCTTCATTTTTACAAGAATAAGTGTATATAGACTTTCTATTAAAATTCACTAACTGTGGTATTGCTTTTCCCTTTATCTCCTCAGCCAGGTTAATAAGATTCTGTGCACACTGTAGAACAATAACACTCTTGTCTGGTCAAAAACACATTTTACATCTTCTGGGACGAAGTAATCCTTATGTAAATATGCTGGTTGCACTGTTCATTGGGAGTTTGCTTGTGTGCTGAAGAAGTGTGGCTCCTAGCTGATTGTTTAGAAGTAATTAATGCTTCCAGAATTGTTTCTCATGCCTACACTACTGTAAGAATACTAATATACTGTAACTGCAATGCTCCCAATTCAGATTCAGTGGCAAAACTACACTGTAAACAACTATAATATATCCTTCTCTCAGAGCAAAGATATTTTATGTTGGTAAAAGCATTGTTATATGTAACTATATTCCAGGTATTTCTACTGCCACAATACTGACCAGGTGACACATCTTTTCTTTGTAAGCCTGGCTTACAAAGAAATGGAAGTTGTAGGTCATAGTAGACACAGTACTCATTATAGTTCATGATAAAATGCCTAATAAAGAACTTTCTGGATCTCAGCTCCTTCCCATTGAATCTCTTTGTCCAGATGTGAGATAGTGGCACTTGCAAAGTCTTCTGTGCAAAGAAAGACAGTAAAGAGGAGCCAAAGAAGTGCTAAGAGCTTCCAGGAATAACCCCTGTTTCAGCTTGAAACTGTCACACTATGAGGATCTTTTAGGACCTTAGTGGCCACTAAGGCAGAAAATACCAATTTATCACTCCCTCATGCAGTACTTGTGAAACAGTTTGATGGAACTCATAACATCTGCTGGACATGTGGACTGTAATTAACAGTTCCAGCCATGGGCATTAGGAGTCCTGGTGTCATGAGCAGTGGATATTTGTCCTGTTGACCTTGTGTGGCCCACTACAAAGAAAGAAGCCACGTGCAAGAGAAGGATTGGTGCCTCTCTCCTTGCCTCACATTTGCATGCATTGGTCCAGCCTAGAAGTGGTTGTAACTCGGTCCATGTAATCAGAATGACTTGCTCAGTGTGCCTATTTAGATCAACAAAACCTGAGCTACAGAGTAGGAATTACTGTAACTGAGGAGGAGAACATCTTATATGACGGTTGGAGGTTGCTTGAATGCTGAGACTGAAGAAATGACCTTGAGTTGTGCGCCTAACATAGACTTTTGGGATCACCTTAGGCAATGAAACTATGTCTCTATTCTCATTTGATAGTGGGAATAAACCCTACTTTATCCTCCTGCTGTTTTACCTAATCAGATGATAAGCTCTGGGGACAAGACTGTCACTTAATAAGTGTGTTTAGAACCCAGTTTGCAGGTGGAGCCTCTGAGCCTTGGAGGCCACAGTCATGAAGGGATTTACATGGCTTTGCCCATTGATTTCCATGGGAAATACATTTGGTTGTGGATAATACAAATACACAGTAAGAATCAGAAATAAAACTTGCAAGACTGTTTGAGGGATTATGTTGGAATGGCAAAAAGGGATGGCAGAAAGAAAGACAGCAAAAAAATCTGAAATAATAAAGAATTAAAAATAACAATATGTAAGTTTTTAAGATTTGTATGTTAAAGATCAAACAGACCATGCAGTAACTTGCAAAATAGTCTATGCTTAAACTGCACTGAAGGTTAAGAAGCTAGTAGAATTGTTTCATTCATTTCTTTGCTTCTTTCTTTTGTGATGAAGAGCACTAAATCTATGTTATCCTAGGATTAAAAGATGATCCAGGCCATGGAATATAAGTGGAGCATTGGTATCAGGAGACTTTCTTCTGCTGCTGTTATAGTTTTAGGGTGAAACCTAAGCCCAGATCTTAGCCTTGTCCAGTGATTAAGATCTTGCTAATGAGTGTGTTGATTATGTAGAAAATTTAAGGCTTCAAGTTTGAGCATGACAACGAAAAGGATGGTGCAGAAGATATTAGAGAATGGAGTCCTTCTCTTTTAAAGGTTTCTGTCATTGATGTGACCGAAACGACAAATCCACTCTGATAAAACAAAATTCTCCATAGCCAGAAAGGATTGGACTGAACTTCCCTCTCCGAATGGGGAAGTACGGATGAGCAAACATAAGGGAAATACTTTTCCAAACTACAGCTCTGCTGTCTTGCTGAGCTGAGGAGTGACTCAAATCTGCGACAATACCTGACTCTCATGCCTTGCTTCCCCTCTAGCCCTCACACTTCCCTCTAAATGAATATTGTGGGAAAGCAGAGACAGAGCCCAAGTGCTCCCTACTCCTGCAGCCACAGTTCAGCCCTCAGCTAAAGCCCAGTTCATGGCTAGAGAGGAAGGAAGGGAACTGTTCCTCTCCTCTGGGTAGAGAATAGACTGCAATGAGTATAGACTAACATGTGAGGCCTTTTGAATGTGAAGGCAACCATGTTATTGTTTGTGGGGTTTGGTCCCTAGTGCTCTGGGGAGGACAGGGGGACCAGTGAAGTCAGCTGTTGCACGACTTTCTGTGTGATATATTGACATAATGTTTAAACTGGAAACCTCGTGAGAGATGTACAGTTATTTTGCTGTCAGCCAAGATTCTGCAAATTGATTTCTGGCTCTGTTTGTTTGATTCTCTCTAAATGGATATAAGTTGTTTTTACTTACAGCCACTGACCTCACCTTTTGGTTAAAGGCTAGGAATTTAAAAGGGTGTTCTGATGATGGGAAGACATAAATTCAACGCTCTCATGGGGAGCTAGGAATACAAATCTCCTTGTCTTCCATGAGAATTTTTATTTCTGTGTGAATTCTAAAAGCCCCTTCTCCTCCCATCACTGCAAGGCTGAATTTTTGTTTAAAGAAAGCTGCCTAACAAGGTGTTGTAAACCTGTGTAAAACCAGGCAAAGAAACTACTGTTGTGCTGTAGTAAATTTGGAAACAAAAGTCACTCTCATTTCATTTAACACTGTGGATCAGAGAAGAGGGAATGAAAGGTATTCTGATTGCTATTTGATTTTATTTATCCCAAGAAAATTAATTACATTAATGCTTTATTAAATTATATTTAGTGAAAAAAAAAGCCAAAACCCAAGAGATTGATTGGATTGTTCAGCCATTCAGGTCTGGAAACTGAATCACCTTTAAGCAGACTCTATGCAGAAAGGAAGTAAGGGAGTTTTCCATTTTCTTGGGTGACAATTCAGCATTGAAAAATTGCAGTATGTTAAAAATACAAGGAGTAGATTTGCCACACTAATCTCTTCAGTATCTACTTCCCTTTCCATGATTATGGTAGATATCTATTAGGCCTCTTTCTGAACTGTTTGGTAATTAGGGCTGTGCTGTGGTGCTGTAGTTCAGCGAAGCTGTGACTGAATGCGTAGGGTCCCTTGCTTAGTTACGTTCATGCAACACATCATGGCTATAGAATTAACATTGCTGAACAATCTGTATTTTAAAATGTATAGTATAAAATGTCACATTTGCAGATAAAGGGGGAACATTCCTATCTATGCAGGCAGAACTGATTTTCTTCCTCCACAAAAATACCATGGTTCCTTGGGAACCGTCTTTTATTAATAGATCTGAAAATAGCCTTCTTAAGCCTTTCAGTCAGACATAAACTTTTCAGTCAGAATGATCTGATGTCAGATCTACAAAAGCTGTGGTGCCTAAATTATAAGCTTGATTTACTTTTTGGATGTATGAGTTCAAATATGTTCTTTGCAAATCCTAGCAATTTTGGTGTAATCAGAAGAGATTACATGCAATTTCTTTGTCACTGAAACTAACATCCACAGGGCTGAGAAGCACAGACAAGACAGCATTCTGTTCTGTAGGAACAATAGCCTACTGTGTGAAATAGATGTAAGATTTCTGTGATATATTGGGCTGTCCAGTGGTGCCTCAGGTAACATCAGTTTTGTGCATGTAACCAAGGTTCAAAATCTTGCTTGCTTCACTTCTTTCCATTTGTGATTTTCCTCCATTAACTAATCTCTTTCTGGTTACATTTTCATCTTTGTTGAGAATCCAGTCAAGGAATCAGTTCAGATCACATTCTTCTGGGAGTTTCTATAAAAGATTAACTACAGTAGTAATGAAATATGATGAAATATTAAAAATATTTTAATTTAATTATGCACTTTTATGAACTTGCTTTGCATTTACTGCGTTTTGCAATACTTGCTAGTCTTTTTTCTATCTCAGTGTAACAGGGTCCAAAGTGCCCAAGGAGCATGACAACTTTGCGACCTATAAAATGCAGGTGTGGGTCTTCTGATTTACTTCAGCATTCTGCATTATTTTCTTGAACATGAATCTTCAAATGGTGATTGTGCAACTTTGTGTGTGTGTGTGTGTGTGTGTATAATGGTATGTGCAAAAATGGCTGAAAGTGATGCTGGAAATAGGTATCACAGGAGGAGCTGTGCTGGAGCTTTTTTCCACTTGAGTAGAAGCATTTATTTGGTGATGGGAGGATGAAGGGATCTGGTTTTATTGTCATTCTCTGTCAGTGCAAGTGAGCTACTTGTTGAAGAATGCAAGATAAAATAACTTCACCTTACCCACAACTCAGACTTCCCAGTCTCCAGAAATATTCCAAGATGAATTAGGTGGAACAGGTGTTTCTTTTAAGGACTTCAGAGCAAGTGTATTGCATTCCTTTAGAGTAATCACAGCCTGGATCTGGGATTCTGCCTCACTGGTTCCCCCTACACGGTGAATGCCATTTCAATACCAGTGCAGTGCTTTGCTGCCTTTTCAGATGCAAAGTGTAACTTTCAGTGCTGTTCGATCCTTGAACTTTTCTGGCTCTGTTCTTAGAAGTATGCACTTGTATGAAATACTGCAATGGTTATAATTATGGGGGAAAACTGACATTACTGTCCTTGGAAAAGGTAAATTAATCCATTTTCTAAGAGTTTCGTGCTGCACTGAATATGTGTATATTTTGCAAGTCTTTTTGGAGCAAATGCTGAAGTTTATACCACATAGAGTAAAATCCACTTGAAAAGTTGATGGTTTGTATGAAGAAATTGTCATTTGTGGTAATTTTAAATTCCTTACTTTCCTTTAATGTTTGAAAGATACTATCAACTGAACCCTAATAGTTTTATCTTTATTAAATTTTGTAATATGGAAAAAGAAGAGTCATTCGAACTATTTCCAGTGAGTCTCTGCTTTATGATAAAATCTATAATCATGTAATTTGAGTTTTACCCGGCTTCTAAATGCTGTGAGCAATTTCTTTCCCATATTGAAAAACCTGCTGTCAAGATTGAAGAGGCTGCAATGAAGAACTGTATGAGTGCTTAGGACTGTGAGGATATGAGTTATGAAGACAGATTAGACAGACCTAGTTACAGGCTGTAGTATATTAGACAGCATAGATAAATTGAGGCTAAGAGGGCATTTCACAGTGGGATGAAATATACTGAAGGAATGCTATAGATTGATACCTCTTAGTGGTTTAAGACTAGTTGCTTCAAACGCGTGAGGTCACATACCATGAAGCTGACAAGTAGACTTTGAAACTTGTAGACAGGCCATTGAAGTGAAGCATTTGTGTTCAAATAAGGGAAGACTGTAGTGAACTGTACACGTCAGCAATAAATAGAAATTGTTTCAAGAGGAAAATGGATTAAACAACCTGAAAAAGAGAAATAAAAACGTGGTTTCAGGTGAAGAAGAGTGAAAGGACTGGGATAAAATAACCTAGATATAAAAAGAAGCTTTCTTTAAGAAAATACATTTTTCCCCCTACCTTCCACCTTGCCTTGCTGACCTTGTACAGTTTCTGCTTATGTTTCAATCAATTTGGATGTGCTTTCTACTGTTAAAGCTTAGGGCTCCCCCAAAGTATGTAAAGTAACTCAAAAGGATTGGGGGTTGCAAAAGTTTTTGAAGTACTTTTATTTTTAATTTACTACTACTACGTAGTAGCATGTACACATATCTCAGACACAAATTAAATTGTACCTTTTTGTAAATTTACTAAGATTAGCTCACATACCTGCAAGTAGAAGACTTCATGTTCCCCATTTAGTGCTTTGTAGAATTTCAAATTATAGTTATTTGTAGAAAAAGCTGCTTATATTGTATTACAATAATGATTTTTTTCTGTATCCCACTAACTTTGTTAAAACAGCATTGACTCATAACCTCCTGCTGCACTGATCTCTGTGTTAAAAAATTCATCTTATCAGTTGTACTCATGGTGCAGAAGTAAAAAGGAGCTGCTTCTTGATAATAAAGTGGAATTTGCTTATCTTGGAGGTGTTCAGCCGTAGGAATGGCTTATGCTGCTTGCTGTTACCTTGACATGCATTAGCAGCATAAGACATACCTGTGGTGTGATAGGATGGAAGCTGGGAGGTGGCAGCAATAGAGGTTTTTTTTGTTCCTTTACTTGGAGTGTGGTGGGTTTTAATGCCTTGGCCAGTAGCTGGATGTCCACTCAGCCACTCACTCCCTCTGCTCAACAGGACAGGGGGAGGAAATCAGATGGAAAAGCTCATGGGTGGATATTAAGAAAGGGAGATTGCTTACCAGTCACCATCACAGCCAAAACAGACTTCACTTGAGGAAAATTAGTTTGATTTATTGACAGTTAGACCAGATTTGGATAATAAGAAAAAAACCTACAAAATTAAAACATCTGCCCTCTCCTCACCCTTTTCCAGGCTCAAATTCATTTCCTCATTCCCAGTTGGAACTCGCTGTGTCTGGCATGGTGAAGCCCTGGACACTCCTCAGAGAGGCTGCTCCTGACGGTGCCTGGGTACTTGCACCCAATACCCTGAGCTGTATTAGTCGTTTGTTTTTTTTTTAAGAAAGCTTTGAAAATATTTTTGACTATTTTAGCTTTTTCTTTTATGCAGTCTACTTTCTGAGACATTCCTTTAGTTTTTTCAGAATTCAACCATAGCTGAAATCTTGGTGTAAATTAACCCAAAAGGAAATCCTTTTCTCTGTCAAAACATTCTTTTAAAGTGAAATGATACTTAAAGATTCTAGTTTTGAATAGACATTAAAGAAAAGATTGCTACCGCTTTTCTCATTTCATTGACGAGGTGACCCCAGTTGATTTGGCCTTTTTTTTATTATTATTTTTTAAATTAGTTGCTTAAGCACTGCCAGACATCTAATTAAGTTCCCAATTATTGTGAATATTCTATTCTCAGATGGCTTCTTATATTAGTAAATAGTTCTCACAAGGTCGTTATTTCCACCTGACTTATAGAAACTTTTCCCTGTTTTTGAAGTAAGGAAATCAGAATATTACACTGCCTTCTTGCACTTGGATTAAAAAAAAATAAATCTATTTAAGTAACTTGAATAAAACCATAGTGGTCACACTGCCCACATGATCATGTGAACAATATGATCACAGTGGAGAATAATTCCTGCTGATGATTCACTTAAGACAAATTTTACAGCTGGTCCAAAATTGCGCCCAGAAGGGAATCTATATGTTCCCCTCCTTCAAGAATAAAAACCTCAGAATACAGTAAAAACAAACTACAAGGTTTTTTTTCCATATTCGAGCACAAGTCATATGAGGAGAGGTTGAGGGAGCTGGGGTTGTTCATCCTGGAGAAGAGGAGGCTCAGGGGAGACCTCCTCACTCTCTACAACTGCCTGAAAGGAGGTTGTAGGCAGGTGGGCATCGGTCTCTTCTCCCAGGCAGCTCTTAGTAAGACAAGAGGGCATGGTCTTAAGCTGTGCCAGGGGAGGTTTAGGGTGGATATTAGGAAGAAATTCTTTACAGAGAGGGTAATCAGGCATTGGAATGGGCTGCCCAGGGAGGTGGTGGATTCTCTGTCCCTGGAGGTTAAGATGAGACTGGATATGGTACTGAGTGCCATGGTCTGGTAACCACAGCAGTGGTGAATCAAGGGTTGGACTTGGTGATCTCAGAGGTCCCTTCCAACCCGACTGATTCTATGATTCTATGATTCTATGATATTGAACTTATAAAACCAAAGTTTGTTACCAGTCTTATAACACAACCTTCTTACACAGCTGTATCCTGTTAAGATGCTGTACCTGCTTTTTTTCCCCAGAAAGAAGCATTTCATTCCTTTTCTTTTGGCTAAGCCTGGAGGGCAAAGCACAGCAGCTGCTGTCCAAAGATAGTAGACTTACAGGTGTGTGTTTTGCAAATGTGGAAAAAAATTCAGCCAGAGATGTTTCTTTCCATTATTTTAGAACTTGCCACTCTAGTAACAGGAACAGCTTCCAAATTTCTCTTCTGTATTTTTTTTTTTAAACTAGGGTATGTAAATACCAAACCAAATATAGAGCCTCCTTTCACACGTCCAGCATTCTTCTGATGTAAGATCCTCTAATATAAATGTCAGTTCCCTTGCTTATGTTCTGGCAGAATATTAAAATTAACACTTGCATTTTCCCTTGCATTTCCAACACCTTCATCTCAATGGCCAATCAGATCTGCAGGGTAGCCTTTTTCCTCCCACCAGTCTGAATGAAGCAATCTCTGATCTGAAAAAGTAATTTTTTCATCAAGTGTTTTCTCCTTTTGCTTGTATGTAGGATGTGATTGGAAAAATCAAATAAAAAAATTATGTAAGGAACACAGAGCTAGAAACAAAACCTTAAGTATTTGGGCAAATATGGAAAATATAGCTCAGGGGTACTCCTTTTGAGCTATCAACATGCTTTTTAACAGGGTGGATTTGAGAGATGCTAGAAATTCATTTAGGAAAAACACTGCAAAGACAGCTTTCAAATTCTTTTTGTGTTACTGTGACAAATTATAGGCTGTAATACAATACAGAAATTTGCAACTGCATCAACGTAGTATCTAGAAAAATCTACATACCCTTTCATCCACACATGTCCACTGTCAGTTGCTCATATTGGTTGATATTTAGAGTTTTATGTGAGGTCTGAATTTTTGGAAGAAGGGGTGACTCAAATATATTGGTTATGTATGAAGTAGAATTCTCAAATTGTTGTTTGTCAAATGTGTATATTTAGTATAAAACTCAGGAGTCAAAATTTTCCAGCTTGGCTGCATAACAACATATGCTGCTCTTCAAAACTGTCTACTTTCAGCCTAGTTTTCTATGGTTTGCCCTCAGACTGAAGCATTGGGATTTCTCTTCACTGCTGCCTTTACACCACGGTGCTTTTCAAATGAATATACCTTCTGTGAGGGGGAGAAAAAGAGGACGCATAAATCCATGTATGTCATTGCCTCCTAAGTGAGAGCTGGATGCCTCTGCGGCATTGAAAGGGAGGCTCCAGAGTCATCAGGGGATACTATTGTGCCAGGAGGGCTGGAGAGTGCCCCCTCCTTGGGCAGCACTAATGGAGGAGAGGATGAAGAGGATCTCTATGAGTGCTGTGACTCAGAAAACCTCCTGCTCTCCATCTGGGATGAGAAGACTTCTCCTGTTCTGTAAAACATCATCTTTCCCCATACCTGATATTTAGTTGCACTCAAGCAAATCATACGGTCTGTAGGCTCTTTACAAGTGTCTGTCAGGAAAGAAGAGTCACTCCAGACCCCCATAGGAGTGAGTGAGTCTTGTCTATGGCTTGACTAGCATCTTGAGGTGACTGGCATCTTAGTGACCAAGAAGAGAGCTTGTGATAATGGAGTGCAAGCTAGGGGTACAGTCTGTGGGATTAAATAAAGCCTCTATATGAAAATCGAAATTTTTTTTTTCCAAAGTGAGAAGCTTAGACAGAATACATCTGAGCAATGATGAGAGCTGTGACTGATAATGTTGCTCAGAACCTTAAAGTATAGGTCTGCTGTACAAAAGGTTACATGCTGCATGTGTTGTTTCTTCTTCTCTGTATTATGCAGTTACATGTCTGTTGACGCTCTTCTTGTTTCCTCTTCTTTAATTCAGAATTAATTTTTTTTCCAGTTAGGAGCCCAAGTCTCCTTTGAGTCATAATAACTTGTTTATATGGTAAAAAGACTCCATTTGTTTTAATTATGAGCATGATTTTGATTGTTCCCTGGTAAAATGCTGTAGTTAAAAAAAAACCAACAAAAAACAATAACAACAAATTATACACAAACAGCAAAGCACTGACGTGACAATGTCCTTTCCGAAGCCTAAACAGTCTGTGGCTGGAAGGCAGAATTTAGGGTCTTGGTTTATAAATTGCTATAGCTAAGACAATAGTACATCATTCTCAGCTATCACATAGCAGGGACAAATCAGATAATGCAGATAAAATCTCCTTTCTGCAGATTAAAGTGAGTGAAAAGCAGAGATAAATTGCAATCTCTAAATCAGTGGCAATACAAACTAGACAGGAACCTCCTACTAAGATGAATATAATTGCATCTTGATTTCAAAGGCTCCTAGATTTGTAATTCCTAGAAAAATTAAACGACAGGTTTCACCTAAAGCTATTTTTAGTGTCTACAGGTGTATTTTGGTGATGGTAAGAACTGTTGATATGTCAAAGGTAATTTTTGATGGTGAGATATTGAAGGAGAGCACCAAATTGTGTGTATTATCACGTTTGATGATGAGCAGCTGTAAGCCCAAACTAACATAAATTAAATGTGTATCACATTTTTCTGTACCCTGGGGAAGTGCAGAACAAAGTAATGCAGTGATTACACTTCCACCGGCATGCCATTAACAACTCCAGATGGCAGCACTTTAACTGCAAACATTTCCAGGTGTAATGAGAAGGCTAAAAATAACTAAACAGCAAGGCATGACCTAGTGACAGCCTAATTTGCAAAAGGAATAAAGAGACAACAGGACTGTCTAACTGAAGGCATCTGAAAGAAATGGCTTAAGCCATGAACGAATTTGTGTAAATATAAAATTTTCTTAAGGAAGGACATATGCACAATCTGTCTTTGCTTTCTGCATAATTCATCATGAAGATGAAAAGTGTTCATTCATGTGCAAACTTTTATGTATAACCTGGTAGGAAAACACTAAATTCCTCTCAAAAAAAGACGAACCTTCTCCATTTAAAACTGTCATCCTGATAGGAAAGCAGAGGAATTTGTATTTGCCTTTCAGCAAACTTGTTCTCTGGTTGGTTGGTTAGTTTATTTGTCTGAAGACAAAATACTGGAATTTAAATATATGCATTAAGAAGCAAGGATATTTTCATATTTTGCTTATTGCCCAGAAAGTGCCTTGGGACATCTTAAGTAATTACCATCCATTTAAGACTGAATTTTATAGGATAATTTTATTTGCTCTGTCACTTATGCGCTAGCAATCCTCGCATTTATGTGCATGAAGTGGATTGACTGCTATTGACTTTGAATAAAAGTAATGGTTTCTGTCAAATACATTTTGCATCATCTTCAGAAAAGTTACTGAGCCTAGAACAGAGATGAGGGTACAGAGTGCTACCAGTGCAGAAGTGAATGACAGATGCAAAGCTCTTTCAGTGAGAAACTGTTATTCATATAAAGTTCAGGTAAATCAATGAGAAGTAACTGCTTCCCAATTGCCCTTTGCCAGTAGATATGGCTGTATGGTGAAGAGCTCCTTCTGAGGAAAAAGCAGTATCTTGAAAACAATGCTGTTTTCTTTAATAGTCTGTAAATTTTCAATCTATTTCAGCACTAACATAACCTTACAGACTTAGCTGGACAGATTTCTTTTTATCGCAGCTGATAAAACTTGGATGTCTTTAAATTGTCAGTGGTGACTTTATTAGTGTATTTCAGTTGAGAACTGTCCACTGTCTGCAAGGATCATACTCACACATTGTAATTGAAACAGTCTTGAATGTCTCTGGGAACAAACATGGAGATAAGTTACCATTTTTGCTGCAGCACGGAGGGTGGTTCAGAAGAGTTTGTTTTCACAGTCTGAAACTACAACCAGCTCCTGAAATACATATTGTCCCTTGTGCCCAGTGTGCTGCAGCTCTGCTGCAGTCCTGTCTCTTGTGAATTTTGCATTCACCATTTTGCTCACTGCTGTTGCCATCATCCCTCCCTCTAGCACACGTCTCAAAAGGAGGGTCTTCCTTCTTCCTTCTCTCAGGATCAGAGCTAAAAGTCATCATTTCCCTCCCCAGGCTGAAGGGATTGGCTCCTGCTGTGGCTTGCTCAACCCTCTTGTGACCACCCAAACTAGATGACGGCAAGGATGGCATACTCATGCTAAAATCACCAATATCTCTCATGGATAACATGCCTGTGTTGGTTGAAAGAAGGAAGAGAAACTTATGTCTGTCAAAAACCTGAAGAGTGCAAGATCAACTTTTTGAGACAATACGGAACTGTCATATAACATTCAAAATATGAGGTTAAAAATTCATCTTCCTTGTCTATCTCTTGATTGTATCTTTCAAAATATGCGGGCAGAAGAGATATCATTCATGATACCACCATTCCAAAAAATGAAAAAGGCTCACTGAAAATGTGATTTTCTGTCCTGAACACTGCCAAGGTAGAAAAGTGACTTCTTCTGCTGATAAAAGCACCTTAGACAAAAAATCCAGACTTACAAGATGTCATGGTTTGAGCAGGCCCAAAATTCAATTCTGATTCCTAGCCCCCCACCCACATCTCAACCCCATGTGAGATGGGTTTTCCAGACAAAAACACGAGACTCAATATGGGGGAAGGAATATATTACAAAGACTATACACATAAATAAATACTATAATACACTGCATACAATCTTAACTCTATATCTATCTCTACCATGACAATAATATTTACAATGGGCCAAATCTCTTCTCCCTCCAAATAAAAGTCCAGGAGAGAAGAAGAAGAAAAGACCCCTTCCAGTCTCTGAGCAACAGGTCTCTCTCTAGGCAGCAGGCTTTCTTCTTCTCTTCCAGGCAGCAGTTGCAGCTGGATCCTTGCCAATACACACGAGGGGGGGTCTCCAAGCCCCTCTCGGCCCTCCGTCTTCAAAACGGGGGTCTTTCCGTGGACTACGTAACCCCAGACAAGGTCGTTCCACCACGGTCATATCACGAAGCACGGGGGTCTTCGTGACAGTCTGGTATCTTCGGGGGAAATCAAGCCCCTTCACAGAGCTTCTGTGCTCTGCCCCAAAGATGGCTGCCAGCTTCTCTGAAGCTGCAGCAAGGAGGGGGGGGGAAGCCCAAGGTCACCCCCTCCACACACATTCCTTTGGCCATCCTGGCTGAGCTCTCAGGAGGCCGGAGCTTCTTAGCTCCTCTCTGTAGTGCATACTGCACTTTAGGACTCCACTCAGTCCACCACCCCCTCCTCTTTCTCAGAGGGGTCTCTAGCGAGTTTGGGGGTTTTGGGTTGTCCAGTTCTTACCCTCCGAAACTCTCTTCCTGCTGCTGGCTCGGGTCTCTTGTCCTGCTTTCTGCTGCTGGCTCTTTTCGTTTCCTCAGACAACTCTGTGTCTGCTTCAGTTGCATACCGGCATCTGCTGCTTCTCTTGGTTCTTATCAGTTGGCTCTTTGCCACTGCTCTTCGGACACTGCTGTTCTGCTGCTGCTCCGTCGCTGCTCCCAGCGTCTCCCACTTCTGCTTACAGGGGAGAAAACTCCCCCAGCTCCTAGCTACAGGCACTCAGTCCAGCTAACACTGTTCCAAGTCCCTGCAGCCCCCCAACTGGGGGCTGGGGGGGCAGAGGCCCCCAAGGGGCTGGAGCCCCTTCTCCTCGTGGCCTCTACAACATGGCCACCTCTTCTTCTCACAACAAGTACCACTGCTTCTTTTCCGGTCTCCAGAGATATGTTTATATTTTGCAGGAGCACTGATTGGGTCAAGCCCCAAGGGTCACCACCCCCTGGGGGTTACCACTTTCTTAGTTTCAGGGGGAAAACCTGGCTCAAACCACTACACAAGACCTGTACATTCCCTGCACGAGGATGTCATGAGCTCTCATTCATTTCTGTTCAAGCTAAAAAATCAGGAAAACCTTGCTAAATTAAGTAAAGTTTCAGACTTATGAGGCTTATGGTTTAGACTCAAGAGATAAGTCAGGCAAACACCAACACTTTGGCTGCTTATCCAAATTAACCCTCATACTTTCTGAAATTTGTTCATGGCTCATTTTCCCAATGCAGGAAGGGAAGTTAATGAGAGTTTTGCTTATATTAATCTCACTTCCAGTTTGACATATGTGGAAGCTAATATAAGTTTAAAAATGCAATAGTTCAAACACACTGTTGTGCTAGGCAAATATTTATACATAATCATCTTGTTATATTAAGGAGTTTATTATTCAAATATGTTCTGCCTTTTGGGATATAATAACTTTTGAAATATCCAAAAGAAAAATCAAATGTGATGACTTTTAATACATCTTTCTATGAATGAATATTCTGATATGAGAAAAAATTGTTGTTTGGAATTTATTTGTTGTGAAGAACTTACGTCTTTTCTGGATATTGAATGCCTTCATCTCCGCAGAGGCATTTCTATTTGGAGTTCCATCCATGCCTGCCTTCTTTCATAGCCACGAGCCTAAATAGAGGAAGATGTTTATCATTTTCCATTTAGAAATTAGTATTCTGGTCCCTCTGCAGTGCATATAAAATGCTCGTTATGCTGGAGTTTCATTGGAGTAGAAATGATTGTACCAAGGGAAAAATTTCTCTCAATCAGGTTTGAAGTGCGTGCCTCGGGAATGGGGGCATCATCTTTCTTTCTTGCACACAGTCACTCTTCGTATATCAACACCAATTGCAAGGTAAGGTTCAAAGCTTGCCTGTGAGTTTGTTCATATTCTAGCCTGCTGAGAACAACCTGTCCGTTCCTCTCAGCAGACTCTCTTCTTACACTAGAACTCCTTTTCCATTTCATATCTCTATAAAATATACAGAAACTCTCCCTTTTGGCCAAGGACTTTGAAAACCCTCGAGTTCTGGTTAGTTCTTAACATCTTTTTGAGGTATTCCTCTGAAAATATTCTGCTGTGTCTTTTCAATTAGACTGTAAACTCTTTGGAGTTTGTGCCTTGCTTTCCAGAATTTTGAATGGGGAACATTGGCTTTTACTTAATGTGCATGAAAATTGGGGAAAATTTCTTACATTTGATAACCTATTTCCTTATAGGAAAAGTGGGAGTGGATGAAAAATTTGCTCTGATTATTTGAGGGAAAACTAACATTCCTGGAACTATCTCAACTTCTAATCTCCTGTCTTCTCTGATAAATGTATTTAGGAGGATGCCTGCATTTGGGGCATCCTCAATTACCTGGTTCAGGTAATTTTAAGTCAAAAATGATAATGTGCAGTAGGTTATATTGAGGAAAAATAAGGTAGATTGTCAACACAGACTTGTGTTTTCTGTCTGAATGATGGTAATCTTATGTTTCTGCAGAAAACAAAGCACGAGCAGTCTCAGTCAGCAGATTTGTTTCTTGATATCCTCAGTTAATCTGACTTCCTTTTTTGTGCTGCTTTGCCTTGAGTTTATCTTGTTAGGAAATTCCTGATAACCTTCTGGGATAAAGGCAATCCCACATTAATTAACAGCTGCACATTGTTATGAAACTGTGCGTGGGAACCTGCCTGGGAACCTCAGAAGGAGAGAGGTCTGTGAAAGACTGAGGGTGCACTGCTATGTCCTAGTTCAGGCAAAGTATATAAAAAGTTGCTTATCTGTGGAAAAATTTTTTGGTTTTGTAAAATTCAGCCAATCTTTGGCAATTGGAAAAGGTTCTTAAAATAGCCACTTGCTTCTTTTCTAGTTCAGTGGCTTTAGCATAAAATAACTGGGTATAAACCAAACCAAACTGAAAAAGTGCTGTCCTCCTTCACTTCTGATTTCTGCAGTGGTATTGATCTACATTATTCCACAGCTCTGGTGTCTGGCAGAATCACAAGATAACACACCTATCTGACAAAATGTGCCCACAGCTTTACAGTTTCACTTATTTTAGGGAAAAACCCCCAACCCTGAATGGTCTGAAATTCCATCAGGCTTCAAAGGAAAACATGTTAGTTACTAGAAGGTTAAGAGGGAGAGTGAACTGAAGGGAACTCAGCTGTTTTTAAAAGTTGGCTAGATTACTTGAACTTCCTCTTGGAGCTGCATGTAAACTATCTTACTGCATAAGGAGACACTGCTTTTACTTGACAACATTACTATATTAGATTTCATCCTTGCAAACACCATTACAAAGGAGTTGAGGATAGAGAATATGTTCAAGACCCAGTAGGAGTCTTGCTGAAAAAATGAATGCAATATTAGCATTAGAGTTCCTTGAGACATCAGACTCTTTGATTTTCGTGTCCATTTTCTTCTTGCTCCTTCTGTGAAAGTCCAAACTCAGTAGTTTATTCATGATCTATACAGTTGAATAATTTTCTGTCTTGTGGTGGAACCAACCTATTTGTCTCTGTAGATCTACTGTTGTTGCATCATACTATTAACTAAGGTGGGCGTTTTAATATTTTGTAGGAGAACATAAGTCTGCAGCAATTCCGACATCTTCACCTGTCACTAGGAAGCTGAGTTAAAAAGTAAACCTTGCAGTCCTGAAGAGACCAAGCAAGAGCCAGAGCTGAATATGTGCCAGGCACTACTTACAGAGACCCATTACTGGAAGTGTTTAAGGCCAGGCTGGACAGGGCTTTGAGCAACCTCATCTAGTGGAAGGTGTCCTTGTCCATGGCAGGAGGCTTGGAACTAGATTGTCTTGGTCATGGCACCTGCTTTTCAGATATTTATATGGATTAATGAGATCCTCTCTCAGTCTTCTCTTCTCTAGACTAAGAAGGCCCTCAGTCTCTCCTCATAATCATCTTTGTAATCTTTCTCAAAGAAACAAAGGTAAATGCCCTGGGTCTGCTTGTGTAAATTCTTCTAGCAATATGAACTCGGAGATTGGCTAAAGGCTTGCTTAAAAAATTAAAACAACAGCAACAACAACAACAAAAGGCAAAACCTCTCTCCCTACCACCTAAAGATCATCCTCCAGTAGTTGGGAAGCTTATGGGAGGGGAGGTGAGGAATGTCTCTGAACAAGGGGAAGGTTGTGCAGCTTTGCCAGCTGATGTGGGCTCAGAAAGCTTGTAGTGCTCCTGACCTGCCAGGCTCCAGCTGCTCGGCCTGGACGGTGCCCATGCAGTCTTTCTTCAAAATAGTGGGAGTGGTTTTCCAGTGCAAATGCAAGCAATATAGAAATTAATGTGAGTGCTTTTCCTCCATATGTCCAGTGGCTGCTTTTTCACTCGTACCTATTCACCTCTACTGGGTTTTGGTTTCAGCCTTTTGTTTCTCCCTTTAAACTGCTGTGTTTTCTAGGGATCTCAGTATCAGTTTATCATTATTTTGCCTGAACAAATCCAACCTCCAGGACATCTCCAAGGCAGGACTTCTATTTTTCTTGGGTGGTCAGTAAAGACTCCAGAGATTTTACTCTCTCTCTGTCGGGCTCTGCCTCGCATTTCTGGAGATCCAGCCATTGAGAAATGCCAAAACAGGGACTTACCCTCCTTCGTGGGTTTTCTTAGTAGTCTGTGACATGATATGTGCTGTGCACTGCATTTCCCTAGTAAGATGTTTCTGTAGTTGTGTTGGGTTTGTCACAGTTTGTGTCTTCACGGAGAGATGGCACAACTGGACAGTGCTTAGAGGTAACTGGATTGAAATGGAGTTGCCAAGCTATTAAAAGCAGTGCAATATTAGCAGATTAAATTAACCTGAGAGGGGCCCTGTGCTGATGATGCAAGGCCCATTTCAGCTTCCAAGGTAGCCTAAATGTGGCCACACAGCACCGCAGTGCAGCTCATACACCTGGTCATAGATGCTTCCAGCAGGAGTGGCCTTAGAAAGTGAGCACCCACAGCCTTGCACAGAGGTGATCAATGACACTGGGTCTTTAGGGCTGCTGTGTGTGCAGCATCAGATAACTTGAGAGTGCATGAGGTTTCCCAGGTTAAGAAAGTACTACAGTCAGTACCAGTATCAGCAGAAAGTGTATTTTCAACTTTTGTGGCACTACAGTTTATGATCCTCATGATCAGTGAGGTTTGTGATGTGATTTACAACTTCTCACAGTGTGACCTGAGGTAGTGAGAATGGGAAATGCACATTTTCTAGGAGTCAGAGGAGAGGTGTTGACCGAGCTGTATGCTTGGCAAGAGGTAAATCCTGCCTATTTTACATCAGTGGGAGACAGATAAACATGAAATGTTTTGTCCATGATGTAAAACCCTGTGAAAGGGATGCTGCAGCTGATAATTTATTTTAGTTGATGATGTATTGTGAAAGGTATGCCGACAATTGGTGACTTAAATAATTCAATATTCTTGTAAAACTCACAGGAAATGCTTGCTTTGAATCAATAATTGGTCATTCATTCCCTATTCAGAATAGTTTGTGTGATGAGTTTTGACAATTTTTTTTAATACTTTATCTCCAAATTACTGTTTTTTCATCATTCAAGTAGGACCATCTTGCCTGATACAGAATTATTTTTATTATTTTAAACACTAGATTTCTGATTTAATGTTGATCTGGCTTTAGAAAGAACTGCTTGATAAAATATGTGCATTAAAGTTCATGTTTTCTCTGAAGCATCATTTCATTGATATGTTTAAGGTCCTTGTTTGGTCACTTACATTATTTCCTCCTTTGGGCATGAGAATCTGTGTGTGCACATGCCTTGAAATCACCTTGAATAATTCAGATTCTGCAGAGACCAGCCTCTGCATAAATGATAATGCACAGCTTTTCCAAGCTCTTAAGAACCACAGGGCTATAGATAAGAAAATTCAATAAAAATGAAACTCTCAGTCTTGCCTCCAAGTAATGGAATCAACACTCAGCTTCCCAAATTTAACACTTCTAGATTTTCAAGACTTTGTGAATTATATTTCCCAATTCTACAACAAAAATCTCATAGGAGAGAAAGAGATGAAATCTGTGTAAGGGAGAAAGAAAGAAAGGAAGAAAGGTGTTGTGTCCAGTGGCTAGCCTGAAATGTACATTCTAAGTATTTATCTTTTTTAAAATATATTAAAAAAAAAAGGGTTGCCACTGATTGATAAACTGAGGCTTCTTGGTTCTACTTTGTGATCACTCTCCTACTGCTTGCACAAATAGCCTGAATAGTTGCTTTTGGTAGTTTACCTTGTGGTCGTGTTTAGAAGCTGCTCCACCAAAACAAGATTTTATTATTTTCAGAAGTTTATGAAGCAAAGAATTGGAATAGCTGGAAACATACAAAATAGTCTAATGTCACTCAGTAGTTCAGTTATAAACCTGAAATATGTAAAGTAATAATAGAACATTGACATTTACTGCTCAAAATAATATCTGCTATGCAAATCATGTTTTCAACAGCAGAGAAAAGTTTTCAACCAAATAAAATTACCTCATGGGACCTCCCCATGCAAAATTCAAACAGCCTCTTAGAACATCATTGTAGGTGAAGCCACTGAACATCAAGCAGTAGGTGATAAGCACTGGCAATTTTAAAAATGCATCATTTTCAGCAAATGATTGAAGAAATGTCAGCATATAACTTTGCTGTTTCATTCTCATGTGTGTATAACTAATGCATTGCTACTGTTTCTTTGCTATTACTGTTTAAAAGAATTCCTGCAGTCAAATATCAATTTTTTTTTCTGTTAGAGTTTAAGAGGATCCCAAATGTGAGCAATTTATGTCCAGCAAAAGTAAATTTTATATTTTGTCAGTGGTATAAAGATTGATCAACTAGAAATTAATTTAAATAATTCTTAATACGCTTATTGATCTGAAGGCACATTCCTTAGAAGGTTCATATGCACAATCGTAATATATATACATATGTTCATATGTAGTATTTTAAGTATGTAGGATTCATGCCTGCTTTGTTTTTTGTCCTAGTTTGGTGAGATTTGGTCTTAAATTTTGTTTTGATTCTGGTATAATGTAAGTAATAATGCATGTCTGGATACAGGAGAATAGGGACATCTGCATAGCTTGAGTGCTGATCACATCAAGTTTGCTAGTGTGTGGGGAGATGAGATTCTTCTTGGCCCTCAAGCCTGTTTTAAGGGATAAGAATTGCAGCTCATGATGTGGTGCCGACTGACTTTCCCGCTTAGCCCCCAGGAGATTGCAATGGAGTTATTGAGCTACCACGCTGTGCAAAGTGTGCAGCTGTTAGAATCTTTGCCTCCCCACAGCCCTTTAGGGTCTAACTACAAGTTCCTTGAACTCCTCCACAGAAGCGTGGATGGTTCGTCACATAGTGTTGATTTTGCTGAGAGTCAAACTGAGACTGGCTTTCAGATTTAACAGTTTTGGATGACTCACTCTTTCAGAGAAGCAGCTGCAGGGTATTCAGGAATAGGTGAAAATGGCAAGCCAATGACAAATGTCGTTGTGGTGGTGACAGGAGTTGCTAAATATGGTGTAGCACCTCACAGGTGAATAGAAGTGGTGAGCAAATAACATTAAAATACTTGGGCATCTTCCCACAACTCCTAGTATCCCGGGCAAAAAAAAAAAATCTGACCTTAGAACTTCAAAAATAAATAATTAGCCTGTTGCATTTGGAACATAAGCTTAAACATGTATGTTGTTGTCATTACCTAAAGTATTTTAATCTTTAATTCTGAGCTTTGGATCTCTTGTACCCTTAACAGTGAAAGATTCTTTTGAGGTGGCACTCTGGACTTCAGCAGAGATGTGCCAGCCACTGGAGTGGCCTGTCAGTGCATAAATTGCTGGGAGAAAATGCCATTAGTATTTCTTTAGAATGTGAACTAATGTGACCAACCTACCTGCCTGCCACCCTGTTGTTTCTGTCTTCTCTGCTGAGCTACTGTTCAGAGGAACAGGACAAAAAGACAGGCACTGAACTTCCCCAGCCAGATTTACAGAAAAATAACAAAATTCAAAAGCTTTGTTTTTCTCATTGTTACGGTTCTGCAGTCCTAAGAGACCAGCTTCTTAGGGGTTGATACGAGTATCTGTGGTGTACTTAGATGTCCCTGTGAAGTTTTCTAGCTTGGTACATTAGAAGACATTGAATCTTCCACTCAGCTGCTGACACCAGGTTATGCGGGCTCCACTGAAATAAATCCAGAGCTTGTAACCTTTACCATGTTTAGTGAGTAGCCCCAAGCTCCAATTGAAGTGTCTTTTCCCAGTGATCTCTAGTTTAGTTGTGGATTTTTCTTTTCTTGCCATACCTATGTTACAGATTTGCAAAGTCACACCTTCCTGAAAGATAAGGTCTTGTTTTAGGGATGATGTGTTGCAATAGAGGCTCCAACTGGGAGCCAGGGCAAACAATTTACACAGTCTTGTTTTACACAGACTTTAAATAATACAGATGTTAGTATCCAGGTAAGTACACACAGATAAGAGTGGACAAGTTTTCCAATATAATCAGAAAGCCTCTGTGATTTGAAGCCCATTGAAACAGAGATTTGATCTCCTTCAATCCCTTCCTCCCTCTTCTCCCTTTCTCCCTTTCTCCCTTAACTGCTTCTCACATTTCTAGAGCTAGGGGATACCCAGTGAAACCTGTTTAAACCACACCAAGTATTCATCCATAAACTGAAGCCTGAGTTTGTCAGTGCGCAAAATATAACTGGGTTAAAGAACAGTTCAAGAGATTTATGGGAACAAGGTGGCTGACAACCTATAAAGCACGATGATGTGGATGTAACCTCCTAGTTTGGTGGCCCCCAAACTCCCAGAAGTGAGGAGGGCATAAGAGAAGGAAGCGATTGTGTGCCTTCTCTGTCCTTCCATTCCCACCCAGTATCTGCTAATGACTGTTCTCAGAAACAAGACATTGTTTTGCAAAGTCTTATTGGTGTGACACAGTATGTGTAAGTTTTTTGGCAGCCCTTAGCAGAGGGCTAAGGAGTGCAAGCAGCACTGAAAGTAAATAGTCTTTTCTCCCTCAGAAGCTGTCTCTGTCTTTAACGTTTGTGGAAAAAAAGATGGCTTACCTTTACTGAATTATTCCTCTTTTGTAGAGAGTATCCTTCCTGTCAGGTACCAGCTCAGATTCTTTCTTAGGCGCAGATGGAAATTTTCTTTGATATAGTGTCCACTGTATGACACAGAGGGCTGCAGTTAATCTAAAGCAGGTAGCAAGAACATCTATTCATGATTCCTGTATTTTAGGACTTGGTATTTAAGACAAAGTCATATAGGCATATGCATTGGGACTTACTTATAAATAATTCAGTCTAAAGGTGTTTGGAAAGAAATATTTATGTTGATATTTTCATCTAATATGAACATAAATCTCAATGATCTACTAAGCTATATACCTAAATATTTTTAAAGCTTTCTAAGACAGAACCTTGTACAAACTGTGTGAAATTCTATTACTATAACTGTGTTGAATCACTTGGGTTTAGACTCCTTTCCTTTCTTCTTTCTAATTGCATAACATCATCTCTTGAAATGGTGGCTTGAACAAAAGGCAGACTTTAAAGGATTGAGGGCTTTTCCCTCACACCTACACAAATATCTAAAAATACTCTTAAAATTATTCAAGAATGAAGCTTTTTATGTTGAATTTTCTCAGATACATCGTGTTTTGCTTTTCAAGGAGTAAGTCAGTTTTTCATTCGCTGTCATATATTTGGTTTGTGAATATTGCTTTCATTTTTACAGTTATGGAGCATTGCAAATGGATGCCTGCTTGTGATTCGATCAATGAAAGAGCTTTAATGCTATTCTTAGGGGAGGGAATATGTTTGATCATAAGAGCTGAAATGCATACTCTATTCAATTCATGAAAAGTCAAAAAATATAATAGTTAAGTTCCTACTAATTAAGTAAGTCGTGACTGACCAAGAATCAGCCATGGTAATCTGTGATGGTACCATGAAAAATGCATTGTAATTAGGTATCACAGCTTGATTACAAATCATCATTATTATTAAAGTATGCCTCTTTGTTGGTTCCAAGTATCAAACTTGTCACAAGTATCAAGTTTGTCACTGAAAAGGAAAATCAAGTAATAACAGCAACAACAACAACAAAGGAGCATTTATACAGTGCTCCAATATTTAATTATTTAAATTTAATACATAAATACTTTTATTTATTAATCATTATTCCAACCTTCTTTCAAGAAAGACTAAAATGCTGTTCCAAAGAAAATACTTAATTTTAGGAAAGAATTTTTAACACTAAAAGGTTTTTTGTTCAAAGCTGCCTGTCCTTTTCTGTCTTTTATGTGAGAAAAAATGAAAATATGAAAATATATGAGGGCATATGAAAGTAATTCACCTTCAACCCACATCCCTCCTGAAACTCTAAACTCTGTTATGATTCTACAAAAAATATGACAAGAATTATATACTTAGTATGCAGGGACTAGTGCTTGCAGTAACGATGAGGAGCATTTTAGAAGTACAATACACTTTTTTTAGTCTGTCTACATGTCCCATAATTACTTTCATATTCCTTGTCCCTATTACATAGCTATAAAGTTGTATAGAGGGGTAATATTGGAAATTTTGCAAATATGCATTTGTTCAAATGTTCACTTTGCTTGAAGAAATTCCTACCTCAAAATTTTTTTTCCTAAGTTCCTGTTTGGGATGTACATGTTGGCAGCAGTAGCGTATGTATGGTGCACACTGTTGTGTGCCTGTAATAGCAGGTGGGGATGATCCTGCAGAGGTGAGCAGAGAATGCAGGAGACCCAACATCCACACTAACATCTTCGTAAAGAAACACTTCCATCCTGCTGAATAAATGCCCACGAGCAGATGGAGCACATTCAGTGCACCCCAGCTTAGTTTCACCCCAAATGAACACAGTCCGTGTGCTCTGAGATTGCCTTGCAGTGAACAGCAAAATGAAGTAAAGGGGATGCTCAGGAGAGTCTCTTCAAAAGCACACTCCTTACCCCAGCTAAAATACCAGTGAAGCTGGGATTTTCAGACTGAGGTAGAGTATTAGTTGCCCAAAGAGTTGTATTCAGACACTTGGAAAAAAGTATTTCTCAACAGGATAGACTACTGCATCATTTTACACCTCTGAAGTGTAAAACCCAGTGAAGTTTTCTTAAACATAATCTCTTCTGCTTCAGCTTCCAGCCCTATCCTGCCATTTTTAATAGGAAAGCTAACTATCTTACCCTGCAGCAGAGGCATGAAGCCCTGGAGATAATGATGTGCAAAGGTGCAATAAATATGTTTTCTGCACACAGTTCCAGTCCAGGCATGGTGCTGGGAGAGGACTTGCATTTTTTTACTGTATGACTTTTTATAGGGCCAGGTGCCCTATGCTCTGCCTGCTGGCTTTCACTAGGAGTTAAAAGTCCATCTCTTTCATGTTCCTTGAGTTGAAAAGCTTATTTTTATTTCATTAGTATAGCTCTCTAACCTCCTGCTGACTCAGCCTTTCCTCCTGCAGTAAGAGATGTCATGTGGACACAGTCATTTTCAAATATCCTTGTTCAGACTTCATTATAATTTATTATTAGCTGTATTAAGTCTCTCATACGTAAGTCTTGAACAGCTTAGCTATCAGTATGGTGACTGAGCGAGCATACTGGGAAAGTATGTCAGTAATTTCTTTATCTCATCTGATTAATATCAAATATTACAATTATTGCAATTCATTCTTGGCACCCACATTTTTTCATTAGCAACATACCGCTCACACCTCTTTTCTTACTACCTACTTTAATCAGATAAATGAGTAGCTAATGACTTATCTATGCATTGTGGTAGAAATGAGTTTGGGAACTGTTACACATGCATGTAAGTGATGCATAACATAATTATACTGCTAGAAATAAGACATTCCCAGACAAAAAAATCACTTGTGGTTACTCTGAATAAACCAGAAGTCAGGTATTATGTCACAACTGTATCAGAAACTTACTTTTTGTTGAATGAGTATTTTATTTTTTAAGCCCTAAATCTAAGTGTCACAATTTTAAACACATTCTTGATTTTAAAAAGAATTATAGATTTGGATTCCTTTTAACTTTATAGATTTTTGGGCATGTATTTTTATTTTAGAACAGGTTATTGCTCAAAGGGGATTCCATCTTCACAGCACTGCAGGCTGAAATTTTTTCTACATGGAATACCTAATTGGGTCAGTATAAAAAAAAGTTCACAAAGTTCAAAATTCTATCTGCAAAGCAGTACAATTTTAAGTTCAGCAGAATTTAGGTTTGTATCTACTATTTTGAGCATTATTTTGAGGTTGGTAAGTTTTCAGAATGGGTTCTTCATTTTGGCCATGTAGAATACCTGCACATACGATATGAATGGCAGTCTACAGGGCTTTCCCTTTCTCAGCAAGGTTATCTCTCAGCAAGCTGTGAGCAAAAAGCTTCAGAGCCTTCCAGGTGCCCTTTTAGGTGTTGTATTTCATTTCTTTAACCTCTTCAGTGCACTCCAGGGGCAGAGCCTCTCCTGCACCGGTTCAGTGGGTTGCAGCTTTAAGGTTTAGGCACATCTGCTCCACTGTTGGAAAACAAGTCCTAGAAGAAACTTCTTGCCTCCTGGCAGTGCTCATTACATGCTTCAAGACAGCCCTTTTTTCAGGATCTGGTCTATTCTGTATCTTTCCAGAAATAGTGAAAAGGTAAAACATCTGTACCAATAAAGCCTATCCATCTAGGTCTTATTAGTTTTTCAGCCTTTCCTTGCACATCCTCGCTAGTTCCAAAATTGCTTCTGGTTGGTGGGTAAGAGCCTGCTATAATTTTCTTTTCCCTGAGTTATGTAACATTTCCCTACTTCTCTGTTTTAATGATCACTTACCTCTGAATGCAACAGCTCTAAATAGTGGCTTTAAGGCAAACCCCATAGATCTGGAAAAAATAAGCCAATAATATGCCTGAAAACAGAGAGACAGTTATTTTCCAGGTGGTTAAACAGAGATTCTTCACATCAAGGTCCTTTTCCAGCTAATTCCTTTATTTCCTGTTTGGTTTCAGCAGATCTGAATTAAAATAAGATTACTCTACCTACATCTTCCATTACAGCTGTCTGTCAACTGTCTTGAAAGGTAGACTATATGTTAATTTTTGCATTATTGATACATCTCAAATAATCTGTTTGGTAGAAATACTGAATATGCTACAGAGGTTCAGCTAAAGAAATCTAAATACACTTAGAGGCTGTCTACAACAAAGGTGAAGATTTTAAGTACAATGTAGTAACTTATCCACTTGTATTACTTGTAATTAATTTTTCTATACTGTTCTATGTGTGGGTGCAAATAATATGACTGCAAATATTTGCATTTGTTTTCTTCTACATGTTTTTCAAGAAGTAACCTGAAAAGCACACATACAACCTTGTTTCAGGTAGGAAACAACTTTGTTTTGCAGAGGAACCATCTCTGGTTTCTGGATAAAAGTATCCCTGTGGAAAGCAAGGAGGGAACAGTCAGATTGGCCTCAGGGACACGAACACCCAGCTCTTATTGTAACAGCACATGGTCTGGGCATCTCACCAACATCCCTTTGAAAGACTGAACTGTGGAATTAGGTCAGAAAAGGCTTTGCTCGATGCTGTAATTCACTTCCCTGCCATGCAGAAGAGAAGACCCAATGGTGTATCTCAATCAGCATTAGCTGTGTGGCAGCAGGATCAGAGTCCCAGTCACGAGCCAGGCAGTACCATCCCACTGTGCTCAGTCTTGGACAGGCATAGATGAAGAAGCTGATGGCTTTTCCGCAGCTCGTGACTTACTCGGCAATAGATCTGTTTCCTGCTTTGCTCTTCTTTTCTCGGGAAAACACTGCATCATGTGTTATGGAAACATCAAGGATACTGTCTTGCCTGTGCTGTTTAGTAAATGACTTAGTGCTTCTTGGTAGAATATAGATGTCAACATGAATATTGAAAACGTCCAAGGGTGTCATGAGTCCTTACATGCAGGGGAGAGATGGCATGCTATTAATGATCCTTTCCTCCACAAGCAACCTCCAGTCATGTTATATAAGGTTAGGACAGAAATAAAAATAGCCCTTCATTAATCGCAGTCTTGTCTGCTGTACCTATGGCACACTAGACTTATTTAAATAACATTGTGAATTCTTGGTGAAAAAGGACCCAGAGATGTTGCTATTATTTCTGCTGTAGTGTGGCAAGTGTGCTGCTGTGAATAATAACAGCCATGTTGATGGGTAGATCTAAATTAAAAGTGAAAGAGGTTACTCATTCATTGCAAAAATCCATCTTAATGTGAAGATGAGGGAGTTTGGGGAGTCTTTTCATTTTATTTTTGCTTTTAGGTCTACTATGTAGTATTTAGGGTCTTTTTAAAGTTGGAAAACTCTTAATAATATGACAAATCAGCAAAGTTTTAAACAATTTGAGTTCCTTTTTGAATTCTCCTCTACTAGGCAATTACAAACTCAGTGAGGGATTTTCCCCAATGCAAAGTGACATATTTGGTGTCTAAAAGAAAGTGGTGACATTTTTCTTCATATATTTTTTTCCATATTTTTTTTTGCTTATTTTGGTCAACATTTATCAAAGTGCGCCTTGCTGTAACGTCTGAGGTCCTTCTACGTTTGGAATTAGGAAATATCCTTGGTATTAGAGATGCTAGAATGCTAACCAGTGGCAAACATCAAATGATACAGGAACTTGGGGGAGTATAAGCATCATATTTGAATGGGCAGGGCTGGGCGATGAATGTGGGTCAGTGGAACAAAGTACCTGATCTGTTCTGTGTGCTTTGAATGGTTTCATGGCTTCAGGGACTACTCTGGTACTGATGCTCAGTGCATTCCTTGTGGCCCGCATATGGTTCACTGAAGTACTACTTGGGAATTCCCCCCTGCCCATAGCCACAGGAATGGCCGTGCTTGAAAAATATTTCCCAGTTTGCTGCCGTCAGGAGGTTTAAAAGCCACCCTGCTGTCATGTAGCCTCCACTTGCAAAGATGAACTTGTGTATTGAGCAACTTCAGCAGCTGCTCATTGAGGAACTGAAATGAAGATACATTTATTAAACCCAGATTTTGCCTTGCTGCCTTTTGAGTGAGGGTGGCATTCCCATGACAGATCAGGAGTAAGATGTCTGAGGAAGCAGCTTATGATTTGGGTTTCTGTCGTTGTCTAGGGGGCTTTCTCGGTGGCGGAGAACTCAAGGCATGGGTATGTGAACAGCCTCTGAAGTCCTGTAGCCACGGAAACATGTGCTGTGCCTGAGGTAGCTGTCTGCCTAAATAACTTGATTATTTAAAATCAAACACCCTGGTGCAAGAGCAAGTGTAGAAAAAGTTTTCCACTCTACCTATCAAAATGTAATAGTATGACTGACTGCAGATGTAAAGAGGAAGGGAGCGATTTAGCTCTGTTATAAGATGTAAATAAGGAGAAATGAATTTGCTTCCATCTTGAATTATGTAGAAAGTAATTAAATGAAGCCAAGTTGCAGAATTGGCTGATTTGTGTGCCTGAAGATATTATTCCAAACACAAACAATGGAGAATGGATCCTGAAATATCCCTGAAATTAGGCTCTATAAAAAGGTCTTTTTATTTACTTTTTTTTTCTCCTTTGGAAAAAAGTAATTTTGTTCTTTGCTATATGTAAATGTGTATGTGTGTTCAGTGGTTCTGATAGATTTACTTTGTTTTCATTGGTGTCATTTCCTGAGGAGGGGAATATGAATTTTGAACCTATTTTGAACTTTGTGTGTTGGTAATTTACTCAAGAAGGTGAACTGGTAAAAAGCTTTCATCTTCCACTATTATGGGTCCTTGAAGCCAGAAGTCTTCACAGCAGCATGCTGAGAATGTCAGAAGGAATCTGTCCTTTAGTCCTTCCCCTGGATAAATAGTGGTGGTGTTCAGGAAAATGCAATCTGAAGTCTGGCTAAGGAAATGAAAAAGCAAACAAGCAGGAGCTTTATTTTTAAGGAGGAAAGGTACTTGGGACACTTAAGCATCTGCAACAAGAAAGAGAAATAAGGCTAATAAGTGGTAAGATTATGCATCAGCATTAATTTAAAAAAAAAAGCTGAAATTCGATAAATGTAATTCGAACATGTCAAGAAGAACAAGTACTCTGGACTTAGTAGTAGCGGGGTTCAGAAGTAGCACCTAAACTTTGAACTAGAAAGTCAATTATCAATAGCAAGCACATGTAAATAAAATTACATTTTTCTCTTAAGAAAAATTACCCTGTGCCCTATTGCTGTGAGGTGCATTATTTAGTCTTCCCACCTGATTATTTTAGGTAGAACCAGGCAAGTACTTCTAACGGGCAGAAACATTTCTTGGAACTCTTGGAGTTTTATCTTTACATTTTTATTCCTTACAGAAGAAAGTATGCGAAATGTAATTTCCCCATGCTAGGTAGTGATTCTGAAGGAGACAAGTGAGGAAACAGTGCAGGAAGCTTCAAGTGACTGTGTGACAAGGCAAAGCTTTCAACATTTTCTGTAAATTCAGGTTAAGAGATTGGTGCATAGTGAACGGGTTGGGACAGAATAGAGTGCCTGCTGGTTTGAAAGTCAAGGATTCAGTGAGAGCACTGCCAACTTATATATTATACTTAATCAGGTATAACATATATTACTGGTTGTGTTTTAGCCTTCCTTTTCTTCATCCCAGCCCAATGTTTATTACAGGCCTTTGGTGCCTGAAAGTTGATCTATGTGCAAAATCACAGAAGGAAGATGTAGACGTAGATGTTCTCCAGTAGCAAAAAGTTTCTGGACCATGATGGGAAATTCAGGGTGATGTAATACTTTGGTGAGTTCAGACCTAGTGCAACATCTTCCAGCTGGGGTCTTGTGAAACATTAGGACAGTTTTTTGGTCCCCTGAGTCTGTCAGGGCAAATCTGTAGGCAAGACAGTAGCAGTGGGTACATGCTGTGAAACACAACTGCAAGTGAAAAGAATATCTCTTTGTAATTCTGCCATTTGTTGTAACTTTGCATGTGTTATGAATGGCTCTCACTCTCCTACATATTTCCCTTCTCTGTACACTTGCACACAAGTCCAGGATTAGGCAGCTGCCCACACTGACAGGGTATTTCTTTTATTGAGTCACAGCCATGCTAGCAGCAGATCTGAGATCTGAGGACAAACCTTGGCTGCTTCTTGGGAATACTAACAGAAGCAATGTTTTGATTTTTTTCTGGGTTAAAATAATTTCCAATAAGTTGATGTGAATCAATTTGCACCTACCTTATAGATATGCATTTCACTATTTGTATTTTTGAAATATTGAGAGTGAGTTTTTGCCAGTGAATGATCTGTGAGCATACTTTGACATTCCATTAATGTGTCATAACTATTATTCAGTAAGAGGCTTGTATTTAAGCCTGGTAATTGCTCAAGCACTAAAGGCCACAGTAGCTTGAATGCTAAATTTCTTCTGTAATTTTGGACTGATTGACTAGATAAATTGTCTGGTACTGTTTCTACCCCAGGATTAGATGTCTTCCAGATCCACAGACAGTTTTATCAAAAATTGCATAAACATTTCTGCCATAAATAGTCATAAAAAAAGTGATGGCAGATATATGCAAAATGTTTTTTCTTCTCATAGTCATTCCTTGAATAAAACATTGTTTGCAAATTAAACTGTAGTGTTGTTTGGGAGTTTTAATTTACAGGCAAGCAGTTCTGTAGCTAAAGATGTTTATTTCTGTGGTGTGTGAGCTTTAGCTGACAAATGGGGGACATGCATGTGAATGTCTACACAGCGGTTGCTTGTGACATCACTGCAGAGACAAAATAATCCAGTGACAGCTAGGTATCTGGAAACAAGAGTCTCAAAGATGAGGCTTTGATTCCAGTGACAGAAGGATGTCAATGGATTCTAAGTAGTCCCACAAGAGTTGTCAGATGTGCCACATTAAAATTAAAATTTAGTGAATGAGGATAAAACTTTAATGTAGCTTCACTGCCCTGACCTAGATAAAGTTGTTAATTTTTGATTTATAACTGGGTAGAGGATTTTAATCTGCATTAAAAAGAGAAATTTTTCCATTTCTGTGAAAATAAGCATCTTCTTTAAATACTGAGAGTCTTAGACCAAACTCCTGTAACATGACATAGTGGCACCAAACCTATTCTACAGCAGCACCAAGTTCAAGATTTGACATATCCTCTGGACTCTGCCAATGCAAAACTTGGTTGTTTGCTCTCTCTCTCTCTGGACAAAACCGATTGTGACTATATGCAGTTTCAGATGCCTAACAACCACTATGATTTTTGGTCTTAAATGGAATTCTTGCTTGCTTCTATGAAGACTTAATTTCTCCTCAAGCTCTTGCCTCTCTTCTGTTACTGCCTGTTGTTCTGCAGTATCAGCTTGCCAGGAGGCCCAGTTACATACGGGTGTCCCCTGACCTAGTTAACTGTTTGCCAGTTACACACCGAGCATTACATGTGTTTTGCAAAATCCCACATCCCTCGGTTTAATCAAATGGATTATGCTTAAGCAGGGTCTTGCTCTAGACTGAGAATGAGGTTGTTCTCATTTACACCTCAAAGTAGAGCTGTACCTGCTTTGCACACGGTGTGACCATGTCCGAAGGTCAGTGCTGCTGTTCTCTATCGCAGGCTGTGCCCAGCGCACCTAGAGCGTCCCAGGGACCATGAAGCTCACAGAAAACACGGGCTAGACAGGCTGCAGGGGGACGGGGGTGGCAGGAATGGGACAGCTGTAGTGTTGCATTGCCCTCTAGTGACAGGCTACCTAATTAGCTTGTTTCCACCTCACCTTTCCAAGTGAGCCAGATGTTACCTCCATCGGATTTGTTGACATCCAGGCAGGGGTAGCACAGCAGTGCAGAGTAGTGATGTGGCTCTGAAAATGAACTCCAGGAATCCCTAAGCTGAGTTTTGGTTGTGTAGAGCCACCGAGAAAAACTCAGGCCCATCATAAGTTTCACGTTATTGGTTTCCAGACCAAAGAAACATCGATAACCTACCTGCCAACATCACACATTCAGTCTGCCAGGAAGAAAGGGATTTGCCTCCTCTGTGCCCATCCTGCCATTAATACATATTTTTGAAAGCAAAAATGAGCTTCCAGTTAAAGCCTGTCCAACAGCAGTTACAACTCTCTTCACACCTACGGAATAGTAGATAAGAACTGAAAATATTCTCAGAATTTGATGGTATGGTCTATAACAACTCTTTTTTTCTTTTGCTAACTGAAAGTAAGGAAGTTGAATCTGACATCACTAGTGATTCACAAACATCTAGTAACAAGAAGGAATCATATGGAGGAAAAAAACAATTTAAAGTGGCCATCAAGCCAAGGTTTTCACAGAATCAGTGAGGTTATATTTAAAAAAATTACCTGATCTTTTGCTTACTTTCATAATGTCTTTGAATAGTAGACATTTCTTGGCAGCTTCTTAAGCTATATGATATAATTCCAGACAATTAGAGAGCAGGTCAAAGGAAAGAGATTGATTTCCTGATGATTTTTTGAAGGTTATATATCTATTTTTATTCCATACTGGCACAAAGTCACAGCCTTGTAATTCTGTTATGTGAAAATGTTTGACTCAAAATGTCAGTTTTCAAATTGAGAAAGGAAGTGTTTTGATTCCTTTTTCTCTTCCTTGTTTTCCTTTTGAAATTGGCGTGGACCTCCTTTAAAATGTCATTGAAATGAATGCTTCTCTGCATAATATTTTAGACTTACCAAAAAATAGTCTGATTGACTTTAATCTATATGGCTATTTCTCTGTTCAAAAATCCTGTTAAAGAAAATGTTCATTTTGTAATTACTGTTTACATTTTCAGATTTATGATTAGGTTCTTTCTCTTACTCATTCCAGATTCGTATACGAAGTTCCAAAAATTGAGTCCTCCACACTTTGGGAGAACACAAAAACAATTAAATCATAGTCCCACTGCAGTCAGTGGCAAATTAATGCTTCATTGGTTCACAAATTTCAGCCATAATGGTGTCCCAAAGGGCATTAAATCTTGTGTCCATTATTTGTATTTGAGTGATATTGTCCTGCACTCATCCTGCAGATTATTTTACCTTGCCTTCTCCTATGGCATAGCGGGTCGATAAGACCTTGTTTCGTTCTTAGTAATGAACTACTGCCCAGTGTGCCAAGCTGAAACTTAGCGAGTCAAAATTTTGATTTATCCACCCTTGCAGTATCATTACTGGAAGAGGAACTTTTTGAGGTACTCTGCTTATGACTGAGACGGAAAGGAGTGAGTGTGACAAAATCAGAATAAGGAGGAATTTTGTTGCACAGGAAAGAAGAGAATAATACCCTTGTGCCAGATCTGCCTTTCACCTCTGGCTTTGTCTGTCCTTTTTAGTTTCACTGATTGCAAAAAGCACTCCTGAGCATGCAGAGGTGATTCTCAATTGTTTCAAGCTGAAGTTAAGGGAAACCATGTGGTTTTATGTTTCAATTATGAAGACATAGAATTTTAAAGGCATTTCTATTGCCTATGTATTTCTGCTTGGCCATTCTTTTCCTGCCTTTAAAATAATACGTTTAATTGGATGAAATCATTACTCTGTCCAGATGTGCATGTGACATAATTTTATGTGTCTGGGTTACTCTAAAGATAAATAGAAAAGTATCCAAGGTTGGGAAAATTCTCCTAGCACAAGACTGTTTTCAGTAGGCTTCTATTTTTCCTTAGAAGACTATTGGGACACAGACTGTTTAGCCTGTGTTCACATTTAGTTTAGCTCCATCTGAAGTACTGTTTTAAAGGACTGGCATTATCTTTCCAGTAATTTCTTGACTCTTGTTCTTTACCTGCATGCTGTGGTTCTCCACTGACAGTACTGAAAAATAGTCAACCTCTTTTCCTAGTATCTAGCTCAACACACTCAGAAAAGCTACCTCTTAATTTTTTTTTGTGATTAGCTTCTTTTAATGTGCAAGGCTTAAGCTTTGTAGAGTCAAAATCAGAAAGATAAACAGGTTGCCACACAAGTGGTGACAGGGGATATTGTCATGTCACTGATGGGCATGTATAGTACACTTGAATCAGACCATCCACTTTGCAACACTCAGAGGAAAGAGGCCAGTGTTTGAAAACTAGGAATGCCCATCCAGCAGCACTGCAGTTCATAAAGGTTGAGAGCATTGGGTTTGTTCAGTCTGGAGTAGGGAAGGCTCTGGGGACAAAGGGAAATGATTTTAAACTGAGGGAGGGTAGGTTTAGATGAGATATTAAGAACAAATCCTTTTCTGTGAGGGTGGTGAGGCACCGGAATGGGTTGCCCAGAGATGGATTTGCCCAGGTGGTTGCCCAGGGTGGATGCCCCATCCCTCCAGTGTTCAAGGTCAGGTTGGATTAGGTCCTGAGCAACCTGGTCTAGTGAAAGCTGTCCCTGCCAGATGGGATCTTTAAGGTGCCTTTCAACCCAAACCATTTAATGATTCTATGGTAAAGCGTGTCCACCTCCCACTGGTGGGTAGTGAACATGTGCTGAGGCTGAGTGACTTGCCTTTCATTATAAGCAGCAGCAGGTAGTTTAAAGCTAACTCAGGTTTGCCCAGGATGCAGTCAAAAACCTAGTGACTGCAAAGGAGCTGTGCCCTAGCAAGATTCTGGTCAGAAAGGTGGAAAAAATGCATAGGAACTGCAATCCTAATGTCTGTATAACATAGGTTAATAAACTATAGGTTAACACTTACCCTATGCAACTTGTTAGTGCTATTACCTGTACTACATCTTCTATGTGGAGTAAATAGTCAAGTGCTTATTCTGTTTTCCTTTGGTGCTTATTGAGGTCTTTAAAGCTTTCTTTGCCTCTAAGGGTAGGGTAAGCTGAATCTCAGCTCTCTCTGTTTCCAACCAAGCACTTCTTTTTTTCTCCATCAGCGCAAAACCTCAGCTTATTAGGAAGGTCTCTCTTGCAGCAGTGTCTGAATGTACAAATTTTCTCACAATCACAGCTGGAGTGGCTTAGAGTGGAGACAGGTCATGCTGGGATCTTTCACTTTGGCACCAATTAAATTCTTCTGTGAAAGCAGAGGAAGAAGTAGGAGTTTGCTTTTTAAAGTCAATAGAAGCTGCAGAGCATGGAGCAACTTGTCTTTTCGTATGCTGTTCTTTGTAGATACAATATTGTTCAGAAGTGAAACTCATGCCTAGCCCTTGGGCTTAGTTGCCTGTCTCTACTGTCAAATCTGTCCAACTAGGAGAAAAACATCTGAAAATAAGGCCCAAGAATGTTTTGAAGAATGTGCTATTAGGGTAAGCCTTGACAAGTCTTTGTAATGATCAAACTGGAATGTCTTAATATGCAACGTTTTAAAACAGTAAAATGTGATGTCCTTCATGGGCTTTTTAAACCTTGCTGCTTAAGGTAATTCAGAGAGCATACTGGACCTCAGTGATCCTGGGCATAATGATCATTGAAACTTCCCCAAAAAATGTTAGAAATACAATGATACAGAAATACTAATGAGTTGGTGATGAACTTGCTCAAGAACTTAGTGATTCAGGACATATGCTTTCTTAGGGCTTTTGTAGCATGTCCCGAAATTTCAACTATAGAACAGCTAATCTGTTAAATTTTTTACTCAGTGTTAATAGAAGCTGAAGCCTGGTTTATCATTTCCCTTCTTTTTGCCCACAAACACAGGCAAAATTTGCCTGCTTTGGCTGTAGTTGTGCTTTGAATTCTTAGGTTCATTCCAAGAAAATGGAATGAACCTCAAGAAAAGCCGATAATTTATTTGAAGTTCAAAACACGAATCCCATCAAGTCAGATCTAAAAGAAGAGCTTAAGGATTTTTTGCACGATTGATTGACAATTTGCAATACTGTACTAGGTCATGATAGTTACCACTTAATTTTCTGCAGTGACATAGAAAACTGTGATTTTTTTTAAATAGTTTTGCTACCAAGTTAGTGACTAGTTTCAGATCAAGAGAAGGAGTCTGACTGTTCATATAAATATTTCACAGAAATTGGTCTATTTTACTCTTTACAGGTAGAAAATGTTGCTTGGAGAGCAAGTAGAGGAAGTGCAATACATAGGCAAGTGGCATTTAGACTGGATTTGCTTTTGGTTAGTTCTGACTTTTTCTACCACAGAGTATGAATGTAAAGTGTCAGCTCACCTGCGTGATATTTACACCACCTGAAGTTAGAATTAGTGGATATTTGCTCTGGAAGTATTTGCTCCCAATGGAGAATTGATAGAACAATGTGTGACTCATTTGATCAATCATAGCCAATACAGCTAAAATGATAAATATTGAGTACTTCATGGAATAACTTGTGATGCATCTGGAGATAATATTTCTCCTAAGTAATTGTTTGGATAATTGTGTTATATAATTGTTTTGGATAATTATCTGAGTAATTAACATATTTAGAGAAACTGTGGTTTTCTCTTACTGTATAATGATCATAAAAGTTACCAATTAATATGATAATCTATTAGTTTTGGTCAGTGAGTAATTTATTTTAAATTGCAGTGGAGGAAGAGTGCTAATTCTCTTTTTGAATTAAACTGCTGTAGCAAATTTTGTGCACCAGCACTCACATTTGAACCATGCTGCCCTGTTTTCTTTTTTCTTTACCTTTAATTTTCCATGGAGGAGTTTAAAGCAAATGGACAGTTGTGCTTTATGGTTAATTGGCAGTGTGATCTCTGCAGTCATGTCATCTTTATAGAGGTATGTGCTCAGCAGAGGTCCAGACTTAGTGCTTTGTCTCTCCTTTGTGTGAGGATTTTGATTTTGCTGTAATTGTTTTGGAATTAGATTGTGCTGTGGAATGAGTCATCTCCACAGACCGTAGACCATGGGTGTCTTTGCAGTTTCTTTCTCAAAGAGTAGCTACACTGTTTGCCTTTTTTAGTTTGTATTGATTATTGCTGTGGGGTGACAAGAGGTAAAGTAGCTGTGTGGTGGTGCTGCCAGTTATCCTGGAGGAGCAGAGGAGGAGGGAAAGCTAGAAGCCCCAGTTCTCAGGCATATATCAAGATCCCCCAAAAGCTTTTCTAAGTCAAGTTTACTGTGTTAAAATCAAAGTCAATGGAAGCTCAGCCGGCTAAAAATAAACACAGGAAAAAAGTCATAGGGCTGACTTTGAAAAAGCCTTCAAAGTTTAGTCTAAAACCTCATGCTGCAAGGTATAAAAATGAATGTACAGGAAGTATGAAGGAAAGTATCTGAGAAGTTGTCTTGGTTTTGCACAGCTTTAAAAACATGGTGCTATCTAATTCTCCAATTTACTGGCAGTGGGGAGACTTCTCTGCAGTGGTTCAGCTGAAGCAGATTACTTTTCCAGCATTACGAAGCCTGCTGTTACGTGGTCGCAGTGTTGTGTTTTGTCACCTTACAGTGTCACTGAGGTTCCCTATTGCTGTGTGGCACAGGGTTATACCAACTTGCCGTAGCAATATGAGTTAGCTGAGTGTACACATACCTAGAGATCTGGCATGTTTGGGTGGTAGCTCTTCCCTGGACTGGTTCAATAAATAAGAAAAGGCAACCTTATGGCACTCTGTACGCTGAAGCATTAAATACAACCATTTTTCCAGTAATATGAATAACTACATTGCTATCAGCACATATTTATTTACTGTTTTATGGTCTCTAAACAGCTAAGGTTTTCCAGAAGGAAAGGTTTTAGCAGAGAAGGTAATCTAAGCACTGAGAGAAAGAATTATATTCTTCTACGTTACTCCTAAGCTAAGCAGGTTTTAATTGTGTTTGAGTCTTTTAAATTTGCAATGTATTGAGAGTATTGATTCCTTCTTTTTGTACGTATATATTTGTATGTGTGTATTTTTATATCCACCGAGTAGAAGTTTAGTTGCTAAACGAGCTAAAATCAACCTGTGAATTCATGGAAGTTTAATACAGTTACAATTTAACTCAATTAACATGCACTGAGAGTCCCTCGTGCTTTGATCCCTGCTGGCATCACCTATTTCTAATAGTAGGGCAGTTGACTAAGCTATTGATGAATGATGGGCACAGTGGGACATCTGAGGATTTCTATATATAATACCTACTCTACTTTCTGTCTCAGTTCTTAACAGGGTTGTTACATATCTCAGAAACAGAATACAATTTTGAACTGATGGAGGCCAGTTAATGCTTGATCCTCAGAAAAGAGTTGTGGAAACACAACTACCAGAATGGAAATCAAGACAGTAAAGTACCAAAAAGCTTTCTAGGGCATATTGTAAAGGAAAATATGGGTGTCCAGGGATATGAAGGAGGAAAGCTAGAAAAGGGAAATCTGTGCCTGTTTACAAATATCTAGCATTCACGTAATGTTACCATGGAACTATAACTGAAGTGCACTACCCTTTGTAATATTGCTTTGGATAATGCTGAAAGGTATTGGGGAAAACATAAAAAGCTATTGGTTGAAAGAACTGAGGACCAGTGTTCTGGCCTTTCTTCTGAAAGCAGAGGTATCCCTGTGAGCAACCACACACCTCCACACCCAGGTATCTCAGAGTCATACAGTCATAGTCATAGGGCTTCTGAAAGGGCTTCAGAACCCAAGCGGAGGAAGCCAGGTGGGCTTTTCCAGAACTTCTTATGCCCCAGAGAAGATCTGCAGTTATATGAGGCAGAGGCTAAATTGACCTGTTTGAATTCCACTGTGTTGTGGATAATGAGGACTATCCTGTCCACTTGGTAGCTGTTTCAGAGGTAGCCAGTGTCTCTGGAAATGCTACAGTGACTACTAAAAGCTGGTGGTTACCGAAAGCTCTGAGAGGCTTTGACAAAAAATGGCTTTCTTCAAGTTCCAAGGAACTGGTACTGAATTCCCAGATATCAGCTCCCTACTTCTTTTTCCCCTGAGAAAGACTAATCATATGCTTGACCCTTCCCCTGTTTGTAAAAAGTACATGAAAAAATAATTGGATTGACAGTGTGGTATTCCTTCCTTCCTGTGCTGATAGGATAATACAAAACCCTCAGAAGCACTCTGATAACATTCAGTAAAGCTAATTTAATAGTAATTGAATTCTCGAAAGTTCTCATTAGGATGCTAAAAGCAAGCATCTGTGTAATATGAGTGTGGTCAGTGTCACAGAGGAGCATGGGGAACTGATGTTGCAGCTGCCTGTTCTTCACACAAACAAGACTACTTATTTTGCTTCTTAGTAACTTTCTGCAATTGTATTTGAAAGGTTGCAGTGGGGAAAGAAGAGGGAGAGAGAAAAAGTGTTCACACTCTTTTCTTTGCCAGAAACCTATTGGTGTATGTGCAGCTGTATATATTCTCAGCATATACTAGGCCTGATCAAAAGGTATTGTACTCCCTCTAGCTTAAATTCAGTCACTTTATGTTGTGCTGCTGGTATTGTTCCAGTTCATCATATGCTTAGATGACTCAGAGTGTATCATTGTGGTATTTAACATAATATGTTTTCCTCTTTTTAAATTAGTCTGCAGAGAATGATGCGAAATACAATTCACAATTAGCATTTCAGCACTATTAAATCCAGCTTGAAGTGTTTTGATGGAAACAGCAATCTGTTTTATTATTCAGATTTCCCTAAACAAAGCAAGTGTATCAATAGCTAATAGTATATATATTATACAGAATTAAGTGTTGTCTTTCAAATACAATAATATTTAAGGATTGTTCTTTCATAAGCCACTAGCAGTCAAAGAACTCTGTCTCACCTCTTCCAACAGTACTGAATTATAGCAGGTTTGATATGCTTTTGGTTTATCCCCGTCACTTCTGTTGCTCATAACCTACAACAGTCAGACGACAGAAAATGAAGTGGGCTGACTGACGTGGTGCTGGATTGTTTTTGCAAGCGAGATAGTCAGAGTTATTGGCATGTCCATGTTGATTGTGAACCCCTTCCATGTTTGGCATTTAAAGTGATGATCTCTGACAAGGCCTCAGGGACAGAAGAAACCCCAGCTGCAAGAGCTGAAGAGAAGCTAATAGCACATATATGCATTTTAGAGAGATGCAAACTGTGTTGAAAAAAAGGAGGCATGACTCTGAAAAAATGCTACAAACAGAAAAAATGGAGGAGGTGCACGGGACAGAAAAACAAAACAAAAATGAAGTAGAGAGGGGGTTCAGGTGAAACAGGGAGAAAGGTGAAAAGAGCAATGATCTAAATGACCATCCCTCAAAAGCAACGTGAAAATCAGATGGCGGGGATACTGCAGGGTCATCAAATAAAGGACAGAGGTCAGCAGAACATTGCTCTCTCTTTCTCATTAGCAGCACCATGTGCTGTGATGTTAGTGCAGCAATGTGTCTGAGCAGTAGTGCAACCAGGGCTGTCTGATGATCACACATACTATATAGAAAGTCTCTCTCCCATCTAAGATTGCCTGTGCATACACAGTAAGTGTGATGCCTTGTGGAAATTTTGAACTAACCAAACCTATGTGTATCTTGTAGAATTTGCAAAGTATTAAATCCTAGTATATCTCTTTTTCATCTGCTGAACAAAAATATGAGATGTTAACAGGCAGTCTGCAGGGTATTCAGTTGAGTTGTGTCCGCCATCTGGACTGGGGGTTCTTTGCTTCAAGCCAAGATCCCTCTACCTATGACATTTCCGATGGTTTCAATCAAATGGTCCAGTCAAATAGTGCTTAAAACTGTGCTGATGAGGTTTTTACATCCTCCAGAAAAAATTTATTCTACTGGCTTAACCAATACCAAAAGCTTCTCAAAGCCCTTTTCTCAATGTAAACTTTCAGTATTTCTTCTGATTCATAGACAGCATGTTTTTTTTCTTTCTTTTTTTTTTGTGCCTTGCAAGCATTCTTCCCCAGATAAAACAATTCCAATAGTTTCAATATTTTTTTTCACAGAGATCAAATCTCTTTCACTTTGTTCAGCATTCTCCTCTGGGTTCTCTTTTGATTGTCTACATCTTTCTCGAAAGGTGATACCCAACACCTGACACATCAGACCTGCTGAGACTCCAGGGCTGCTGAAGAAAGTAGAAAAGAAGATTATTTTGTACCTATTAGAGATTATACTCCTGTTTGTATAGGGAATATAAGTTCTCAGTATAAGGAGCATTCATTTCCATAGCAGTAGATCAATGCTGAGTCATTTTCTGTTTGCATCCTCCAGATCTTTTCCAGCATGGCTTCTGCTATGGTTAGTTGTTTTCCATGTTGTATTTGTTTACACTGTTCTAGAGCTAGAATTTACACTTAATGAATTACATTTTTCCAGACCATTTCTCCAGTTTGTCAAGAACATCTTGCATTTAATGTCTCCCAGTATTTGCAGCCCTGCACATCCTTTCGTCATCTAACAAAGCACGACCTCTGTTATGCTTGGGTTATCAAGAAAATGTTGAATGTACAAGGCCCCATTATTACTGACCAGTAAGTAACCCCACTAGGAATCTAATTCACTTGCTGACCTTTCTGAACCAAAGTGGAGAGAGAAGATTCACTTTTGATCCTAACTAAAGCAATAATGTAATTGCATGCAAGGAAAATTCTAATAAAGGGAAAGAGAAAAGAAAAAAATGGAAATTATTGTTTAAGTGGTAAGATGCAGTTTTGCTTTCCAGTAGTTTTAGCAGCTAAGTAGCTTGTAACTACCCTCTGTCTTTTCTTCATTTGCTTTTAATTTTGTCCTTATAATTCCTTTTGACGATAATGTTGTATGTTTCCTATGTAGCAGTTCAGCCAGAAGGAACTGACAGACTTACAGATTCCTAAACCAGCAAAATCTGTTTCCTAACTCTAACTTTGAACTAATGATCGACAAGCCCTGGATAGGATCCACAAATCTACAAATCATAGAATGGTTCCAACCCCCTGCCATGACACCTTCCACTAGACCAGGTTGCTCAGGGCCCCATCCAACCTGGCCTTTAACATTTCCAGGGATGAGGCATCCACAACTTCTCTGGGCAACCTGTTTCAGTGCCTCACCATGCTCACAGTGAACGATTTTCTTCTAATGTCTCACTTAACCTGCCCTCTTTCGATTTGAAGCCATTCTCTCCTGTCCTATTGCTGCATGTCTTTGTTAATTCTCCAGCTTTCTTGTGGCCCCTTTAGGTACTGGAAGGCTGCTCTGGAGCCTTCTCTTCTCTAGGCTGAGCAGGCTAAACTCCCTCAGCCTGTCTTCTGATCACCTTCTTTGCCTTCCTCTAGATTCACTCCAGAAGGTCCACATTCTTCTTATGCTGGGGGCCCTAGAACTGGACACAACACTGCAGGTGGGGTCTCAAGAGTAGAGGGGCAGAATCCCTGCCCTTGACCTGCTGGCTATGCTGCTTTTGATGCAGCCCAGGACATGGTTGTTCTTCTGGGCTGCGAGTGCATATTGCCAGCTCATATCCAGCTTCCATCCACCAAAAAGTCCTTCTCCTCAGGGCTGCTCTCAATCCATTCTCTGCCCAGAGATTATTGTCACCCACGTACAGGACCTTGCACTTGGCCTCACTGAACTTCATAAGGTTCACATGGGTCCACCTCTAAAGCCTGTCAGGGTCCCTCTGGATGGCATCCCTTCCCTACAGCATATGACCACACAGCTTGGGACTGTTGGCAGACTTATGAAGATCACATTCAATCCCACAGTCACCAACAAAGAGGTTGAACAGTGCTGATCCCAATACTGAGGAACACCACTTGTCACCATTCCCCACTTGGACATCGAGCCATTGATTGCAACTCAAAAAACTTCAGTGTCATCATTCAGAAAATCTGTTATCCACTGAGTAGTCCATGATCATGAGGGCTTTTGCAGATTGAGAACTTGAGTTTCTGCAAAGTATTTTTTTATGTTCTGCCACCAGGTAAATGCAACAACAGAGCTCATTATAAGATTGACCTGGAGTCTGAATTCAGTAGAAAGATAACATAAGACAACATGAATTGCCACAATTAGTATGACAACTAAAACCCTATGATAACTCAAACATAGGGTATCAAAAGCAGCTACCGCAACCTTGAAACATAGAAAAGATCAAATGGCTCAGAAAACAGATAAAAAATTAAAATTTACATCATGGAACAGCTGAGTATAGTAAATAGTATATGAAGAAAGAATGAATGTTCTTTTTCTGCATTGTATGACACAGACCAAAATGTGCTGTAGTTCAGAGCATCTTTGGGGTATACTCTCATACTCCATACTATTACCCTCCTGATTTTTGATTTAGATTCAACCCTTTAGAGGATTCTTGGAGTGTGTTTAGTGTATTAAGGATGTTTTCCTCATAATGGATAGAGCCTGTGTTTAACACCCTGTGGACTAAGGAACCTCCAAGGATATGGCCAAGGAGAGAATTTGCCCTTTCTGTTTTATAATTGAACAGCCTGATACAATGAGAGGCATATAGAGACTCTAAGTTTAAAAAAAATTTTTGTTATTAGTAGTAAATTGGATGAGGTAGTTCTCTAGGTCTCAAAAATAGAAATATATCAACAAATTGAAAAACAAACAACCAGCAAACTTGTGTTACTGTTACAGTCACCTTGTTATTTCACCCTTATTATTCTTCTGGTAATGTCCTGTGAAGCTTTTCTTCCTTGTCCCTGCCCTGCAGAGTCAGATAGTCTTTTGCGTAGAATCTCGTTAATGTATTCTGAACCTTCAAAATATCAGGTGCTTTAGTCCATGCTAATGATTTGGCCTCCATCTATCAGTGTGGAGAGAGAGTGGCACCTCTGCAGAGCAAGTTTAGGGCATATAAGGTGAATGAATTGCTGCCTTAGAGGTGTGTTTGGCTTTCCCATCCCCTTCTCCAGGTTAGGAGAGACTGAGTGCATGCCTCTGATCTCCACCTCACCCTGCAAGCTGTTCACCTTTCACTGTTTAGTAGCTCTCAGCATTCTTGTTTTGGATTCTGAGATCCAAAGCTCTTTTGCTTTTAAAGCCTGATAAATGATTGCAATAGCCTTGTGCTGAAGAATGGGGAGGGTGGGGAAAACAAAGCAATTATACTCCTCGTAGTGCGGAAAGTCTTGCACATCTGACAATATATGTATAATAGTGACAGAGTAGTAAACAATGTATATAAAGTAAGAGTAAAAAGACTAAATAATAAAATGTATTCCCTCAGCTCTGAGGCTGCATTTAATTTGGGGCATTAATTTTCCAGAATTATCTGAGCTGATACTTACAATGTCATTTGCAAAACGGTTTTGCTATTACAGTAATTTCAGTGGAGAGAGGCATTAGTCTGTCTCATAATCTGCGTACTATGTGTGTGTGAGCATTACGGGACACGTAGGTGAATAGGGGAGCTATTATATATTATTTCTGATATAAATCAAGTAAAAATTAAAGCCTGATGTAAGAGTGTTTCTTTGCCTGAGTGCTCCAGGGCTCTGGGGCTGAGTGCCTCCAGTTATGTTTTCTTATGCTGGAACTTGGCTTGGGAAAATTTGGCTGCCAGCTTAACATTTTTTGCCTCCTAAAGGAGGCATCCTACTAACCAGTAGGCATGAAGCATGTTTTTTATCCATCCTGCAAAGCAGTGAGGTTGTCAGGGTTTGTCCCACAGCTGGTAAAGAAAAACTTGCTCATAGCAAATCCTTTGGAGTGAAACCCTTTGCCCCCTCTGCTCTTGCAGAAACCCCAATCCATTCTCCTTAGCTTCCTCACCTGTGATCTCTTTTATTGTGACACTAAACAACATACTGTTTTTCTGTTTTCACTTCTCCAAGCAGCATTTTATGACAGGATGCAGTGCAACCATTTCCTTCATTTCATTGGATTGTGATTTTTAATATGGGGGGGGTAAGTGTGCATAATACAGCAAATAATAAATATTCTAATTTTGAGATTAATCAGCTTCATCTCTCATATTTTTTGGACTTAGTATATGGACTAATTCTACATGTGTGAATAAAGGCTAAGTCCCTGGTCTCTATTTTTTGAGCCATTTCTTGTTTTAATGCCTTGTTAAAAGGGATTTTTTTCCCCCTGTTTTTGCTGGTTGATACAAAACTTAGCATACCTAAGGACTCTGCAGACTTTTAGTTCCCTAAATTGATTTCTGAATAAAGACCTGCCTGCAAGATATAAAATATCTTGACTGTTTTTTCTTCCTATTTTGCCTGGTTTGTGATGACTACACTCAAAGTCTTGGTGCATACTCTTACTTTTTCCATCCTGTAATGTATTGCTGCAACAGCCTCTGACTAAGAGCATAATTTTTGTTCACCTTATAGCATATTTTTGTGAATGTTCCTTCAGTGCTTCCACTTCTTGATGACTTCCTAAGTGCATTCATTGCCTGCCTCTTTCTGTATCTGATGTCCTTGACATTTAATGCTCTTCATTCTGTAATGTTATCTGGTTACTGGGTGTTCAATGCATACAGTGTACAGGACACACAGTTTGCACTTAATTTCTGCCTTGTCTCTAGTATCTACTTTTAACAGGTTGTCAGCTCCGACAAGTTGTTTTTCACTGAAGTTGATTTTGGTTTGATTTGGTTCTGATGAAATTCTCAACCCTTCAAAAGTTGTAGTATGGACTGATAACACAGCTGCATTATTTTCTCAGTTGTGGAAGTAAAAAATGGAGAGGTTTTCGAAAAAAAGTTTCTCATTTCAAAAAAGCATTTGTATTTATAAATAGTAAAATTTTGTGTAAAACATCACTTTTGATAAAATCTAATTAAGGAAAAATGATGAAAATCTCATTTTCAGTCTTATACATAATGAAATGCTGTCATTTCTCACTTAAAATTCTTCTTATTTTCACAACCTGTATCCTGAACATAAATTAAAACCTGAACAAAAATATTCACTTTTTGAAGTGGAACATATTTATCCAATTATTTTTGTTTTATTAAATTTCCTTACCAATAAAATTCAGCTTTTCCCTTTCTCCCTCTCATAATGAAAACAAATCTGGTGTTTTCCAGCAGAAAAGAAAGTCTGTGTTCAGATCAGCATGCACTGACTTTATTTGCTTAGCATTGTAGGTTAATTTTATTTGTCATGCTATGTCGAGTAGATTCAATATAAAAATGGTGACTGTTTTTGGATATATATGTCAGCATTTGAAAAGAGGGAGAGATTTTGCCCATAGCTGCAGTCTTTTCTGGATTAGTACATCCTGACAATGTGGTTACCCATGTGTCTCGAGTGTATTGAAAGTTCCTTGTCTGTTTTTTTTCTGCTCATAACATTCAATCTACTGCTTCTTTTATTTATATTTTCATAGTTTACATAGATGCATGAAAGACTTTATTCAACTTTCTGTTATTTTTCTGTGATGGGAAGCAATTTATAAGTGATTGCACCAAATTTCCATGGAGACTATTAGTGATCGCCTTGGTGAAAAAGAAATTAACAATGGAAGGAGATATGTGATGAGAACCAGAGATAGTAATGTGCAACTTGACAAAGAACACTGGTTTTTGGAGGTCTAGTTAAAAATTGCAGTATTTGGAAGGTCTGAAAATAGAAAAGAAAGGGGATTCTATTTAGTGCAGTAGATGAATGTGTCTTCCATTCATAGTAATTAAAGGCCTGGCCCATTGAAACCACTTTTATAAGCCTGGATATTGCAGTAGGGAGTATCCAACCATGACATTATGGGAGATGTTATCACACATCAAAAATAAATGTATTGCCTTATGTTTGTCTTCACAGTTTCCTACTTTTCAGTTTTACATATCCACTTGAAACTTACATCTTCATTTTTATGTAAGTCTTGCTTTTAATAAAGGATTCATGACTTTCAGTGGAAAGCAGGAACCTAGTTCTGGCCAAAATAAAGCTGACATCAAACACACTATCTCTCTTCTCTGCTTTTGGAGTTGACTTGTAATATTAGGAAGTCAGATATCAGTCAGTGCAATGAATGAAGATGACCAAGAATCTAATAAAAGCAAATTTTAAGCCCTTCATTGGAAAAATGTAAACCTAGCTTTGAGAAAGGATTAAGAAAACTGCCTTTGAAAGAACGGTCCTATGTGGGAAACTCTGAACTAAAAGACAGGTAATAGCTTTTGTTTTCATTGCTGCTTACCAAAACTGTTAGTGTTTTACACATTGGGAACCTGGTGCTGCCATTCAAATCATTGCACCAGACCCTGTGGTTCCACACCTCCACACTCTTGGTACAATTATGAATCCCCCATTTCACATGCTTTATTGAAAACATCTTGCACATTTCCACCAGAATCCACAGTTCAATGGAATGCAAAGTTTAGTTGTTTGGGAATTTACCATAGCTAGGCAAATTGAAAACCCTCATTCTAAGATTCTAAGGCATAGAGGTATCAAAGATATTGCTAAAGTTCATCCTTACAAAACTCCATCTATTAAGATTAAGTCACTTAATCTCTCCAGGCTATTTCCCACTACTTTTAGCGTGAATGTTCTTAGACTGATGCCTGGAAAATGAATGTATAAACTGAAACAAAAATATTTATCTTCAGCTTTTGCTTTGTCTCTCTCTTATATCCTGTGCTGGTGCTCTTTGTGAAGAGATCTGTGGATACATTCTTTCCCTCCACTGATTTTTTCTCATCAATACCTTCAGTTATGAAAACTACTAATTCCTACAGTGCATGGTTTTTAAAACAGAGTGGCACTGGGGCAAGCGGAAGCCACTGGTAATGAAGTATCCGGAGAACTCTGGCCACACTGCAATTGCACGGCTATGCAAAGTGTTGATTGACAGGAAAATAGTGCTTGCTGAAGGATAGCCTGGTTTTCAGAGTTATGTTTACTCAGATAAACATGATTTTCAGAACCAAGAGCAACCAAAAGCCTTTCATTTTGAACGTTTATTGTGGAGATGTTCTTTATGGTTATTATTCCATTGTCTATTTTGTTAAAAAATTGGTGTCTTTAACAAATGATATTTTCTGTCTTTTTTGTTTTCATGCCTAGACATTTAATACAAGCACTGCACCAAAGATTTCAAAAAAGTTTGCCATTGTTCTCACACAAATCATATTTTATTGGATAAAATAGCTGTGCAAAGAACAGGGAATGACAGAGTCTTTTGAAAACAACACTACCCCTTTATTACCTGCACTATTAAAACCCATTCCCAGAAAGAAATTTCATGACTTTTTTATTAGATTCCTTTAGCAATGAAGAAATTCATCAGATTCTGTGCAAAGACTTAGCCACTACAGTACTTGTTGACTCAGTGGTGCCATTTGCATATTTTACCATTTAGGAGCACATTTTTCTTCTGAGGAAGTAGTATAGATTTTCTCTGCTGTTTAATATTGTCCTTAGCCTGGTATCATCAGATGTCTTCTCTGTGAGGTTCTCTGCATCCTCTGGTCATGTCCTCAGTGGTCACACTGAAGTTTTAGCAACCCATAATTTCTCTGAGTCCACAAGTTCAATGCCAACACGAAACCTCATATGTCAGTTCCTACTTTGCAGCTCAGTGCTTTTCTGCATTCCTAGCCAAGTTTGTTCAAGATCAGAGTGTGGAAAAGTTGCACGCCTGTTCTTTAACATGTTTTTCTCTAAGTTTTGAAATTCAGAAAGACAAAAAGAGCTGCAGAAATTCCTTTAAATAGTCTGATCTAACAAGGAAAGAACAAGCATCCTGTGCGAGCATATAGGACATTTATTACATTTATATGTTCATTCATGATTTTACTCCTCAGGAACTCTGAATGATAAAATTGCAAAGAGCGTCTGGTTAGAGGCACAGGCCCATAGGGAGAATTTGAAAGGCACATGCAAAGCAAACACAATGTAAGAACTTAGATTACAAGGTTTCTTTTGTTTCTTTTTCTTTTCTTTCTTAAAGAAGTGAGAAAATACTTTGAAATATTATGCTTCACTTCAGACTTTACTAGGGCATTGGCAGAGGCAACAACTGGGAACCTAACCCTGGGAACTGCACTTTAAGTTGAATTGGGTATAGACTTTTTTTTTTCTGAAACAGAAGTGTTTTCCTTGTAATTCTGCAACAATTTTCCATTAGGTAGCAATCCCTTTCTTGACTGTTTTTGTCTTTCAGATGTGTTATTTTTCAGTACTGCACTGCATGAATATTTTACGTTTTTCTGTTTCTGATTGTATTGTTCTTTCCTTACTGTTAGCCAGAATTTACTATCAGGAATAGACAGCAGAAACTTTCGATGCTATTGAGAGGCTGAAGATCTCCTGATCTCTATTGCAACCGCTTATAAATTCTTTTCCTCTTCAAATTCACTTCCTCTCCTTGGCCAATTTGCAGCCCAGTGAGCCAACTTTTCAGCTATTTCATATTTCTGCACTTTAACCTTTGATGAAGTGCTTGGCTAAATGCTCTTTGAAGGTGCAAGTACTTAATTCTATTTTTGCCAAATACTGTAGGATTGAAAACTCTGCAGAGCAAGTCAGACTGTTTTTACCTTTTTAATAGTTTTTATTTTTGTTTATACACAGATGCTTTTCTCAACAACAAGAATAAGAAATAAATTAAGGACTTATGTATCTATCATTTGCAAAATTATGCTTGAATTAAATGTCAGGATTAATTCTTGGGCCAAGAAACCCCCATGGAAACAAACAAAAAAAAGGTCAAATTTTGCATATCTTCTGCAGAAGAAGAAGGGCAAGAGCACAGCCAAGGTGCAGAGGAGGGCACGGCCGGGTTTTGCTGGAGAGGCAGCTGATGCTGGGCCAAGGCTGCCGGTCCCTGGTGCCAAGTGCAGGACCCTGGGCTGTTGGCCTCTGGCTGCTGCTGCAGTCCAAGTGTTTAATGGTAGCAGTGGCCACAGGGGCACAGCCCCACTGGGAGATACATGGTGGGTGCACTGCAAGTTCACTGGGTGTTTGCTTCCTGGCGTGTGTGGAGCAACTTCCAATAGCTGTGATTTCTAGTGACAGGGTTCCTAAGTAGTTGGGAGGCAAAGTCAGGACTCTTTTTATGCACATCTGATGGATTCGAAGGGAGATTTCCTGTGGTGGGCTCTCCTTGTGGCTATGGCAGACCTCTCTGGAGGTCAGATCTGGCTCTGCTGCCTGTTCCTGCCCTGTCTGGGGATAAAGAAGCTCAAGGCAATAGCACAGAGCTAAGAGTGGGAGGCTGATGGATTTGAGGATGAGGTGTGCTCGTCTCCTGTGCTGAAGACCTCTGGGACATAGAGACCTCAATGATAGTCGCAGCTTTTAGATTACCTCTGATACATTTAAAAACGTGCTAATCTAATACTGATGTTATTTATAAATTAATATCTTTGATCCTAAACCTACCTGAGGCTCATCTTGACTGTTTCCCCAAATGCCAAGTGTCAGTGCCACAGATTAATGATCAAGCAGTAGGGAGAGCTGCTGTATTGCAACTGGGGAGAAGGATGATATTACAAGGCTGGACTGTGCTCTCAGAAGTCTAGACCAGCTGGTAGAACTATCACTGTCACCAGTCCAGGTGCTGCTCTCCAAGCCTGACCATGCAAGAGTTGCACTGGACTACTGAATCACCTCCATACTTAATGCTAAGCCCATGCTTCCTGTTGCTATTCTGAAATGTAAACATGTGCCAAAGGCATGTACATCCTTTTACTCATGAACTGGGCTCCAGTTTCCGGAAATAAATGCTTTGCACACTGCTGTCAGTATATGAGCTCTAAAAATTGTTTTGTCCTGGATCCGTTGACTTTATTCTGAAAGTCATGCTCTAGTACTTACCTGTCAATCCCCTATTGAGAGCACCCTAACTCTCAGCTGTATTTGTCCCTTTATATATTTTCTTCTCCCATAATAGATCTGGTGCTTTTTTTCACCACAGCCCGTGCGTGGGAATGAAGAAAGGAAGGGTGGGGAAGGATAGGTGGAAAGGCTCTGGCACTTTTGCTGAGGGGTTTCTTGTCATCCACAGGGTTGTAACACTGTCACACATCTTGGAATTTGTTCAGCTGCATTTTCCTGTGGAACGTACTTTCCTATATTCTCTGTGTCAGATAACTTAATCATTGGAGGGATATTTGCTCCCAGGAAATTTTGTCTGAGATCGGGGATACAACTGATTGAGCAGCTGCACTTGACCTAACGAAACTTGTGGAACTGAACTGCTGCAGTCCTCAGCAGCACTTCCCAAGCACACTGCCACAGTCTTAGCTTGTATGTTTTAAACCAGATCTTTGCTCTAGAGTGACTTCAGAATATATGTTTAAGGTTTTTGGAATGATTTGTCTTTCTTTCTGGAATCAAACTATGTCCCACCTTCCCTGAAAACATCCTAATTCAACTCTTCTGGTGAAGGATCACGGACATGGTGGCTATCAAAGCTTGTGTTTGAAGCTTGTTCACTGCCTCACATCCTGAGACAGAAGCAAAGCAATCCCATCACAGGGATGGCTGTTGGGAGGGAGGAGGGGAAGGAGGCATTGAACAGAAAACTGAGATTGAATAACAGAACTGGTATTTTAAGGAGATGGTTTAAAGGATTTAAAATTTTGCTGAGTCTCATGTAACTATAGGTATTATAAAAAGAAATTATAAATCACTATGTTTTCATTATTTGCTGTTGGTCCCACTGGCCTTTGTTGAAAGTAAATATTCATAGTTATTTTTGGTACAGCCCCAAAACAATATCTTACAGCAAGGCATTGTTCTTATTACAATTTTAGAGTGTTTATGAAAACGAATCAATTAGTTAGCTGGCAGAATTGAATTTCAAATGTGAAATGAGCCACCCGTATTAGGTATAACCATACACAGAAATTGTGTGCACCCTGCCATAAATTACGCAGGCATTCAATGCTGAAATGCTGAAATGCATTTCATTGCATTTGAAAGATTTGAAAATCCCTTAATTTGCATACTTTGAAAGATGGCTAATAATTCAGACCTATTCCATGGAAAACACAGCTAGAAAGAAATGTACAAATGCCATAACAAGGAAGCTTTTGTCACTATTTTGCTATTGTAAAACAAGCTAAAATTTTACCATAGGAAGACCTGTGCAGGTAAATCTTCACCCCCATAAAAACAGCTCTAGATGGGCAAACAGATCAAGTTAATACTTTTCAAATTCCGTGGACTAATGATGGATTTTAGACCTCATTATTCTAGAGAAGTCTATTTAATTCTGTTTTCAGTGAAAATATTCTATAGTCTAATCGCTTGCAGTACTGACTCACCAGCAGTAACCATAATTCCCTTATGTGTTTGTCCATTTTCCTTCTTTTCCTACACTCCAAATGAAAAGACAACTCTCAGTAAAATGAAAAATCAGTTTCCTGAACAAATCTTCATCTCTTCAAGAAAAAAAAAAAGGGCTATTTTTCTTGGGTTGATGCAGAAGAACCTCCAATATGACATAGCTGAAAATGAATGTGCTGATATATGCAGAAGAGGGAGTGCATTTTTGACAGGCTGTGTTTCAGTCAAGAGCAGAGAAATAGGCAGCAGTATATAGAGCGGAAAGCCATTCGCAGCAGCACAGGAAACCACGGTGATCTCTTAGGGTGATGTCCCTTGCCATCCTTCCTATCTCAGTGTCTAATCTGTCATGGTTCATGAAGCAACATTTTAAAACCAGCAAGGTATCTTCCCACCATTGTTCCCACTGACAGCTCTCTTGGAACCTCCTGGCTCAACTGTTGGAAGCCTCTTTCTAACTTCAGGCCTGAATACATTAAGGAACGTAACATAATGTAAGGATATAAAAAATGACTGTTCCTGATCAGCCTAGAGCTCTTTCCAAACAAGCAGTCCATTTCTGCTGCAGTCAGAGTCAGGTGACTCTTCTGCAGGAGCACTCGAGCAGAGCAAACAAAATGAGTCCTTGGTATATCCTCCCCACTCTTTTTGCCCCTGAAGAAAGACATTGGCTTGAGCAGAGGTGTCCTGCAGACTGAATGCAGCTTGCAGTCCAATATTTGGGCAATACAGCCCTGTGTAATAACTGTGGAAGAAATTGTTCTTCTTAGGCTATACCATATAGCATTTCCTTTCCCAGAGGCCAGGTGGTGATTTTCTTGCTGACACTGAGTGCTGTCTTATTTCTAGGGGAGTACCACTGAGACTGTGAGCAAGTCACATAAGTAAGGGAATCTTAGATGTGAATTTTGCATACTGAGTTCAGAATTTATTTCACTCAGCATGTTGTAGCCTCTTGTCTTTCTAAAAAGGGTCGCACTTTTTATGCCACACTGTGAGGCTAATTATTCTCAATTTATTTGCACAGCCCTGCATTTACCATCTATTATTCCTGAAATATAAAATGATCTAAATTCTTTTATATCTGGCTGCACTACCTAATTATTCCTCATTTGTTTTTATTCTCTTCCAATTTAGTATCATCTGCAAAGTTGGAAATCATGTTTTCATATCATAATTAGACCTCTAAGAACCTAAGAAAGTTGCTTGGTGAATAAGCATGCAAAGGGCTTGTTTTTTTCCCCTCTTCTATTTTCATTTTAATGGAGATTTAAAGTGAGACAATAAATTAGAAATGCATGAAATTATGAGCTAAAAAAATTTAAGTTGTTTGCCTGTGGGCCATAATGTTTCAGCAACCAGAACTGATATGAAGAAGTAGTTATGATGAGAAAGTTGGTTAGGAATGACTGATAAGGATGTAGAAGATGAGCTGACATGTGCCCAACTGTACTGCATTAAAAGATGTGCTTATTTGGACTGTGTTTTGCTAGTGTTAGTGTAGAAGTTCCTCTTCTGCCCTAGCTACATGTAGCCAGTGTGCAGAAGGAAGTCAATAAGCAGCTGTGACTGTGATGCAGATGCAATTTTCTACCTTAAGCAAGTAGTTTTCTACCCCCAACATTAAAAATGATCCCACCTTTAAAATATGGCTTACAGTACTTCCCGCGCCTCAGAGATACACGTAACCCACACTGAATAACAAAGATATTAACACATTTACAGTATGACAGAAGAGGGCTCCTTTAATTATGTTACTTAGCATAATGCAGCAGAAATCAGCCAGTTTGACATTTTCTAAGGCCAGAAAGGCAGAGCAACTCAGGAGCCTTTGCTTCAGTCATCTGTATATCTGGCAGTCTCTATCTAAAATAGAATGAGCACCGTATAGCATGTCTTTTTTTGTCTCCCTTTGGCTCGAGTTGTAGCAGTTGAATGCATTGTTTCAAGATGTTACAGAGCTGTAGGCAATTCAAACCAGGTCCCTTCCAACACAAATTATTCTATGATTCTGTATTTTTTTCAAATGTGTAGAAACAGAATAAGAGGATAGCTGTCCCATAAACAGACAAACAAACAAACAAGCAAGCAAAGCACACAAAAGGTCTCTCTCCACTGTTCATATTTCATTCCATGTTCTTCTGAGCAAGACTAATGTTGGGATCTGCAGCCCTCTCAGAAGAGGAGCAAATCTGATGGACCAACCCAGTACAGGATCAGCCCTGAGGCCACAGACCCTGTTCAGACCCTTGATTACTCTTCTTCTTCATTTCCACATGGAAGAGACGATGTTCTGCTTCCTGCACCATAGGCACATAACCATCCTCAGCTGATTTCCAGCAAGGAATCACAGAGTGTTCCCTGTGTGAGTTCACACAGACTTTGCAATTGTGACAATAAGTTTATGTTGACTGTGATACCCTCCTCTTTCCAGTTCAGACAGTGCTCAGAACAGCGGAGCTGCATTAAGTTTCCTCCTCATGCTGGTCTATGCCTTGGCTTCACTGTGAGAAATCATAAAACTAGGGGACAGGCCTAGTTTTATGGGAGCTCAGCCATGCCTTGGTGTCAGCTGCTTTGTTGCACTTGAAAAATCTGACGAGTGAAGCTCATTTTCCACTCATTGGCTCTGGGTGCACCAAATGCTGTTGGGAATGAGACAGGCCAAACCGTCACACCTGTGGAATCCATTTGGTGATCTGAGCATCTCTGGGCCTGATTCTGACTTCCCCAATGGTGTCAGACAAGAACAGCCCCTTCAAGTTCAGAACAATTGCACCAATGACAGTATTGTCATGTGACACAAGAGATCAGAGTCACGTCAGACCTACCAGAAGGAACAGATTTTTAAATTGCTTTCTGTGGTGTTTTTAGCCCCCACTTTTTAGGCACATTCAATTACAGATGCAACTTAAGTTATTTATATGTCTTCCTGACTGACAGATATATTGGTTAATGTCCTAGCTGCCAAATTATGCCCACAGGTATGTGCAGCTGTTGTTCTGAGCCAGCAGAAGGAATGTATAGGCATGGTACTTTAGCAGCTGTATCTCTTCTCTGTAGGATGTCAAAAAGAAGAAACACATTTTTTAAAAAATCCAATTGATCCTAATAGGATAAGATATTTAAATGTAGTTATTAAATATCATCTCTGCAGGACAAGGTTAAGGGCATTTGTGTAATATAACTCCATATTTTTCCCTAAATCTGTCAAACATTACTCTTAATTGTAGCTTCAACTATAAATTTACAAGGTTTGGAGTGGCTTGGTTTTAGATGCTGACATTCCTGCAAAACCAATGATGGGTGAGTGAGTCATTTATCTTGAGAAGTAAAAATGTTCATGAAAAGGTTGGAGTGAATACTTTAAAGTCTGACTCTTTCTGTAGAGATCACACTGAATATGGATTAAATTGTTCTTTGATTGCATGGTTAGTCTCCTAAATCTAAGATAGACTGTCTATTCCTTCATGAGATGACTCAAAGATTTCAAGGGGAGTTAATTAATTAAAAATTACAGATTTCAGGAAAAATGCTATTAAACATTAACACATGCCTATTTTTTAAAAAAATTCTGTAACACTTTCAAGCATACCCAGTATTTCTTTAAATATTCAAAATAATTCACAATGAAACCCAATACATTACAACAATCTGGATGTTATTCATATGTGATTAAAGTGATAGGGGAACTCTAAGAGTTTAGAAATTGTGCAAAAAAAAAAAAAGAAGAGGGACAAAGACACCTGAAAATACCATCTGAATGATATAATTTTAAAGCTTGGAAATTGGAACTTGACTTTTATGATAAGAAACCACACCATGATAAAGGATTGTCACCGGAGTTCTCTGTTTTCATTTCCACCAGTTTACCACAGCTCATACTGTTTGTGAGACAACACTGAAATGTGGATAAGGCAAGCACGGATGTACACAATGCCATTTTTTAAAAGAATCAGCACCCTGTTGTTTCCTTTATACCCTAACTTGTAATAGCTATTTAGGATCCAACAGAGTCCTAAATGTCTCATTTTCCTCCTCCCCATGTCCCATGCCATCCCTGAGGTGGTCGCAGTGCTGGCCATAACCCTTCCAAACCCGTGGAGGAGCTGAGCATCTGTGGGCTCTTGTGCCCCATCTTTTCTATTGTGATCAGTACAGGTACCTTGCTGTTCAGTACCTGGTGAAAAGCTAGCACAGAGATATTTTCTGTAGCAATAATTGGTCCTAAAATTCCAGTCATATCTTTGCCTGTATTCCCCCAGCCCCCTCTATCTGGCACTATCGAAAATATAAGTCGCTGTAGAGAGCACTGAATCTCTAACTTTGTAAAAATTTAATCTGCAAATGGCTTTCAATATAATTAAGGAGGAATTCTACCAAATTCTCACATTATGCCTTGATTCAGTAGAGAGGGCTGTGGAGTAGTTTTGAAGAAATTAGTGTGTTCTTAGGCTATTTGTGATGGAAGCTCCTTCAGATTTCATGGCTTTGTCACGCTTGAGATCATGGGTACTGCACTGATCAGCCGTAAAACTGTCCTTTATTTGAAATTAAATGTGGAGAAATTTAAATTGTTCTGTGTGTATACAGACATAAGTAGCTCATCTTTGGCAGTACTCAGATTATTTATACTGCAGCTGCAGTAAATTTGAGTTGCACCAAATGTAGCTCTCTAAATGTCAGCCTGATTTTCTCAAGACCTACTTTTCACTCGTTATAAATATTACTTGTTACAGATGCTAAGACTCGTCAAAAGAGGAATGTCACTGTGTGCAGAAATACGTATCATGACAGGACATTTATTTATTTTTTTCTAAAAATTTAGTAAAATTTTAAATTTTTTTAAAATTTTTAAAAATATTTTACATTTTTTATATGCATTTAAGGATTTGGGGGTATTGGGAATTCACCTTCTCTGTAGGTAGGTACACACAACTTTCGCATAACTTCTGATGACTGCAGTTAGTGTTAATGTAATGTTTTGTACATATGTATGGAGGCACATCCAACAATCTTTTCTAAAATTGAATTAATGCAATCAAATCTAGGAAATGTTAATTTAAAAGCTGACAAAAGAAAAAAAAAGAAATATGAATGTCAATTTATATAGACTTCTTACTGATTATGTTATTTATTATCTCCAAAAGCTGTCTACTTTTTTTTTATATGTATAACAAAAGCAAGAAGATAATTCACTGTTTATAATTTAAGACCTTCAGTTGCTGCCAGGCAATTAGGTGGTCCATAATTCACAGCTTAAAAGTGAAAAGGAATACCCAGCATCTTTTTCAGAAACTCAGCACTGAGCTCAGTCCCCGTTCATATTTTTTATTCATTGAGACAAAATAAAAGGGTCAATGCTATGTATAGGAGTTGGATTAAAATAATATTGATTGTAATTTTCTTGATCACGGGGAGTGTCAATTTTCCCTTTTTACACCATGGTAAAGCAGAAATGAGGAGAATTTGTGTGCATGTGGGACAGATCAGCCACATTCGGAAGAAAAATGGCCTGTCTTAGAAGACAGCTTTAAAGTAGACAGGTCACTCTTCAAAGAGTGTTTTGCTTTCATCATGCAATTATTGGATCTGGTGAAAAAACCGCAACACCTGTGTTCTTAGCTGTAGAGTTTTTAAGACCCTCTTGCCTTGCTTATTACTGTGGATGTTGATTCCACAGTGGGGCAGTCACATTACACTGATCCCAGTTACTGTTTGGTAGTGTTTTCCTTTCTGGCCAGTCACCTTTAATTACCCAAAGTCTTAGCTTCACTTCATTGTTAAACAAGAAGCTAAGGTTCTAGAGAGAAAAGAGATTATTTTTCATTGGGCCTTCATTGTTTACCTTATTTATCTAAACCAGGGACTGTTTGAATGGGATGGTATCATGGAAGTAATGTCAGTTTGGGCAAAGGTCCACAGAAGTTGTCTTAGTTAGATATATTTTTTTCTGCCTCATATATTCATTTCTGACATACTTCCAAACCATTTTATTTACTGTGTCTAGGCTGTGATTTTTATTGATCTCGCAGTTCGCTCATTGAAATTTTCACCAGAGTTACACCAGCAGCTACCATCTTATTGGCATGGTTTTATTATTATAACTTCAGTTATGCTTCATTACTAGTAAAAAACAATTTGAGCAGGGTTTGCAACACTTCTTGGCCATCCTCAGCCTCCAGAGGGGTCAGTGGTTGCTGCCTCCAGGGCCTCCAGGAGGGGTGATGCAGAGGGATGCTGAGCCTGTGGAATACTCTCAGGCACATTCTAGAGGCCAAACACTGCTCCACATAGTCTGGGGTGAGTTTGTGGCTCCTGATATAGTTAGCAAAGTTTTCTGTACAAATTAAAGCAGAAATTGTTCTTTGCTTTAGGTCCAAGCAGGAAAGAAAGAATTTGGTTTGATTTGTAGTAAATATTCTTATATAATTTATGAGAATTAGGAATTGTTGTGTATTCAGCAATACTAGTCCTTTTACCCATGCAGAGCTAAGACACAGAAAACCTGAAAATAGATGAAAATAATTTATATGTGAGACAGAAAGGCAAGAGAAAAAGAAATCAATTTGGCTAGAATATTCCAAAACGAATTCATATTTTGCTGGAGGATCAAGTACAAGGACTTTGAACATTTGGGTTAGCTGGGGGACATCATCTGAATTAGATCCACTTGAAAGGGTGAAAAAGCATCACTGCTCTGTTCAGTAATGCCACAAGTCTTCAGCTTTTGTGGTTGCTGTTATTAGTGTGGCATCTTGCTTTCAGTAAGGAATGTTTACATTTCAATTGTAGCTTCCAGCTTGAGCTCACAGTTCACATTTTTTGTAACAGTTAAGTTCCATTGCAGCAAAGCCTAGTTTAATTCTTCATCTTAAGTTTTCTGTGTAATCTTGATTTCTTAAGCATATTTTCCAGCTCTGGTATTTTCTTACTAGACTCAGGATATGATGAAATTTTCAAAATGCTTTCTATTTATAACTTAACATTATAGAATGTCAAGAATAATCAAAAGCATAAAGAGATGACAGAGAAAAATCCCATTTATATGATATTTTTGGGTCACAGTTTCACTTAGAATGCCTGCTTCAGGAGCTGAAATTTCCCTTTTTAGTGAGTGCAATGTGAACAGAAGTTAACAGAAGATGGTCATGATCACTCAATACCTTTATTAGCACAGGTTATCAAAGTTTAGATCTAGGTGGTTTCATCATAGGTGGTTCAGGACCGGTATCTGGCCCACAGTGTGACTGACTCCCTCAGTGCATGAGGAAATCACCCCAGCTGACAGTTACTGTTTGGCTTTGGGATAAAGCTTCTCTGAGATTTTGAGGGGCTGTGGAAGATGGGGATTTAACATCTCGCTCTGTCTTGCTGACTATGGAGCTGATGGTGCATCTGACCAGGGAGAGAAGAAGGGGGCCTGTAAATCATGTTGCAAGTTGCAGCATAAGGATGTCAGGAACCTTGAAACTTTCCTCTTCCCTCCACTCCTGAAATACAGACCCTGTACAATGGGCTCTTCTTGCAGGACCGACAACTCCGGCAGCTCTGCCCTGCTCCTTTCACCTGCCCCCTGCTACATCAGTGGGATCACACAAGGAGCACTAGACTGGCTGCAGTGAGGGGAGCAGTGGATGAGGAGAAGAGAAATTCAGAGCTATAGCAAGGCCATGAAAACCCAGAATAGGCTGAGGCATAAACAGTGACATGTCATATATGGAATAGTAAGGCACAAGAGTGGAAGAGAAGGCACACATCAGTGGTGTCAACACCTATTGAATTTGCTGTCTGTTGGTACATTAAGGAAATAAATCCAGTACATCAGTATGTCTCCTGATAGTGCTGATATGCATATGCCTGTATATCGTGGTCTGTTCCAGGTGCTGAAATGTATCATGTCTGAATAATCAGAAACATAGAGTGTTATATGTGTAAAAGAAGTAATTAAGTTATTGATAAGTTATAGACATTTAAGTTTTGGTCAAACAAGGACTTTGATACTACATAATATTTGGACACTCATGGCAGAATCTGTAGCCTTGAGTTAGAGTCGTGAATTTCCTATACAATGGCAAGGAAAGAATGTATGATTCACAGTGTTATGCACACCCCTCAGCAGTGAGCCATCTAAGGTAGCAATAGCAGAGCCCTGAGGACTTACTCATGTTTTAAATCCCCACCCTCTTGGAGGCTTAAGTGCTTAACTGTGAGTTTCTCTTCATGCGTTTCTCTCCACACATGATTTACAGCCATGAAAGTAGGAACTTAATCCTCTTCTTCACAGAAAAACACATAGAAGAATCAATCTTTTCTTTTAAAAGGGAACCAGAGAAGTAGGTGGTGATTCCTCTCACCTCCTCCTCAGCTGTTTTTTCAAGAGGACATCTCGTTTCAGTCCTTTTTTCTGCTAGTACAAGCACAGTCTGACCTGGAAAGTTCCCCAGCACACAGGCTGCTGGGGAGGACAAGTACTTTCGAACTCTGCCCCGGAAGATATGGCAGATTGTATAGATTTAAAGATTCAATGAGCTAGGGAGTAGGGGTAAGTGTAACCCTGATTTTGCAGTATAGCAGTTAGATCACTTCCATGGGTTTGGAAGGCTCTAGTCTGTGCTTCATGGGCAATTTAGTTATATTCTATTACTTACTCAGAGACTGATACGTGGGACTCTTTGGAAACAGTTTCCCCAGACAGTGTCCCTATAGAGCCAATCTTGCTTCTTTAGCTCTGTCCCAATGAATGCAAAAATGCTCCAAAATGGCCTAAATGAAATTCCGAAGCAAATTATAATGCAAACCTATGCATTATGCATTTCCTCTGGAAAATTTTAAGAACTGATCAAAATAATTTAAGTAGTTACTTCATTGTGAGCCAGTTAGACAAAGTGTCAGGGTTTAACGCCATCCAGCAACCAAGCACCACACAGCCACTCTCTCACTCCCCCACCAGCAGGATCGGGCAGAGAATCATGAGGGTAGAAGTGAGAAAACTTATGGGTTGAGATAAAGACAGTTAAATAGGAAAAGCAAAAGCCGCGCATACAAGAAAAGCAAGAAGGAGAATTAATTCTCTGCTTCCCTTGGGCAGACAGGAGTTCAGCCACCTCCAGGACAGCAAGGCCCCATCAAGCATTACAGTGACGACAAACACCATCACTCCAAATGTCCCCCCCCTTCCTCTTTCCTCTCCCCAGCTTTGTATACTGAGCATGATGTCATATGATATGGAATATCCCTTTGGTCAGTTTGGGTCGCCCGTCCTTTCTGTGTCTGCTCTTAACTTTCCATGCACCAGCGTGCTGGCATGAAAAGCAGAAAGTGCCCTGCCTCTGTGTAAGCCCTGCTTAGCAATAACGAGAACATGTCAATGTTATCAACCCTGTGTTCAACACAAATCCAAAACATAGTCCCATACTAGCCCCTGTGCTGAAAATTAACTCTACCTCATCCAACACCAGCACACAAAGCAGGTTGGGAGAGCTGCAAGCTTGAACTAAGAAGCAATAAAGTGAAATATTATTCTAAGGAAAAACATGATGACAGTACATGAAAGGGAAGTGATCTGCAGATAAAAGGCACAATAGCAGTAAAAGTCACACAAGGAGGGTGATAGCATGAACTGATGGGGGTGCAAGTGGGATCAGTGCAAATGGGCGTAGAGTCACGGAATGGCAGTACTTGGAAAGAACAGCCTTGCACTGCAGCAGTCTTCAACAAGGACTTGCTACTGCTCAGGTAATGATCTAATTGTGGAGAAAGCCATGCAAAGATAGTTATGTAGCATATATAAAAAAATATATTTATATATTTTAGTTAAACTAGTCAAATGCTTACCTAGTGCTGTGATGTGTTGTTGTAGGACTTTCACAATAACCACTATCTCCTTGTGTGTTTTGATGATTTCAGTTGTTGGTAGTGTAGTTAGCTTCTCCAACCCCTGTACACCACACAGATTTTTATATACACCAGATTCTCTTTTTCTGCATATCCATGAAACATTTGTCAGGGAACATTTAGCAAAATGATATAAAACTAATAACAAAGGACCTATCAACAGACCTATGTCGGAGAGAGTACCAGACAGATGCTTCATACCTGAGCAGTGTGGAAAAAACCTGAAATGTACAAGTTTTCTAATGTGTGCAGTATCATGCATATATACATTGGCCCAAGCTCTATCAACAGCATAGAGTATCACAGTTGTCAGTGCATTGCATGAATGAACAGGCTGAGCAGGGCATGTATGTTATGCATCCTCTTTCTCCCCTGCTCTGCACCGCTAGCAGCACTGCTAAACTTTTGCCTCCATCTTATAACTCCCAACATCACATGCACAAGTCTGGTAGTGTGAAGCAAATTTAGAATTTCCCCCTTTCTCTCTGTGTTATTATGAATGGCTGCAGATGGTTCTGTTCTATACAATGGCCTGTTGCAGAAGGTAAAAGCTATGAAAGTACACACTTACATATGTGAAAAGGATGTGAATGTCAAGTGTAAGCTAGATTGGTTGGACAAGATAACCCGGAGTTTACTTCAAGTTCAATAGAATTACTTATGGAGGAAGAAAATGCGTCACACGAAAAAGGGAGATCTCTTATAGCTGCAAGGAAGGCTGAAGATATTGATGATAAATTGATGATAAGCAAAATTTAGACTTTAATGTTGTAATAATAATGCTAATTAATGACATTAATATGGTAAAAAGAAATGGTTTTAAAAGCATAGAATATGTACAGTTATCTGTCAAATCTAGCTTGTAAGGTCATAAAGCAACATGAATAAGAGCTATTGTTCGTAAAGAATGTATTTCAGAGAACTCGTGTTTTCTCTTCCATAGTATAGACATTTCTGAAAAAAAGCTGAAGGTCACATCTGGAAGGTGGGAATATATTTTCCCACAGAAGGTGCTAAAGGCTTTATGATTTTGCTAGAGCACACAGTTAGGTATATGAAACCATTAAATTTTGACAAGGCACCTGATCTAGATGAATAACATTCACAAATTCTAGAGAAATCATTAAGGTGAAGTAAGAAAAGCCTTTAGAATATCTTTTTTTTTTTCACATCTTTTTAACAGCTAGGGAAACATCAAAAGACAGAAAGGGGTGTTTCTGTATTTTTGGGGAAAAGTTGGAGAGAGAATTCAATGGAATGTGTAATACAGAAAGAGCAATCACTGTTGACTAGGCAATGAAACTTGATGAATGAGCAATATTTCTGTGTGGACAGTCCTGAATAGCCAGAGAAAAGCAAACTAAAGGACTTGTTTTGGCTGGACATAAGAGCCTCTTGAAACTATGTCATATATAGACAGGCACAAAATCGATTACTCTAAAAAGCTAGGTTGAGATAAACATGGAGGCTGCTGAAAAGAATTTTAAGTGAATTTAGGGGAGAAAAAGTGAAGCATGTAGGCTAGAGGAGTACACCTTATAAGAAGAGATGAAACAAATGAGGCGGAACTAGTGGCCAAAGCTGAACAACATTCTGGTATACAAGAGGGTAGTTACTGGTAAGAGAGCTGATTTTGCAAAAGAAAAAAAAAAGAATGAATGGAAAAAGACATCTGTGTAAAGATAAAATAATGATTTTAATATGATGCTGGTAGGAAAGCAGGAGTAAAGTTTAAAATAGTAGAAGAATGCAATTAAACCCACCCCCAGCAGCAGAACACTGAATGTCAATCAGTAATAAGATCTGGACATACATGTAATAAACAATCTGTGCAATGCTTACCGAGATAAATAATATAACATACTTAATTTCCACATATAAACATACTTATACCATATAATATATAATACAGTTATTCTCTTAAGTGCTTAATCCATACAAGACAGACTGATGGAAAAAATGAATGATATTCTGCTGAACTCCTAAGGTTTCAACGTGCTGTGCAGACTGTCCCTCTATCTGTCTTATTTTGTTGAGAATCATTCATAGGATCATAGATTCATAGAATCATAGAATAATTTGGGTTGGAAGGGACCTTTAAAGGTCACCTAGACCAACCCCTGTGCAATGAGCAGGGACATCTTCAATTCATCCTCCTAGCATCTCTGTCATGTTCCCATTCTTTAAGCAAGTAATCTCTAGACAGAACTTCACAGTTCCTTAATATAGCTATAGTTTATTTTTGAGGTTAATCAGTGTCAAGTTTGTACTGCTCCTTTGATTTTTGGATGATATCTTTAGGTTGTGGGCAGAATCAGAAAAGCATGTTGTACAAATGGTGAATTGAGCAGTAAGCGTTGGAGTACAGAAATAACAATAAAGCCTTTAGACCATATCATATTTTCATCTTCATGCCACATATGTCACAGATAAATGATTTTAAGAATACAGAAGAGAATTTTACCATGTACTTTAGCATGCATTTCTTTCTCCTTATAAAGCTTCATACTTCTTTACATTAAGATCAGCTGTGCCGAGTGAGTTATCCTTATGAAGAGGGAAAAAGACACAAAGCTCTCTAAAATTAGGTATAAGACCAGCTTGTCTCTCATAAAAATGTCAGAGTTTTAAGTACCAGTTTCTCACAGACCTGCAAGGTCAGAAAAAGATGTAAAGTCGTACATGGGAGAGAGGAATCAACTCTTGTGGATATTGTCACATGAAACCATACTTGCTCTCCCTGAAGGACTATACGTTATTGAACTTCACAGCTGTGGTGGTTTTGGGAATAGGAAGGATGCTGCAGATGGATAAGTGAAAGCTTCTTACCGAAGTAATTTCAAGGAAAGAAATACATACTTTGGTGGTTGCCATTTTTATAAGTTTTTAAGGTTGTTTAAAGCTGAGTCTCTGGCTTGGACTGTTAAGTACATCCCAGATAATGAGGAGTGGGCAGAAGAAAATAAAATCTAGTTTGAGCTGTAAATGTGGTTGGCAATACCCACATGCTGAGCTGTTGTATCCACAGGTCAAATTCACTTCAACAAACCTATTCCATAGCTCATACAAGTTTCAAATATACTTTATTAAAATTCCTGTCCAGAAAAAAAAATATTTTAAAAAATCCCTTCCTTGTGGAAAACATATCTCACAATTAAAACTGCTCAGGCAGTGTGCTTGCCCACTGCACTGTCTTTACATTTTAACATGTTTATTTATAGGAACACAATTTTTAAAAGCTTCCATAACAAACCATCATGCTCTCCAGGCAAATGCATAAGATGGGCTAGAATCTCCATTTGTCTGTGTTGTGCATGCTCATTTAGATTATGGTAAAGTGGGTATAAAACACTACTGGAACACAATGCAAATGATGTATGCCTCTTTGCAATGAGATAAACGATTATATGTGGTATTAGATCCATAATTTTATGCCTGTTAGTCATCCAATTTTGATTAAGGGAGCATTTATTTTAGGAAAAAGTCTGCACCACTCTTCAGATTTTCTACATCGAGTTGTACGTTAAAGTGCAGGACAAAAAGCAATTCAAGAATAGTGCAGCTGGGAATGATGTGGTGAAAATAGCACAGCACAGAGCTGAACAGTCTTCCTCCCAGTAGAAGAAGTACAAGATGGAACTGTTAGTTACTGGCTTCAAAGGGAATTTGTGTTTAAAGGTGCTTGGGCCCTTGAGCTAAACACTTGGAATTTCCACATTGCTCATAAAATGCTAAAACTGACACAGGATGTATTCCCTCCAAACACCAAAACCTTCTCAGGGTGATTCCAGATTAATTTCAGATTAGTTGTACATGCTGTGGGGTTTTTGATAGTTCTTGTAGATTTCAACAGTTACATACAAGACAGATACTCTTGAACCAAGTCAAAATCAAAAGAGGAAAGGGAGAGATTTAAAATTTTATTGCTACCTCCTGAATCTCTCTTGTGCAAGTGTTATGAGTAAAATCTGGAAATTTTGGTTTTTTTCTTTCTAGATAATTGAGTTGACGTAGCACAGAGAAATAATTATCCCTTGTGACAGGTAAGATGGGTAACTCAGTGCCAGAAGGAAGCAGTTCTTAGATGTACCATGAGTAGAGGGTTGCTATTTGGATTCAGGAAAATGCTGCCTCATGAAACATATAGGAGGGGTCTTCTCTAAGGCCTATATCTGAGTATGTGTTCACTTCCTTTATAAGGGACTAGCTGATTCCTAGGGCTACCTGGCCCTAAGCTTGTACATGCACCAGAAAAAGAGAATGCATCTTTAAGTACATCTGAATTTAAAACTTCGGTTCAAACATGTGGGGAATAAAGGGTTTTGAAATATAAGCTAACAACTAAACTTTCTTTATGTTGTATCTTAGGCTCCTCTTTTATATAGGCCAACTAAGTGGGGTGCAAAATTCTTATCCTGGCTTACAAAGGAAATAGTCTGACATAAGTCAGGTATTTCAAATCATCTGTCATTTGAAGCATGATGCAACCCTTTGAGACACAGCTGTAAGGGCTTTAAATTCCCAGCTTATATATCGGCCACTGTTGAGCTGCTGCAGAGGGTCAGACCACAGGCAGGGGGATGGACCCCAGGCCCTGTGATGCTGTGGCTGCCCTGCAGTGGAGAGCGAGTTCAGAGCTGGCTTGGGCAACTTCTGCAACCAAGACTCAAGCCTTTGACAGCAGAATTTGCTGCCTGGAAGATGTGGCTCCTCACTGAAGGGGAGTGAGGTCCCCTGATACCTACTTAGTGAACATAGGTTGTTGGGAAATTTATAAGGCCAGAGTTTTCAGTCCTGGCAGAGTGACTTAATATATATTTAAACTTACATTAGCGAGGACATATTTCATATCCTGGTTTTCTTTTCCTCTAAATATTGCCACTGTTTCAGTGAGCCTGTAGGGCATATTTTCCTGAAAGACAGATATGCTTTTTCATGTAACACCCCATTAAGTAAAGCCCTTTAGCAAGGACAAAGAGTCTCTGAAGATCCTCTTCTGGCATAGCATGTTTACAGACTGAAACACAAAGCTGGCTGTTTCATCGAAAAAGAAAAAAATTTCGAAGTTCCTTGTTAATTTGCTGATTGCCCTGAAATGTTCTGTTTGTTTCTGTTTGATATTTCCCAAGAAAGCTGCTGCTTCTTCTTCTTCTTTAACCTCTTTCTAATAGCTTTGCCAATACCTTTCAAGCATTTGTTTTTGTGTCAAGTTTGCATACATCAGATATATGTAAATGACAAGGGTGTTGGAAAAGGCCTGCTGTAAATATGCAAGGCTCTGAGCGCTGAAAAATTAGTGAGCTGCAAGTGTGGAATAGTTGTACTGTGATGGATTTGGCCTCCAGCTGTGGAAATGGGGGGAAATATGCACACAGCTGAAGTGTGCACACAATAGTGAGGGATGTCAGGTAAATCTTACAGAATGGCAGTTTGGGGTCAAAAGTACCATCTTGGTGCAGTGGAGTGATTTCAAGAGCCTTATCTCTCTTCATCTTCCATATGTGGATTAGTAAAGAGCAGCAGAAGCAGTGAAAAAAGTGTGACTGACAGTTTAATGTATTGCTTGGCTGCAGAGCTATTCGAAACAAATTGTACCATGTGGAGCTTGTGGCCATGGGATCGGTGTCTTCCTGATGGACGTGTTCCATGTTCTTAGCTTCAGATCAGCCTTGAACAGCTTTTTTCTAATTTTTCTCTGCCTGCCAAAGTGTTCCTATCAGCCGTTCACAACTTCAGTAGAATTTATTTCTTTCCACTTACCATGCACAGGAAATTTGACTCAGAAATATGAGATGCAAATATTATGCAGGGTTGACCTTTTCATTTACAGGGTAACTAATTAGCTTGACAAGTAACACATTTAGTAAAATACGTATATGTCATTAGATAATCCTGCCTACCTCTTTATGGTTGCTCCCTAAAATACATCCTACTTTTGTTGCAATTAACTGCAGGCTTGCTGTTGACTTCAATATGAGCAGGACTACAGACTTAGACTAAATGCAAAGTAACTTAATGCTCAGTCTCTGATCCGGCAACTTCATAGTCACTTCTTTAGTTGTGCTTTGGCACCACAGTGTAGTGCTGACTGAGTACCTTTTCCAGTTCTGCTTACTTTTTGCTATAGGACAGGACATAATGTGTGGTATTTAATATGAAAGACAGTAAAATAGAAACACTTTTAAAGTAAACTTCAAGGAAAGTTAGAAATTTCTCAGGTAGACTAAACTGAAGTATCAGTCTGAACATGACTTTAAGGAAAGCGTGTTCAACTGGCTGGACAGATTCCTTTAGCTAAGCTATGAGACAGTATTTGTGCATAGACTGCTGTGCTGAGGTCTGCACAGGAGCTGTAATTTATATTGTTACTTTGCTGCAACTAAGTGGAGAAAGTCATGGTCCTGTTCATTATTCACTGTGGGTGGCATCCTGGTGGCATTCAAAGAGCCTGTAGAGAGGTGGTTGTGTCCTTCACTGAAGGAAGGGGACAGAAGAGGTGGTTATGTAGATGCAAGGGATCAAAATAAATGACCAAGAATTTGACCCAGGTCATCTAGGCAAACAGAAAGAGGCTGGCCATGTCAAAAACATAAAGCCCACTCCAGGTTGCCTTTGGGAGTCATTTACTGCCATGAACAGATGTTCTCAACCACAGTTAACCTTGAATCCCGCATGGTTTTGGGTCTAATGTAGGATGATTAGCATTCCCTAGCTCTGGATTGCTGCATCTAGTTTTTGGTGCCACGTCACAGTATGGTGTGGCAACAGAGATAAATGGTACCCTGCTGCAAATGGTAAGCAGTGATACTTTGCAATTCTAATGAACCCATCCTGTGCTCTTCAGTGTCCTTTAAACTTTGACAATTAGGAAGAGTAAAGAAGGGGGAAGAGTCTTGCTAGATGGGAGGTAACAGGGAAGCAGAGCCTGTGAATGCCTACAGCAAAGAGAGCAGATTAATTTCATACTAATATTTTGAATTGTCCCATTCCTCTTTCAGATTTGTTTTGGAAGAGGCTGATATTTTTATTATAAAATACATCAGTTAACTACTCCACTTTTAGATATGCTTTTTTTTTATCTGGACCTGAGCCTGATGTTGCCATTAAATCTACTTTGTCCTTCTTTATTTATATTCTTCCTTGTCAATTTATTGCCTCTTTGCCTTTAATGAAGCAGAGGTGGCAGCTTTACAGATGGGAAACTAAATCACAGAGAAACTACGTGACTTTTTATGTGACCTATGCACAGAAAATTAATAATCACTCTTCTTGACAGGTGCAGGCACTACATGCAAGTATTGTAAGTAGTTTAGCTATGTAGGCTGTGCTGGTTTGTGAAAAGTTCAGTTTTTATGAGAAAACGTATGAAAGATCAGTGCAAATTTTCTTCTTTTCCTTACATTTTTACTCATGGTGCATACATTCAGCAAAGGCTTTACATACCTTTGGGTCCTTTCCTGGCTACCATTGGGTTGGATTTCTCTCCTCTGTTACTAAAGTGCCATTGCTAAAGCTGCACTAGTTTTGGGTTTTGACATGGTCCCTCAGCAGAACTGCTTCTTCGTGGAACTCTCTTTATCCTCCCTGCTTGGTTTCCTTTTCCTTTGTGTTAGCTTGTCTTCATCCCTTACAGACTTTTCTCATGCTCTTGCTTTCTCCCTTCCTTTTAGCAGAGTCTCCTGTTTGAAGTTTAGAGCAAGTCTTCCCTCTCTGTTGAAATATTTCACTGCCCTCTGCCATTCACTTTGTTCTTTCCCCCTCCTAGGAGCAGATGCCTGTGATGACACCATCCCCCCAAAAGATTGCTTTGCTAATTCCTATGATAGAGAACTTGTTGTTTTTGTTTTTGTTTTTGTTTGGGGTTTTTTTTGTTTGTTTTTTTATTTTGTTTTTGCTTTCTATTTTATCCTTTTTGCATTGGGCTGATCATTCTCTGGTGAGCTCAGCAAGGTCACAGGAATCATTGGCAGGCTTGTATAAAAGGTTATCCTATATGATCCATATGAGGCATACAATGAAATCTGTGATGTCTATTAACAACTCCCAAGATTTTATAAATACCAGAACTTTAGCTGAAGTCTTGCTACTTTTAGTTGTCAGACCTGGAAGATTGCTTATCATATTTTACCTATGTAACAGTACCAGGCCTTACATGCATACAGAAGTAGTCCTTGGGTAGATTGTCACCTTACTTAGCAACATAATACTAAGGTTTGAAAAGGAGCTTATGGGAGGTTGCCTGGCTCAGTAAGACAATTTTAAATCAGGTCACTTATATGTGTGCCATTGCTGGATTTTTAACAGTAAGGCGATGATTCTGAAAGGTTTGTTAGCAAATATATTTGAGAAGTGAGGAGATTGTTGAGGTGCTGCTAGGTGAAACAAAGTCAAATATCTTTCAAGATGCATGAAGAAGAAGAGCAAGGAGAATACAGTTCTGTCAGCTTCTTCAATAGCCAGATGAATGATAATTGATGCTAGAGGCAAAATTTTATTTTGTGGGAATGTAAAAGGTTTTTCTACCAAGTGTCAGTTAAAAGTTAACAAACTGAAATATATTTCTCACCAGACATATCATGTGTGTCTGAAGGATAGAAAGATCTTGAAATAGGAAGGGGGGATATGAGTGAGACAGGAAGTACAGAACAGACCAAAACTTTCACCTGCAACCTTTTTTTCTCCAGAGAAAAAACTCTCCTTTTTCTCATATGTTCATTGCAATGTCTGGCATTTCAGTGTGCAATGGCAGTGCCTTTTCCATGTACCAAAGTGTTTAAACTAAAGTTTAGCCTAGGTTCTTAGATGTGAGAATTTGGTAATCAGCAAATATACTGCTTTGCAGATGTGGCTAATTGTGTGACCCATGACTAAAGCACCATTTTGAGACTCTGAATTGATTTCATAGAGCTTCTCTCACTTTCCCTCATAGAAGGCAGAAATGGAAGAAACATCTTAGGGCCTATGACAGCCAGGGAGCAGTCTGTGATATATCATCACCATTGGACAAGTTTGCTCTGAGCCCAACCTATAAACCTTAAAGTGTCTGATAAGTGTCCAAATACTGGCATCTTTCTTTTTTGCTTAGCCATAGTCAATAGCCCCTATCAATGAACTGCTTCTACCAAAGGAAATACTCCTGTTGGAATGGAGAAGAGCTAAAGTCTTAGTCTTATGCCTCTGCTACAGGTCAAATAAATCACCTTGAATTTTTGGTACAATGACAGTGGCAGCTGGGAAAAACAATTCATTAAGGACAGTTGCATTTCTCCAAAGAACTGTTGTCCAAAATAAAAGATTCAGTGCAGAAAGAAAATAATCTAAAATACTGTTGAAATAGATCGTCCTTTTTGGATCAAATGTTATTTGTAGCACTGCAGTGCTCTGGCTAAGCACCACTGCTGGCCAGTTACCCACCTCCTCCTCTGCAGCACCAAGCGGGAAGCTGGTTCACCACAAACGCCTTTATCTCCACCTCCTACCCATGGGGCAGATGGAGTGCCTGAGGCCTTGATGCTGCTTCTGCAGAGTCAATTGTAGTGAGAGAGAGAGAGCTGGAGAAGTATCCAACCCTACTGGCTTTAAATTTTCACATTCTGCACCATCTGCAGAACAGGAGGAAAGGCAAATTAAGAATCCTTCATTTCAAATCCTTGACTTGGAATCCCAAGGTCATGCGACAATATACTGTTTATTAACCTGTGCAGGTGATAATGATACAGGCTGACTCTTGTGTCATAATTATTATATTTGATGAGCTTTTTAAAAGAGTGACAGACAGCAGATTCAGTAATCTAAGCTAAATGTATGGTAGCGTATACAATGCATTATGCATTTAGTTGTTTCTGTATCAAGCATTTCACGAAGTGATAGCAGTATGAAAATCTCTGCTGGATTCAAAATGCAGAATTTGGGTACTGGAGGAAATTACACTGTGCTTAAGTTCCAGAGTTCCTTTACACACTCATATAACAGCATGACAAATAGTGTATAACACATGACAACTTGTGTACCAATCTTTACCAAGTAGACTCTGCTCCACAAAATATGCACCATACCAACACTAGAAAAGAAAGGGTGCCGTTGTATTGTAAATATCACCTTCTGCTCCTCACTCCTGTATGGATCAGGAGTCTGGTCATGGTATAATTAACTCACTTTTTCTTGCTTCTTGGCTAAAATATCTGGATTCCTTTGGATAGTCATCTGATAAATCTATTAATAACTTTTCCATTGCCTTTCTAAAGTAATTTGGCTAATGTGCAGAGCTGAACTTCCAGCCAAGTCTGAAAGGCTTTTTTCCCCATTTAGAAATTGCAACTGTTCCTTATGTGAAGCAATAGTTTTCCCTTAGAAGAGGGTAAGATGGCTCTATTAGAAGAGCTTATGGTTTTCAGATATGCCTCTTGGGTACATTTACACAGAAAATGATCACATTGAAGTACTTATGAAAGGCAAATCCTTTTACCTCTTTTGAAGCTGGCATGGGGCATACTAGGTAGGTCTGGATAACTGTGCTATGTTTTTGCAGAGCCTTCCTCTGTAGGACAGGACAGCTTTGAGCACCATTAGAGACATATCTGCCTTGTTGTTATGGATTTACTAGCTTTGATCCCCAGCCTCTGAAGATGAAAAACTAGTTGGTGTCAACAACTGCAGTGACTTTTTGTTAATTTCCAGGCTGTATCAAAGAGTGGAACATTTTTGTTGGGATTGCATCAGGACATGGCCTCATGCAAGTGGGATAGAGGTAGGCTGGGCACATAAGGGACGGCTTTCCCTCAGGCTGCTGTGGCTTTCTGTGACAACATGATGGCAGAAGCAGATTGCTGGGGTACATGTTGGGGATGAGCCAGTGGCATTAAAGCAGCAGGCAAGAGGCTGCATGCAGCATCCAGTTCAAGCTGGCATTTGTGTCTGGTCTGCAAGACACCCAGCCTTGGTACCGTCAGGCATAGTGCATGTACAGCTGGCTGCCGGCGGGTAGGGTTATCTTAAGAAACAACAAATCTTGTGTAGGGATGATAGGAATATTTTCCCATAAATATTCCTTGAGCATAAATGATTGTGATGAAATCATAAAAGTAATTGGCTCTTGTAACTCCTTTTTTGAAAACAAATTAAGCCTAAAAACATGTAAAGACCTCCTTCCTTTCCAGAATATTATTGAAAATTAATAGACCATCTGAGCCTGCAGTATCATAAAGTCTGTATCCATTTTTTTTCACATACCTGCAGATTCATCTCCAGCAGCTGTCCATCTGTTTGCAGGCTGTTTCCTAAACCACTGTGACGCCTCAGGTGCAAAAGAGAGAGACAATAATTAACAATGTGGCCTACAGCATCTTGGGGAACAATTAATTTTAGTGAATGGACAGGGGGAGGAAGAAGAGGGAAGGTAAGCTTTGCTCATTTGTCTGCTCATGCGTTCACAGTTGTGCATATTGGATAGATGTACATGCAGATATGCATTTATCTCCCAGGAAGACTATTTTCAGCATTCCAACTTTCACTCTTTCGGTGGCTGTTGTGCGCAGAAGCTACTTGAAAATGACAGTGCCATCTGCGCTGAGGAGATTAGGGGGTGTCAAGGAATATTCTTTTTCACTTCTCACATTCCTGCTTCTCTCCATCCTGTCCCTGGAAAAATCCCAGCTTTTAACCTGTCAAAACAGTTTTAAAGCTGGTCTCTGATGTATAGAAACCTGTGAGACAGAACCATGACAGTTATGTACTGTCAAAGGAGTATGACTGCATAAAAAAAATGAAAACCCAACACTGTTGAATAAAAGAACAGGGAAATGTAGGAGGCTGCACTGGCATGTGGGGTAGGTCTTTCATGTACATTGATCAGGGAATACTAAATTTATATACAGGAAGACATTTGACTGATTTATATAGAGAGAGATTATAGAGTATATACACAGAACTAAAAATTAAAGATCTGCACATCCAAAGAGAGGTTAAAAATGAAAATCGTATCATGAATTAGACTTTTCGCCCCAAAAGTAGGTACTGAAATTAGAAGACTAAATCCATTTATAAGCTCTTAAATGCAAGTGGCCTCATTTCCGATGTGCTGAGCAACTGCTGCCTCTGCTTGTTTCTATTATTAACATTGGTTCTATTTCTGAAAAACAGCTGTCAGGAAGGAGATCCTACAGGATCTCCTCTGATGTGTCTAGCTGGCAAATAGCCAAGTATGTCTGCAGTACCTACATGCCATGTGAGTACAGCTGGAGATATGGGGAAGTGGTGCCGAGCTTTCTGACTGGATGTGTAATCTTCAGGTAGGAATCTGGCAGAGATGCTAAGGGAGGAACCCCACCACACTCTGATTAAGTATTTTTCTGCTTTGACTTCTTTTTCGTATCCCTCTGTCCCTCCTTCTTCTTCACACACCAGTGCCCATGTTGAAGGCAGAGGCTATTTGAACCAGAAGAATAAACTCTTGCAGTGTTGGTTTTGAGTGTGAGATATCACAGATGTGACCACTTACATCTGGGTGGTGCACAGGCAAATGAGGTTTTTCAAAACTGGTTCATATCTCACAAGTGCATGGCCAGATTTGTAAAATGGTTGTGTTAATAAAGGGCACCTGAAAGCTTAATTGTGAGCCCAAGTAAGGTGGTTTTTAAGCCTTTGGCTTTATTCTGCAATTTTGTAATTGCATAAGTGTATGTGCTGCAGAGAGAAAACAAAGTGCCCCACTGGAAAGCTAGTAGTGCATTTATCCCCTCAGAGAACAAACTCATTTGCCCTTTTCTTTTTATGTTGTTTATTCAAACAATTAAATAAACTTTAAAAAAAAAAAAATCTGCTCTGAGCCACTCTCAAATGTTTCCAGGCAGTAAAATAAATGAGAATCGGTAATCTAATGCAGAACTGATTTGAGCGTGTTTACATGTGATTAGGAAGCTAAAAGGTTTATTCATGCCTTTGGCTCTGTATGTACGTAGAAACAGCTGCATGAGGAGGCTGCTGTTGGCTGACTGCTTTCTGTGCAAAAAACCCCCAAAACTTGGGCATTTGTCTTTTTCTCCTCCAAATGCCCAGTCTATGACAGCAGGGAAGACTACAGAGTGTCTTTCAGGATGTAAAAGCTGTCATTTGTGCATCCAAGGAAGGACTGTGCTATGAAGGTAGAAGTATTTTTCTGTAAGAAAGTTACATGCTGGGAAAAAATGTGAACTTCTCTGGAATATGAGGAGTGGATTATGTTAATATCTGCAAATCAACTTTGCCCTCTTGATTCACTTCATGCTGCATCAATTATACTGTAACTTTTCAAACTGCTGTCTGTAAGTAGCATTGTTAACTATAGCCAAAATTTGGGAAAAGATTATCCTTTTAAAATTTGATTGCTTGCTCACCAAGAAAGCAACTAGAATGGGGGGGGGGAAAGCTTTACCAGATCCTACAAAGAAAAGGAATTCTGTCTATTTCCACTTCTAAATACAATAAAACTCCCAGAAATCCCCATTTTTGACAATATAAAATATCACAATGTGAAATATAATTTTGTTTATATTATATATGTTGTTGCATAGAAGTACATATCACACAGAGGTTCTTTATTCTGCCAAAATGCGACATTCCACTCTCACAAGAGCTTACTCAAAACCAATTTTATATGGGGAAATTCATCAAAATCCATAGGTTCCCATGAATTTTCTCATACCACTCAAGCTGCTAACTCCAGTGAAAGCTGTTCAGTTTAAACATTTTCAACCTGTCATAAGTTCCACAGGCTTATTTTGGTTTAAAATGTAGTTTTTCACATCCTGGTTTGTGTTACTCCTTTTTTGCATTATGAATGGAAATGAGTTTATGACCTGAAAAAGAAAGCAAATGGTAGAGTAGGGAGCTCTTCCGTAATGTAAAGAGTGGAGCATAGAGCAGACAAGGTAAATTCCAGTATGCAAGCTTTGCACAGCTGTAACTTCTGTAATTCAGTGATATTTCTTTCATTTCTTCCAGTTCTTGGTGGAATGGCTGCTGAATATAAAAGATGAGATGCTCTTAACTCACACTTTTAAAACACTTGATAGCAAAATTACTCTTTCTCTTTAATGTCAGTAGGGGTAATATTACTGCTTGAAAGAATATCAGGCTTCCATGATCCAAGAAAAGTTTCCTCAGTGCTAAACATTCACTTGTATGATTATAGACAGTCTAGGTACTGACTTTCTGATGTTAACACAAAAGGAGCTGTATAAATGACATTAGTGAGTAAAGGATGAGAAGGAAGAAAATGTAAAGTGGGAGTGATACTCTCAAAAGATTTATTGGAAAAAAGTGCTTATTGGGAAAAGCTTACCATCTTTAGTAATGAATGAAGAATCTAACAGAAGGAAAGCAGGATAAAGGTGGCTGTTGAAAAATTAGCATTTGAACGTAGGGGAGAATAATATAATAAGAACTGTCCTAGGCATGAATTCTATGCTGGTCACAAGCACAGTTGGAATCTCTGCCCTTCCTGACTAGCTATGATCTATCTAAACAAGGTAGATGCTACGACAAGGCATATTCCTTCTGAGAGGTTAGAGTGGGGTGTGTCTGTTTTCAGATGCTCTGCATGTGCCCTGAAGAAAAAAAAAACGGAGCAAGCAAAACCAAAAATAACGACAACAAAAAAACAGATGGGAGGAGTAATTCTCATGCTCAAAAATTGTGACATTATTTAATATTTCATTGAAGTTATATGAGCCTAAGGTATTTCAAGGCTGTTTGGTCCTGCAATAATAAGGCATAGAGGAAGGAGCAATTTGGTAGCAGTAGTGGAAATGTTCATAAATTATTTTGAACATGCCTTGTTGAAATGTTCTTGGTTTCAGAGAGAACGGGTTCCTTAGCCCTGTGTAATGATGAGCCTGGCCTAGAGCAGTAAGAAAGGAGAGGAGGCAATCAAATGAATTATAAAACAGAATCCAGAGTGCACTACTAAGGGAGAGGGCTTTTTCTCAGTGATTGTGTCTTTCCTGCTGCTGGCAGTCCATGATGACATGGTAAAGCTACCATGTACCAAGAAGAAATTGAAGGAAAAGAATATTAATAATATGACAAATTTTTCTTCCTCCCTGTCTACTGTCAATGATAGACCTCTTCATTTCTACCTCTACCTAGGAATGGCTAGTAGTTACTGTATTACCCATCTCCTGACCTACAGTGGTTCCTTAGCCATGATATGCATATTTTAACTCATTTAATCTTTCCTTTGAAGTCATTCCCTCCAGCTCTTTGTCATTTGTCTTGCTTTTGTCTGAACTCCTTCCAATTCATCCTGGCATGAAGGTAGCTAGATGGGGGTGTTTGGAGTGTGCTTTCAAGAATATGCTGTCAGAAAGGGCCATCCAACCCTTGGCCATCTCCCAGGTTGACTTGGTTAATCCATGGGAACACTAAGTGGGGCCCTGCAGCCTCCCTGCTCCTAAACTCTGTATCACAAACTGCACATTGTGGAGCACCTAAAAAAAGATCTGCAGAATGCACTGGCTGTTAGTTTGGGTTTATTTTTTGTTGTTACTGAATACCACAATCCCAGTTCTGATCCTTCTTGCTGTGTATACTCCTTAGATCTTTTTCAGCATTGCTATCTTTCTCTTTCCTTTCTCCCACAGAATATCTGTGCTGCAGTGTATGATTCATCAGATACGCTCTTCTGCATTTTTCCAATATGTATATCCTTCAGTGTTTCTAGACAGTATCATGAGGCTTCTTAGCCTTAGGTATTTGTGTTTCTCCTCTGTGGGCTCCTCCCATGAACTACAAAATTGATTGTTGTCTGGATTTTATGAGGTCAAGTCACATAACGATCCCCACATAACAAACAGCAGATTTTGGCTCAGTTTGCTGCTCTTTTTCAATTTCCCAAGTCTCTCTCCAGAAACTTAGTCAAGAAGACAGGCTATGTGGTTTCTCAAAATGTTTCCCTGCTATGCTCCTCATTTGGAACTGAAATTAATTAATAATTCTTTCCAGCACTTGTTGACCTTCAGTGATGCTTAAACAGTGGGTTCTGCAGCCTTGAAAGTGAGACTATAAATAACTGAGATCTCTTTGGTCAGTTTTTAAAATAAGAGATTGCTGTCCCATCCCCAAGAAAAAATACAGTTATTCTTGGTAAAACTAACACACGCTCCCCTCACTTTCCCAAATGTGAAATCAGTGTCAAAGGACAGGGTAGTGGAAATACCATGTCAGCTGTCTCAGTGTGATATTACAGGTAGATAAACTATGGTACCCTGAGTATGTCCAAACCAGTGGATGTAAGAACATTTTAAAATGTTTCAAATGCCTTATTATAATCAAAGTTTTGTACTTACATCCTATTCCATCAACCATGTAGTTCATAGTTCTGCCAAAAAAGCTACCAAGATGATATGCATTATTTATTCATTAATATTTCATGATTTCTACAGTATATTTGTCTGGATGTTTGTTTGCTTGATTCTCTACTGTGCATGCTGCTGATTCCCTGTACAGTAACACTTAGCTAAACCTGTATTTTGTTCTGAAGATTCTTGTTACTATGGAAGGTCTCCCTGCTTACTACTTTCTTAGTTCCTTGTTTCACCATAGCTTTTGAAAAACAACAGTTAAATGTTTCTCCAAATGCTGAATTTTTAATCTCTCATCATGTCTACAATCTCAGTCTATTCATTCTGAAACATACACTCTCATGAGTGTAGATCAAGAGCAAAAGCAAGGCATGGTAGTTGGGAAAAACTGGGAGATTTGGCTTCAGAAATGTCTTCCTGATCTGAACTAAAACCTTAATGGAGATACATGTGGAGAGCTCATTTATAAAACATATGCACTCAGAAATACAAAAAAAAAAGTGTGCAAAGTCAGATTTCTTTGGGCTTTGTTTTTGGAATTTTTTGTGGAACAAAGAAAAAGTTCATGGATGTCATAAAGATACTGTAAATGACCTTATCTACATAACTGGGACTTCAGCTGACAGAGACCATCTACCTTCAAAAGCATTATTTGTATGCACATTTAAGCACAAATCCGTGCTATGCATTCATGGAAACAGATACAGAAAATTATTTTAGATCACAGAATCACAGAATCAATTAGGTTGAAAAAGACCTCTGAGATCATCAAGTCCAACCCTTGACAGAACATCACCTTGCCAACTAGACCATGGCACCAAGTGCCACATCCAATCATTTCTTGAACACAAGATAGTCAAAATAATTCCAGAAAGGCCATTAAGGACAGTTATCAGCTGCCCACAGATAGCTCCAAGGGCCCTATGAGGTGCCTGTAGGTCCCCCAGATGTCTGCCCAAGACTGGCCAGTACCAGAGAGGTCCAGGACCGTTCCCTGGAGCATGAGCAAGGAGCTGGGCTGGGGGCTCCACAGCACCCAAACAACATGAGGTGTCTATGTTTAGACATCTGAATATCAGGAAGGCATCCAAATGAGCTCTTCCTAAGGAGCTCCTTAGTATTCACTTACTAAAAATAGAGTTTAGGCATTTGCATGTGAATGCCTAAATGTAAATGCCTTCACACCAAACTGAATTCCTCCCTTGCTGTCAAATGTGTAACTCAATATGTATTATCAAGACTAGGTAGAAAAGTATATGGTTGCATCCAAAATCATTCTGTTTCACTTTGTGCCTTTTTTTTTTCTTTGTTCGGATACCTGCACTAATTTGCTCCAATTAATTAGCTTCCTCATTGTTGCTTTACAGACTTTGAGCAAGCAAAGATAACTAAGCAACGGCCTGATATCATCTCTTGTTCTGCACCTGATGCTATGTGCAATGAGCACATATGTCACCAACGAGTGATACATCTGTCATGTCGGGATATGGCAAAGGCCACTTTTCTGAGGAGCAGGGCACAGAGATAAGGAAGATGAATAAATAGAGATATAGCTCTACTGCTGTCAGAAAATTAGCTGTTTCAGTAGTCCCTGATCACACTCTGCTGGACCCATATCCTACATATCTATAACCATATTCTGTACAGCTATAGAGATGAGTTTTCTTATAATGGTGGTAGTCGGACTGATTAATGTAATGCCAGTCAGAGACCAGTCTACTTCTGTAAATAATGGCCAGTCTTTGCGAACGAAGATTTTTTGGGAAAGGTCTTTTACCTTTCCAGCCTGCGCAATGGATTTTTTAGGTGAGACACAGCATGCGCTGAACTGAGCCCACCCTTTAATCCTAAGGTTCATCTGCCGGGGCCAAGCAAGCTTGGACAATGGCAGTGAGGTCCTCAGGACGTAGGTTTGTTTAGAGTGACCTTCTCATAGATGGATGGCCTCACAGGGCTAACGGGCTCCATCTGCCCGGGGGACCAGGAATCGAACCTGGGTCACAGCGGTGAGAGTGCTGCATCCTAACCACTAGGCCACCAGGGGTCCCCAAGTCTATTTCTGTAATGCCAAGATAATGCCTTTTTAAATAACATGAGCTCCTACTTCTGTCTGAATGCTGCTAAGCCTCAAGAAATATATATGGTTTTATGAACTTCAGGATCATCTGTCTTTTCTCCATGTCTTCCTATCACTTATTCTCCATCTTCTCCTCAGTTTCCCTGTGCCTGTGTGTCTTTGTCATGAGTGGGAGTGGGACTTTAGACACAGTTCATTAGAGAAGCTCTCCCATTGAGTCACGAGCTGCAGGAAGGACCCCCTTGCTGCCTAAACTCCTTCTCAGAGAGGAGCCTGGGTGCAGCTGGATTCAATCTTAGCCCCAGACTCTGTCCACAGTTTTAAGTACAACTTTGTGCTGCAGATTTATAGGTGGCAAACCAGGTATATTTATATGAAATGAATTCTTTATTATGACAAATGATCAGATAAAGTATCTTAATCAGAATTATTTACTACACAATGTAAAAGAAACTACTAGTAGTGTATAGTATAGTGCACTACAATAAAGCAACTACAGTAAAGCAATTATATTAAAGCTAGTAAAATAAGAAATAATTACTAAGTAGAGATTTTATGTAACTCACCATACCAGTGCTTGTGGGCAGATCTCTTTCACTTAACCTCAAGGAGTATCCTTGATTGGGTGTCCCCACTTCAAGAGAGAATCTCCACACATTCCAAGAAGAGTACTTTAGAAGAATCTGATTGTATGACAGTGGACGGACTGTTATAGCATAAAGTGATTGACTGTCAGTTGCATGTCTCCAGGTCAGCTTAGCAGCTTATCTGCCAAATCTTTGCCTCACTACCAGTATATTGATTTGGGGTTGAAGAGCCAGACTGGTTTTAGCATCACCTGATGCCCCTCTCAGCCCACCACTAATAGCTTGCAAAACAGGGCATTGTTTAGGTCATTTGACCACATAGGGCAAAATGTCCTGCCACAGCCCTGTCCTTTCCTTTCCTACTTAGCCTGAAGGACGCTGTCCTCATTCACCTTGGACCTGACTTACCACCTTTATTATGCTGTAATGCCAGTATCTTCCTCCACTTTAGCCAACCAACTCTGGCATGGCAGAAGCAGATTTTAAACCTATTGTCAGCAGATGTTAACTGGAGATATGCTGGGGCCTGTGATTTTAAAGGACACTGTGGTAAAAAGGATTAATGAAAACCTGTTACATATGGAAAAGACTATTCCTACCTAGTAACAAAGGCAAAATTCACTCAAAAGCAGAAGGTCAATGCAAGGGAATGAATATCTAATTATAGCTTGAGAAACCAAGATGATGATTTGTGGGGGCTTCCTACACAGGGATAAATTTCATCTGGCAACAGCAAGACTAGGCAAGTCTCCTCAGGTGTGGCCAGGGCTGACAGGACATGAGGCAGGGCTGGCCAGGAGGCTGGATCACCATATTTGCTTGGTGGGAAACCAATGTGCTCAGCTCCAATGTTCAAAATGATGTGCAGCTCTAACTACTATGCGAGTGTGTGGCTTTCAGACAATCTATGTCAGATGTCCAGGCAGCTGAATGCAGACAGTTGGAGTTTGGCTTTCTCTGCATTTGCTCAGACAGATGTACCACTTTCTCACTTATTTTTCCTTTTCTGTGTCATATTTCCTGGAGTTTATATGAGCAGTTAACTGAATATCTAATTATTCTCTGTTTTATTACACTGAAAAAATGCATGCAGCTTTTTAAAACACTGCCTTTTGCTTCAAGGTGGATTGGTGATATCTCAAAAGCTTCATTCCTTCCCTTTTTGCAGTTGCTTAATGTCATGGTTTGAGAGCCCCAAAATCCAATTCCCTAGTTCTAGCCCCCCTCCCACATCTCAACCCAGTGTGAGATGGGTTTTCCAGACACCACATGAGACTCAAAATGGGGGGAAGGGATTATATATTACAATACACTGTACAAATAAATATTATAATACCTTACATACACAATTTCAACTATCTCTACCATGACAAAACAGTATTAACAATGGATCAAATCACTTCTCCCTCCAAATAAAAGTCCAGGAGGGAAGAAGGAAGAGATCCTTTCCACTTATGAGCAGCAAGTCTTTCTAGGGCAACAGTGTTTCAGCTTCAGAATAGCAAAAGGTGTTGAGTTTTGGAGTTTAGCTGCACAGGTCTTCATAGTTTAGTTTCTTCTTGTGCTCTGTGGATGAGTCCTAAATCCTGACCTTAGCAGGCATGTTTTACCTTACCTTTTTTTCTAGGCCCCCACTGAGATGTCTATTTTTCCCCCCTACTACTGAAAGCAGGCTTTCCACCTCTCATATTTTCTCTGTGTAAATAAGGCTCTCCTTACAGTTTATCCACTCAGCAGAATTAGCAAGTTTAACAGATATTTCCATGAACCTCTCATTTTTCTCTAGAAGTTCCAGTGGTTTTGGCACTGCATCTTTCAAAAGATGTCAAGTATTCATCATAAAGTTTCTTTACACGGAATATATCACATTCTCTTGTAGTAAAGTGCTAAAGAGGTCTAAGCTTTCCACTCATGGTAGATGATGTACATCTTGGAATCTTCTGTTAAATGTGTGAACATTTTTCTCTCTTTCAAAAAAAATAAGTCATTCCTCATGAGTCTTCTCTGTAAGATGAGCATGACCAATTCTCCTCATGGTAGATGATCATTCAGCTGCCCCACAGCTACTTATTTCAGCTTTAATTCCCCACCAGTCCTAATGGTCTTTGGTAATTCCACCCACCTCTCATAAGCAACAATTTCTGCTCCCTGTGTCTGCACCTCTAGGCTTGAACAAAACTCCTGCTTTACCACCAGCAGGGTTCTTCATTGGAAAACCAAGAGTGCAGTCAGTTGTCCCAGTCTGGATTGAACTCTGTGCCTGCCTTTCAGCAATAATACATTCTCTGAGATGTTTTCTGATACCATCATTGCTTCTGTGTAAGCAGGTTTCTGATGTCTACATGTTTATACACCTGACTGGCTCAATGGGCTCTGTTTGGTTCGGTTTACAAAGTGCTGCTTTGTTCATGGCTCTGTAATATCACCCTGTCCTTTATCAAGAAAAGGCTTTTCTATTCCAGTTGCTTGCTCTCTGCCTTGGGAACAAGATTTCCTCTGAAAATTTTGTCTCTTTTCTACACTCATTTGTATAAAGAGAAAGCAAGCAAAGCAAATATACACTGAATCTCCAAAGCATTGCAAATTGGTCTTGTGTTGTCAGGGAACAGCTATGATTTAAATAAAATGACAGGCAGGCAGAAGTCGTGCCTCAGCTTTGCTGTTCTTAAGAACTCCTGGAGGACCTTCAGTGTTCTGACACACCATTTTACCATTTGATTCTCACTTTCCTACAACTTGCCAGAGTTAGTCCTGTGCTGCTGGCCAGTGAAAGATGCCTCTTACACAGAAGTTCTTGCATTACCAGCTTCCAGGCTGGCCCTTGCATTAAAATGGAGTGCACCCTGCTGCTTTACAGATACCCTGTAATACCTTGTATTGCTGTGGTGGACTTTGCTAGAGCATTCTTAAAGGCTATGCCAGTACGAATGGCCTGACACAATAAAAGTAAAGTGAACTGTACATTTGCAACATCAAAATTGAGTAACACACTCACAGAGCCTTATAAAAATGTAGGCAATGGGAATACAGGAAACTCAGGATTGGTGTTATCCTTGTATCAAATCCAGGAGACCGAATGAAACTCCTTCTGTTGGCAAGGTATAAAAGTGGATCTACTAAGTGAACTCGAATATGGTCTATGCAACATGTCCTCAAAGTCCTGGCTGATAGAAGAGTGCTGACCCTAATGTGCCAGGGTCTCATTCTGTTTCCACTCAGAATCAAAGACTTCCCCATGCAGTTCATGGATTTCCTAATCTCTCCCAGCACATCACTGGCTTCCACCCATCACTTTGAAAATTATGTTGTTCCTTGTCAGAGACAGGTGCAATTATTCCCCTCTTAGATTATAAAAAGAATCAGATAATATCTGCTTTGGTGTTTGATTAGGCATCCAAATTTAGTTTCTGTAAAGGCAGGAAACCCTTTTCCACAAGGCTTAGTGATATTTTTCTCATATAGATGACATATTTCATGCAAGTATCATTTGCATAATTACATAACTATTCAATTTGTATATGCTACTTACTGCTCGCACTTGTTTGAAACTGCATTAGCAACCAACTTCCCTGAGGGAATATGGGGTTAAGGGGTGACATTCACTTGAACTCTGTCCTTGGGAGCACTAATCATGCACTGCATGAAAACTAGCTGTAACTCCTGTTATTTATCATCCTCAAACAAAATAGGTAAAATCACCAAATGATATAGATAAGTCTAAGGTCACAGAAGCAGAGCTTATACTTGACTTAAAATATGCAGTTGAACTTTTATGGTTTGATTTAAAATTTAAATTTAAAATATTTTAACAACTCTATATACTTGACACTGAAGTAATGCTGTTATCTGTTACTAAGACTGACTGTCCTTGTGAGGCATTTCAGTAACAGTGCATAACTTAACTAGAGATGGAAATCCCTAACTGGACCAGCATGCTTAGCTTTCATGAAATAAATACACAGAGAGGTGATGTTGCTGAACTGATAAACAGCAGCAAATACAAGTCATAAACGGGATGGCAATTTCCATTCTTCTCATATCACAATATTGTGGTCCCTAAGCCAGTGACCTTACAGTCTAAAATAAATACAAAAGGGAGATATCGATTCCTGGGGGTTTTCATGTAAGCCAGTCAATAGGATGGGACATAAGCAATGTTGTTCTAGTGACATACCCCAGCCTGATTTGAAATGTCATTGTTGTTTTTGTAGGATAATTTTAGGTTAATTGTTATTTGGGAAAGATCAGGTTAAACTTCTCTGTTTTTGATTTAGTATTAGATAGTTTATGATCTCATTCGTACAACAGAGGCTCAAAAGCCCTTGTCCAGGAAACCCACAGTTCACTGTGACTGTAATTTTGTTTCCTTGTGAAGAGTAGAAAGGAATTTTTGGTGCTTACTGTAGGTCTCTGAAGGCTATACTTACATGTGCAAGAAGTTCAGCGTCATAGAAAGAGATCCAGCTGGTGCTGAGGACTCAGTGAGGGCAATTTTTTCCTATTTCAGGTGAGTTTTACTTCAAAGCAGCTCTATTCTGGTCCAAAGGACAAAATGGTTGTAGCAGCTGGAGGACACTAAACGTGTTCCTCAATCTTGTCTTCCATTTCGATTTAATTTGAAAAGAGTATGGTTAATTGTAAAAGAATCCTCTGAGGCCTTTCCATCACATGAATCAAAGCATGCTAAGTGGCAACAAGTGTGATATCTGCCTTCAAAAAGACGTTCATGATCTGAAATAAAGAACAAACTTTTCATACTCTGTATGAAAATAAACACAGCTGCACTAAAAGGATTCATTTAATGTCAGAGTCCCATACTTTGGGATTTGGCTATGAAGTCCTTAAGTAAGCCTGAAAAGTGGCAACTTTCCCCATAGGCACTTCAGTATAAATGCCTGGATTTATTATTTCATTGCTTTTAATATTTTGCAGATTGCTGAAAAAGAAACTTGGAACATCCTGATCTAATTTACTAATTGCCTGAAAAATCACCTGTAATAAACTATGTAATAGTAAAGGGAAATGGTGATTTCAGTCCAAGCATATTATTCTGTGTCTGTAATTCCTTTTTCTGTGATATTACCATTCAGATGCTGCTGAGGTTTTATAGGATGCTGAGCTCCCTGCTCACTGAGCATTAAGAATATTTGCATGTCTGCAACATTTAAGGAAATACAAATACATTTCAGCTGTTCTTTTTTTAAATAAGCAGATCTAATACAGCTTGCTCTTCAATTACAGTGGTAGTTTAACGTCTTTCTCACTTAATGTAACTAGCTTGCTATAAAGAAAAAACAAACCATTTAACACTAACAGATTTTCCCCTACCCAATCTTTCATCGCAGTTTCTATAAATCAATGTAAAAGCACAGTGATAAAAATTATCACTAGCTGGAAATTACCTTGACTGAATTCTGAGACATGTAGCTCACCTAGAGGTGCTGGAACTAGAGCAGTCAAATGTAGTTCCAATGAAAAGTTACAGATTAGAGCTGTGAGTGTGGAACCACCTGCCTGGTGAATGGTCCTGAGTTCATATAAAAAGGTTATTGAGTTGCTGAACTCATAAAGATTGAAGCAAATAGATTCTGTCTCATCAGGTCTCAAGAGAAAAACAAACACTGAAACTACTCTTCTTAGGATGTAATATTATAGCTGAGTTTTCTATTACAGGAAAATTTACCCTCTGATTTGCAGATATAAGAAGGAAGGAATAGCTTACCAAGTAGGAAACTAATGGTCTTGAGCTAATTACTTAAAAAAGTTTGTTGGCATGCAGAAGCCACAAGTTCAAGCTCCCCATCTCCTCAAATAGACCACCTGTGTGCATGATATTTTTCTTGGGGGATTACACTCTTCTGACCTGGGTCAGTTGGTCCAGCCCAGTCCAGGAAATAATTTAAATTCTCATTTTCAAGAGGGAATTTTTCTCTGGTCCCCAGACGCCCCTGAATCTTAGAAACCATGACTAAAGCTGGTACATTTCTATCAATGGCAGTGTTGATGCAGCAATATATTCCTGCGAGAACACTTTTTGTCAAGCCAACTGTGCTTGGGCTTTTATCTTTCACCTCTCAGATACATTATTGCAGTCTGTCTGACGAGTTGCACAGACTTTCCCACATAAGGTCAGACTTCTCAGCAGCAATGATTCCAGGGTCACTTTTCACTTAAATGAACATTCAGTTTCTGAGATACAGCTAGAAACCAGCTTTAATGAAGAATTTGCCATTGTGCAATCAATAAGCAAGCTATCTGAGTACTTATGTCTGGAACACAGGGTTACCTGATGTTTTTATTAGAAGGGACATGTGTGATGATGTGAGACTTTCTCGAAGCAGCAGATTCTCTCAGCTTGAAGCTTTGTGTCAGAAACCACTGAAAAATCCCTCCCCGTGAAACTTTTCCCTTTGTACCTAGCACTTCGCCATGACCCCATGGATTCCCAGACTTGTCTCAGTTTGCATATGGCTTGTCTGCAATATCACTTGAATTTGTTACATCCCTAACGCTGATGTACTCTAAATTTGTCAAAATACTGTGTCTAGACAAGCTTAAAATCAAATTAGGAAGGCAAAGAGAAAAGCTCTTGATTACGGAGATGGAGCTGCTGCTATGAAAGCATCAAATTAAGAATGGCAAACTTGTGTCAAAAACTAATCTGTTCCCCAAACTGTAGCTGAGCACTTCAGGAAAACTGCCTTGGTGGCTGCAGCTGAAGATTAGCTCTGTGGGCTCTCCTGAGGTGGAGTCCTTTTGAGTAGAGCAGATGCCCCTGCTCTGGATTGCCTCATTCCTATGATACCTGTGCAGTGCAAGCATGCCTCTGCACGCAAATGAATCTTCAAAGCAATTTGCTAGGAAGGTCTGCTTTCCCCTCCTTCTGGCTAATCAATTTAGAGAAGCTTATTGTAGCACACTTTGCTGTTTGTGCAAATGGAAATTAAGTCTTGTTTGAGCTTGTCTGTGACTGGGATAGACAGAGCTCTTCTGATGTGTTGATTTTCCATACCTTGATCATCCACCTGTGTCAGAAGTTGTTTGAATTGCATTCTTTCTGACTACTCCCTTCCTGGCCAGGGAGCTTGTGAATCTTTTTGTGGTGCCACAGCAATTTCATAGAATCACAGAATGAGTAGGTTTGGAAGGTCGTCTGGTCCAACCTCCATGCTTAAGCAGGGCCATCCAGAGCACATGGCACAGGATTGCATCCAGATGGTTCTTGGATATCTTCAGTGAGGGAGACTCCACACCCTCTCTGGGCAATCTGTTCCAGTGCTCAGCCACCCACATAGTAAAGAAGTTCTTCCTCATATTCAGGTGGAACTTCCTGTGTGTCCATTTCTGCCCACTGTGGTTTGTACTATTGCTTGGCACCACTGAGATGAGCCTGGCTCCATCCTCTTGGCACCCTCCATTCAGATACTTATAGACATTGATGGGGTCCCCTCTTCTCAAGGCTGAACAGGCCCAGCTTCCTCAGCCTTTTCTCCTAAGAGAGATGCTTCAGTCCCTTAAGCATCTTTGATCGCCTCCCACTGGACCCGCTCCAGGAGCTCCTCTTGTACTGAGGAGCCCAGAACTGGACACAGCACTCCAAATGCAGCCTTGCTAGGGCTGAGCAGAGGGGCAGGATCATCTCCCTTGACCTGCTGGCACTGGTCTTCCTAATGCAGCCCAGGATACCTTTGGCCTTCTTGTGCACAAGGGCACTGTTGGCTCATGGACAGGTTGTTGTCCCCCAGGACCACAGGTCCTTCTCCACAGAAAATTCTGCTTTCCAGCATATCAGTTCCCAGCCTGTACTGTTGCCTGGGGTTATTCTTCCCCAGGTGCAGGACTCTGCATTTGCCCTTGTTGAATTTCAGATAATTCCTCTCTGCCCATCTGTCCCACCTCTCGAGGTCCTTCTGAAGGGCTGCACAGCCCTCTGGGGTGTTGGCCACTCCTCTCAGCTTTGTGTCACCAGTAAAATTGTTGAGGAGGCATCTACCTTTTCATCCAAGTAATTGATGAATAAGTTAAACAATACTGGGCCCAGTATTGAACCTTGGGGGACACCACTAGTGACAGGCCTCCAACTAGACCCTGTGCCATTGATTATGACCCTCTGGGATCTGCTGTTCTCAATCCACCTCACTGTCCATTCATCCATTCCGCACTTCCTGAGTTTGCTTGTGAGGATGTTGTGAGAGACAGTGTTGAAAGCCCTGCTGAAGTTGAGGTAGACAACATCCACTGCTCTCCCCTCATCCATCCAGGTAGTTGTTTCATTGTAGGGGGCAATCGGTTGGTGAAGCATGATTTGCCTTTAGTGAATCCATACAGTCTACTGATCCACTTCTTGTCACCCATGTAGATAGAGACAGCCTCCAGAATAAGGTGCTCCATCACCTTTCCAGGGATTGAGATGAGACTGACTGGTCAATAGTTCCCTGGATCCTCCTTCTTGCCCTTTTTGAAGACCAGGGTGGCATTTACTTTCTTCCAGTGCTCAAGCACCTCTTCTGATCCCCACAACCTTTCAAAGATGATCACGAGCGGCCTCGCTGTGGTGTCCACAGCTCCCTCAGCACTCATGGATGTGTCCCGTCAGCGCTCACGGACTTGTGCATGTCAAGTTTGCCTAGGTATTCTCTAACACAAACCTCCTTGACCAGGGGAAATCTTCCTTCCAATATCCCTTTACCCTCATCTCCTGGGTCAGAGATTCTTGAGGAAATCTTTACTCAGCTCCAGATGTCTTGACTAGTTGTCCTAAGGCCCTGAGGTCCCCCTTGATTTTTCACAGCCTTCTTTTTGGTACCCACCTGGAAGACCAGTAGCGTGAATAATCAGTGGGCCATACCATGCTGGAAAGTTTCTGGGTGATGTCCCTTACCCAGGGGAGACAACACACCCCCCATGGGTTGGGTCCGGTCAGCATATCGGCCCCTCCATTCGTCTCGAAAGGGAGTCACCTTCTATTTTTTTTATGGTATTTTTTTCAGGTATTTTCTAGTTTACCTTCGTTTTTTCTTAATTGAGGAGGCCATGAAGTGGGGGGTAGGCTGCCCTGCCCTAGGCTACCCCTCCAACCTGGATGGACCTTCATCCACACTCTCATTTCCCTGGTCCTCGGATTCCAGGGCCTCATACCTGTTGTATAAGGGTAGCTGGGGAGGTGAAGTAGGTCAGGAGGGACTCACCTGCAACTCTGAGCAGAAAACCATTTCCACTTCCCTCCTTCTCTAAGGTGCCCTCCTTCTGCCTAATGGTGAAGGGGTAGGGGATCCATTGTTTCTTGTGAAGTGGATGGCGAGTGTGTTTGTCTAAGGCATGGTAGAGTGCAGCTCCACCAGTCAATCTCTTCCTCAGAGTCCCTAATACTTCTCAGTCTTTTTCTTCATCTCTCAGCTCTGCCACTAGGCCTACATAGGATTATGTATAGGGTGTTTGTGATTGTCTTGCAGTGTAGGGTGAATTGCTGGGTTTATACTGGGGTTGCACTGGGCGTGTTAAGAATACTTGTACCAATGTGGCATTTTGCTCACTGCCAACCACTGAAATTTTTTGGAACTCCTGTCAATCATGATACAGGCTTCTGCCCACCCTTACGAGCAACATCTGCATGTAATAGCAACTATATACCTAATATCTCACTATTTCTGCCTCCTTATAACCAACATATCCACAGATATCTATATAAACAGGTTCAAGTAAGGCAAGGTATTAAGTGCAAAACCCAAAGAGACTCATAGAAGATGAGCTGGCCAAATACTGATTTTTTAACTAGGCAAGAAATTTTGACATGGAGTATGCTCTGGGGGGATGTACAATTGGAATATTTCCCATAAATATTGGGAAGAATGTTTAGACTGTGTTAAATAAAGCTTTTGAAAGGTGAGTGGGAATAATATTGTATAATGCCTATTGCCCATAACTAGAAGGTTGTGTAATGTTAGTAGCTGTATAGAATTAGAATTTTTTTTGTGATGGATAGATAGATGATTGATAGATAAATAGGTAGGTAGATAGATAACAGAGAAGGGAAGCTAAAGCAGATTTCCAAGCATTTTAACTCTCTGCTGCTATTTAACAGCACAATCAATAGTTCCGAAAAGGGAAAGACATTTGCAATGCTAATTACAATTCACAAGTGGGGGCGTACTGAGTGGGTGGAAGAGTTAGTTGTTTGCTTGCCGAGGGACATTTCAGAGCTGCTGAAGTTCTGATACTAGTAATTCTTTTTGTAAAACAATTATCTGGCTGACTAGAACACAGGAATAATTTCTAAATCAAAGAAATCAATGTGGGTGGTACTTCCTCAGGTAGTGATTTTCTGGCAGTTTTTTCTGGTTGTCTCAGTGCTCCCAGTGAGAGGAGAGATGTGATGAAGAGCTTCTAGCCATGGAGCTAGTGGGACCAATAGCCTTTGCTAGCTCTTAATGGTCCACAAGGCTTGTCTCTTCATCCAAAATTTTGTCAAATATCTCTGTCTATTTTCTGGTATCTACATTTTTATTTCTGAATAATAATGGATATTTTTACCTATGGTATGACCTGAATCTGCCAACCTTATTTAACCTGATTAGTGCTCTACTCTGTGTATGCAGAGAGAGATTTGTTGGCCCTAGTTGAAGCACTTGCAGAATAAAGTACACACCAGTGTGACAGAGGATGACAAAACTGAGCTCTTCACTCCTCTTTTCCTCCTTAAGCTAGGGTGAAGGTTCCCTGGATTCCACAAACTGACTCCACAGCGTGAGACCGTAAGTTTGTGTGTATAAGACCAGAGTGCAGAATCATTTTGGGCAAGAAGAGGAAGAAAAAACAATATTCTGATACCAGGTCTTGTTAATTCCAACTCTAAGCATGTGGGATGAAGTAATAGCAGAGGCACCCATCTCCTGGCACTCTGCAGTTTGCTGCTGGCCTCCCAGTGTCCCCCAGGATGTTCAAGAATAAGCTAGGGTTGGATGTGGTATGGAGTCATGTTACCTGGTGCACTCAGAAACAATTCTTAATTTGGTCTAGGTAAGAATTTCTGCTTTATATAGGTTAAAATGTAAATGTCTGTGGCACTTAGATGTCACAGACATATAGTTTTAAATACCTGAACTAAGAATATTAAAAGAAGATCAAATAATAATGTATGAGTTCTTTTTAATTTTTTTCTCAAACAACTAACAGAGGAGTGACTACTATTATTACATATGTTTTTATCATTAAGAAATGGAGGTATGCAATTTCCTTTCTAAACAACTTTGAAATTAGAGCAAATGTTTTCACTTCCTGAAACAAATCAGGTTTTTTTCTAGAAAAAAATCCTGAGATTCCTTTTTAACTTCTGCTGAATTAAAAAAAATAATTATTGGATAAAGGGGAACCTGGAAAGGGTAATAGATTTTCTTTTTCCATTTCAATACGGTGTTGTGAAGTTATTTTATCATGTTCAACTTTTCAAACCAGTTAAAAAGCTTCATAAAATAAATGCAATAGTTCATCTCAAAGCATTTTAATAATCTCCAACTTTTCCCTAAAAAATCTTATCACCACTTTGGTCAAAGTAAAATGTACTTATTACCTGCAGCAGTATGAGAACATGATTACTCTGAAGTACAGGAGATATCTATTACTATGATCTTAAAATGTCTGCATTGCCTTGCACCCACACTCTGCATAGTCCTTTTCTGTAACATCTGGGTAAAGCTGGAAAAATCTGACTGATTACAGTGGGGTTAGTTAGAATATATCCAGAAGTAGCTGCTCTCCCTGCTTAGACATAGGCTGATATGAGTTAACCTGGCGGCTGATGAAGAAGCAAAGAAAAAAGCACTTAGGTTAACTGTGTGATAGTACAGAAAGGTGTAATGGTATGAACAGTCTTCTTTTGTTTCCCTCTCAGAAGGTTTCAAGAGTCTTGCTGTTAATATTATATTTTTTCATTGAAATATTATTCAGTGTCCCTTAAGAGGACTGAGACGTGGTTGTTCCAGCTATGAAATGAGGGTGGGAAGAAGATGGACCAGGCAAATGGGAACCACAGGGACAATCTAGCACAGAGGTGGTTCGGGACCTGTGCTCCAAATAGCCACCTGCCCTGCAGGCTCTGGGTAGAGTGGCTAGATTGTTTTTGTGGTTTTAAAAAGTATCTTTTGGATATATATGGAATGGAAGAATTTTGAAAACGCTGGTCCTGCATACCTATTTGCAGTTGGTAAATCTCTGGCTATCAGCTCTTGTAAAACAGTTTGGAGATCATAGAATCATAGAATGGTTTGGGTTGGAGGGGACCTGAAAGATCATCTAGTTCCAACCCTTCTACAATGGGCAGGGGACACCTTCCACCACTAGACCAGGTTGCCTGGTCCAACTTGACCATGAACGCTTCCAGGGATGGGGCATCCACCACTATTGCAGTGCCTCACCACACTCACAGTAAAGAATTTCTTCCTAATATCTAACCTAAAGCTGCCCTCTTTCATCTTAAAGCTATTCCCCCTTATCCTATCACTATTTGTCCTTATGAAAAGTTCCTCTCCACCTTTCCTGTAGGCCCCTTTATGTACTGGAAGGTTGCTGTAAGATCTCGTGGAGCCTTCTTCAGGATGAACAATCCCAACTGTCTCAGCCTGTCTTCGTAGGAGAGGTCCTCCAGCCCTCTGATCATCTTTGTGGTCCTACTCTGGACTCATTCCAACTGGTCTACATCCTTATGTTGGGGATCCAAGAGCTGGATACAGTATTCCAGGTGGAGCCTCATGGGAATGGAGTAAAGGGGAGAATTACCTCCCTTGACCTGCTGGCCACGCTTCCTAGAGATTTCTTGGTTTGGCTTGTAACAAGATAAATGAACCACTTAATGAACTATTAGTGGGTCATTATGTCCTGTGTAAATATTGAAAAAATCAACAAATAAATACAATAGATACCAGTTTAAAAAAAAAATCAACATTGACGAATTGCAACAGGGCTGAAGCAGCAGTAAGATTCCTGTTTGAGGAAATGCTCCAAATGAACTCCAATAGGATGTGTCTTACTATCTGTAGTACATGGGAGTGTGAGATTCCTTTAAAAGACTCAGCAGTGAGGGCTTATTTGGGTTTTTTTGAGGCAGATTCAACTGAGGTGGAGTTAGCTTGGGGTGAGGGAAGCATGCCCTGATTGGGAAAACTAGGCTGTGCCACGTGGGTCTGGGAAGGCTTGCTCAGATCAGAGGGCCAGGTAGCTGCTCTTAGGTGATACAGAGCTCAAGTTAATGAGCTGACAAGACTTCTAGCTTGCACAGGGTACAAATGTGGTACTCCTGCTCCTGAACATGAATTGTCTTTAGTGAAGTGCTTGAATGCCAAATGAACTTTCTGAGTGAAACCCCCTGGGCACAAAATTATATTTTCCAATGAAAGTTTATTTCCTCTGAAAATTTCCAATCAATTATTCCACTCTTCTGCTAGTTTAAGCATGTAAAAATGTTTTTATGGCTTGCCAACCACCTCAGCCTGAGGTTGGCATACTTTTCTTATTCGCACTTAATCGTATCTTCGTTATTTTTAACAGATTCTTTCAAAGTTATTGTTTGTAAGAATTGAAAGATCTGTGGAATTCATTACAAGATTATAAGGTTAATCTGCAAAGTGATACAGAGATTCTTCTTTCTAAAAACTCTGAGTATTTCTTATGTCTTTCACAGATATCCAAGCATTACTGAGGGTGTGACCAATGCTCTTCCTGTCTAACCCTACAGCCCAGTAATTTCCCTTGACTGTCCTTGGCTCTATGTCTGCTTTTAAATAAAGCAAAATCACCCTTTTCATAGCCAAATATTAATATTTGGTTTAAACAACATTAGGGCTGTGATATAAAATCCAGGCAACATTAAAAGAAGATTGATGATTTCTCCTTTAATCACATGGCTTTGTGTCTTGGTGCATGCTTGGCATGCATTGTCAGATTAACTGTGGTAGGATTTACAATTTCGTGGAGTTCAGTGCTTCATCTTTCACCTTTGGCAAACATGATGATCTCTTCTACCACAGAGCTTCTCAGCAGGGTAGCAGTCTCTTGTGACAATACCAAAAAAAGTGTACCAAACACATTACATCAGGTGGCATAACATGTCAAGGTGATTTTGAGGAGTATAGCACGTACCAATCTTCACTTATGGCTGCTTCCTATCAGGAACTGGGAGGAATTTGGTAAGAAAGCTTCAAATTTATATATAAATATAAAAATTAAATTAAAAATAAATAAAGCTGTTTGAGTGAGATTTGAACCCTGGAGAATAAAAGCATGTAGCAATACTTCTATTATTCAGATATTAGAAATAGTAGTAAAACTGTTCTCTTTTATTTCCTTCAAATAAATATGGCAGCTTTTTAAGTTCTAAACCATTACATTAAAACATTAACAATCTCTAAACTAGCTCAGATTCAACTTGACGAAAACTAGAAGTATCTTGAGAATGTGAATAAGAAGAGAAATACGTTTTTGTCAGCAGAGTGACAGCAGCTTCTTTTATGCTTTTAGAGGTGAAGAAACTAAAAATGAGTTGCATTATGTTGGAAAAGAAGAAGAAAACTCAAAGTTCTCTGACATAATTTTATTTTGCAGACCCTGGTTAGGAGGCATAGTTATAATTGGAAAATGAGAAAGACCAAATGTTCTTCATGAGCTTTTTGTTTTTTCTAATATATTGAAAAGATGCTTAGCAAAATCAAAGCTGTGCGAATGATGTTAGTATTTTCGGGTTTGGAGTGGGGATTTCACAGTATGTTGGGTAGTGGCTAACATAAGAGGGTCATAATCAAAGAGGTTCAGATGTTGCATATAATGCATAACACTAGGAGCTGGTCTTGAGAACCAGCATTTGTCAGGATGTTCTTTTACCCTATAAAAATATATCTGTGAGGTAGAGGCTGTGAGATGCCCTCCTCAAACAGCAGAACTACAGCAGAACATGTGGCTGGGTGTGCCAGAGATGGTATGTTCAACCCAAGGGCTTTCAGGGTGCCTTGAGCCACAGGTCACTCTAATTGATTTGATTTGCTCAGATTGTCTTTCCAAATACCTGCCTCACTGTCCTTCTCCCTTAATGCCTCCTCCTGCATTTTGGTCTCTGTTCTGCAAAGACTTTAATGTGGCTGCAGGACAGTGCACGGATAGACTCTCTAATGGCTCCGAATGTGCCACACAGAGCTCATGGTCAACCTGGGGTGCTTTGATCTACCTTTGGCATCTGACATTTGCGTATCCAACTCAAGAACTGGTGAATGGACCATTGAACCTGCTCAGTTCTGTGTCAGCACGTCTCTATTCTGCTTTTCCTGACTCACAAATCAAATATTTCATTCTTCAGCACCATAAGAGGCTCCCTCAGCAACTGACATATTTGACAGCCACACTGCACTTCAAAGAACTTCACAGGGTTGTTAGCAGTAGCAGGGATTTTTCACAAAGTTGTATTTTTAGCACAGAGTCTGAAGGAATGACTTGACATATAGTACAGTGATCCTAACCTTACTCTAAGCACAATAGGCTGCTTAATTTATAACTGCTTTTGGAAATAAAAATTCAACATAGAATACTTAGCAACGTCAAATCTTCTGTATAAGAAACACAGAACTGCAGAAATGCTGGGTGAGCATTTATTAAAAATAGCTCTGATTACGTTTTTCATTCCATAGTATGACTGATGACCTAGTTTTCCCTATATTGTTTATTTCATGGATTTCTGGCTGATATCGTTACTGTCAAAGGTACAGGGTTATAATGAAAATACATTAACTGACTGGTTTAAGCTAAATACTTTCTGTAATATTTGGAACAAAGGAAAAAATTCTGTTCTGGAACATCTGTTTTCTGAAATATATTCCAGAGTACAATGGCAATATGTTAAATCTCCTTGTCTGTTGAGTGCCCATGTGTCTTCTTTTTGACTCATCCAGGCATGTGGCCAATGATGAGTATTTCTAAATTATCTTTCAAAAATCCAATAGAATATACAAGGTCAGTGAATTCACAAAAGTTGTTTCACCTACTCTTGATTGCCTCCCTTCTTCTTCTTACTTTCCTCATTTTGTCTTTTTAATTTACCTATTTTTCCCATATGGTATCGTCTGTCCTTTCTAACTACTGCATTCAATGAGGAATTGGAAACTGAAGCAAGTAGAAGGTGAGCTTGCCATTATCCTAACACACTGGCTTGCGTGGTATTACACACAGACATCTTCTCACCTTTTGGTTTCTTGTTCTTTTTTTTTTGAATCATTTTCTTGTGTGGATGTGCCTGACCCACTGGGTTACCTTAAAGATGGGAGTTGAGTCTGTGCAATTAAGCTGGTATCTTTTTTGGTCTTCTCTAGGCTGATGGTCACAGCTCTGTTGTGGCTTGTGCAAACTCACTGTAAATTTACTGAGCTAATACCACTGCAGGTGCTTGTCTGGGCACTCGGCAAATGTTTGTGGTGTACACTCAGACTTGCCTGAGTGTGAGCGGTGAGTGTGTGCATTGTGGAACAAATTGTTCAGGCTACCATTTATGTGGTGGCACTTAATTTAAATCTCCACTCTTCTGAGTTGTGGTAGATGCACTAACTCTGTTCTGTACGTGCCCTCGATGGAGACGCTGTACCGCTGCTGGAGCTCTGCTTTCTGCAGCCTGGTCTGTGAGGCCTTGGGGGAGTTCACCATCATAGATAAGAGTGTGTGTTTGTTGTCTCTTAAACAGACATTGAGTTGATTTTTGTTGATTTAAACAGACTAACATGAAATAAGACTACTGAAAATTCAAAGGCTGCAGTTGACAATTGAAAGGGAGGAGCATTTTTCTGGGTGGATCTTCCTGGGGTTGCTGAATGGGTGTCATAACATTTTTTTTTCTCTTACGCCATGTTTGTCAGTGCTGCTCCCTGCTCTAGAAGAAGTTATGTAAATATGTCTCTCTCTTGTGTTGCCTTGGATTTAGTTTTCCTGTGCTACTACTATGAATGCGAAAAATTGATTTCAGGAATACTAATTTGTTAATTTCAGTTCCCACATATGATGGGTTTGACTTTTTTTTTATTTTATTTTTTCAAAAACATTAAAAGTTGTACTGAGTCTTTTATCTATTTTTCTGGTTTATCCTAGCCACACGGAAACCCATTTCTAAAACTTGCAGTGTATAAATACTGTTTAAGGCTTTCTATGGATTTATCCACCACATTTTAAATTAAACTGGGGGATTAATTTGTGTTGCATATTCTTTCATTATGTGAATTTGTCCACAGGACAGAAAACATCAAAAGAAAGGTTTTTGTTAGAGGAAATATTGTGAGGTTTTCTGCCTCCCTTTTGCAAAAGATATGAAACAATGAAAAACCACAAATACTAAAAACTGTTAATATGAAGAATATAGTCTTTCTAAAATCTAGGTAGCATTTTCTTGCATCTAAATCCATGTTCTATGAATCTTTGATGTGACATAAAATTGTAACTGCTGAGTGGGGAGTGGGACAGAAAGCCACAGGAGCAGCAGCTCTCTGTTATCTTTCTTCATTTCTATATTAGTGCAAATAGAAGGAAACCTCTTTTAGAATTCTTTTATTCTTATTTCTACTTATTGAACTTATTTTAACTTATTGAACCCTTTGGTCAGGTTACAATAAAGATTTGAAACCAATCAGACCCTGTAAGTGAGCAGTGGGTCAGGTAGCAGGTGTGTAGGCATCAGAGAGCATTTTCCTTTCCACAGCTGCCTGACTCTAACCCTTCTGCAGCCTCCTCGTCTCCTTCCTACCAGATATGTCTCCCTGCCTAAGCCTATGCTATTTTGTGATGGTTATCTCAGGCTGTAGGTAAGGGAGACCTTATTTCCCAATCCCGTCCCTTTCAAAAAGATCTAGGTTGCCCCGGTTACAGATTACACATTGAAAACATGGTTCTTACACAACCACCCAGTGGGAACCCAGATAACTACTGGATACAAGTTTTTCTTTCATTTATCCCATATACCAGGACAAGATCAGCTAATGTCTGGAGCATCTTATTAGCCTGGGCCATGTGCCATCCCGTCTTGATCCAAGTTCTCCAAAAGGCCTCTGAAGACAGCAGTGCCCTGTTGGTGTGGACACTGTATGCAAATGTGCAAAGCTCACCAGACTTGGACCTATGCCACTGGAGCACAGGACCAGCTTAGGGCGCTCTCATGCTGACAGAGCAACTGCAGGTTGAGATATCCACTCCTGCAGTGGTTTCGAGTTCATGCTTTATTCGCAATGTGGCATTGCACCTGAAGGATGCTGGTATAAATGTTACTGCTCTTGATGCCAAAAGTCCTCTGAGTTGTTGTGCTTGTAGCTGGGAGAAGAACTGTGTTTGAATTTTTTAAAAATTCTATACAGGTGTGTTTGGTGAGCTGGGATTTGGATTCTTAGGTGATGAGAAAACCACACAGAGGTTATGATGAAGTACACTGGAGCTTCTAGGTGGGCTCCTTTAGCTGCAGCATAGTTCCTCACTACTGAAGGACCCTGGATTATGGGCTTTGATGGAGAAAGAGTTTTGTGCAATCTCTGAGTATGTGTCTCTAAATATGACATTTTAACTTGAAATCTGTAGTCGAGAAACCACTGAAATCTCTTGAGCAAAATATAGCAACCAAAAAACTAAACCTTTGAATCAAATGAAAAGGCCAAGTTAAACCAGCTGAGCTAGTAACATTTATGTTCTCCTGCTTTCCTCAGGTATTATAAGAAACTGCCTAAAATCAAAACCAGCAAAAAGTCACATAGTTTATCACAATGTAAGAATACATTCTCTTTCATGATGAGGGTCATAGCTTTGTATCTTGGCTGAATAATATTGAATCAAGGAAAGAGTATTAACTAAAAACTAAGTTTTAATTAAATCTACAGCAGTTGCTATTTTTCAATGTACATAGGAAGAGATAGGGTATGATATATTTCCTTGATTGAAGAATTTTCAAGTTCCAGCTGGACAGCACTTTAATTAACTTCATTTTCTACCTTTTCTCAGCTGTGGTCCCCTTCCATTATGGCTCTGAATCAATCTTAAATGTAACATTTTGGAAAAGACAGATTTCTCACTGTGTGAATGCTAAGCTAAAACCCTTGAACTTGATATTCTTGAAGTTGTGGTGTCAAGGGGAATGTGGGGAAGCCAAAGTGAAGATGATGAACGTGGGAAGTGTGTCCCATCGAAGGCTGGTGTGCAGCACATGCTTTTAATGGAGCTACTTCTGTTTCTGCTGTTTGCCAGCTGTAGTGTGACACTGGGGATCTGCTCAGTAAAATGATAACACTTGCACAACAAACTGTTTGTCCCTGGCTGGTTGACAAACTGAGAGCAGCAGTATCATTACTGAACAAGAGCCCAGAGTCTCCTCCTTGTCATCCTCTCACACTGAGCTATTTGCTAGCAGTCTAAAGAGAGCATCTACTTCACAGGTTAAAGTTGAAAGAATTTGTAGAAGTACGCGAGAGCCCAGGTCGAGGTTTTCCTCAAGTCTGGCTTCAAAGGTGTGGATAAATCTTCATGAGGGCTTTGCACAACTCAAGCAAAAGGCTGGAGGAGGGGACTTGTCACTAGTGGAAGCCAACACCAGTTCTTCCTTCCTGACAGTCACTGGAAATGTATTTTATATCACATTTCAGTGGGTAAAATATGACAGGTGTTATGCATGTAGTAACAATAATTTATCTTCTCAAACAGTTTGGATTTCAAGAGAAGGATATCAGCCAAATGCTGTTGGCCTTTGTAAACTGATCATTTGGGAAGGCTCCATTGGGAAGACAAGTGCAATGCGTGGGTATCTACACCGTGTTTTATAGCTGTGCCTTTATTTCTACTTGGAAATGGCAGAATTAAGACAGACAGGGTGTCAGCACACTAATAGCATCTAAACCAGGGAGTTGCCTGTGAGTTTGGCACATCAGAGAAGTCATGCCACAGCATGTCACGTGTAATATTAGGGACCATGATGTTTCAATTAGTAAATCAAGGTTGAAACTTAGAGATGGTATTTTTTCCTCAGGATTTGTGTTTAGTGAGTTTCTTTTTTTCCCCCCTTGTCAGTATTGTAGATAGCATATCTTGGGTCTCAGTGTTTTTTTTGTGAAAGCTTCTGTTGGGTCTTCAAATTATCTAATTTATTTGGATTATTACAGTTACAGTTACTAGGATCTCAGAGGCAATACTACTGCCAATTTATTTCTTTTTATTTCTTTTTGTTAGTGATGCTTGTAGTGTTACCTCTAGGACAAAAGAATAGGAAGCTTTGAGTGGAGGTGTAGTTGTTTAGCTCTCTATCTTCCTTGCTGAGACAGAGTATGGCAGTGCTGCAGTGCAGTGATACTTCAGCTGGCATTAAACTAATTATTTTGGGTACATGAAGCATTCTGGCTACAGCAGAATGAAGTCAAATATGCTCTGATTTTCCCTGCCAAAAGGCTTAGCAACTTGGGCACCAATGAATGAATAACAATAAATAGCAATGTCTGGATAGGAACTTATGGGGATGTCATGGTTCAAGCCCAGCTGGCAACTAAGTACCAGGCAGCTGCTCACTCACTTCCCACCCCACCTCAAGTGGGATGGGGATGAGAATTAGCAGGGGGAAAGTAAAACTTATGAGTTGACATAAGAAATGAAATGAAGTAAAATATAATAAGAATAGAAAAGAAGAGGGAAAGAGAGACAGAAAAGCCTAGAGAAAAAAGTGATACACAATTGCTCATCACCCACTGACAGGTACCCAGCCCATCCCTGCACTGCAACCATTCCATTTCTGGGTAACTCCTCCTGTTCATGGACTGGGCATGTTGTTCTATGGGATGGAATACCCCTTTGGATCAGATGTCCCAGCTATCTTCCCTTCCAGCTTTTGTGAAGCTCTTCACTGGCAGAGCATGAGAAGTCCTTGACCTAAGGTAAACACTACTTAGCAACAACCAAAACGTCAGTGTACTACCAATATTATTATACTGAATTCAAAACACAGGACTGTACCAGCTACTAGGAATAAAATTATCCCAGCTGAAACCAGAACAGGGAGAGCTTGTCATTCTGAAATTTTTCATATTCCCTACATTGCTTCTGTAGTCTTTTATCTCTTTTTTTCTAACTTCAAAGGAAAAAATGAAGCAAAGAAGGATGACAGAATGCAGAAGCTGTGGGCAATGCATCATCCAACAGCAGACACTTGACTGTAGCTATTTCTCAGGCAAAGGGTCTGTGCAATAATTCCCATGTTAGGCAAAGCTGACACCTTACACAGAAAATAAGAGTTGAATTGAATGAGAAGATAGACTGGATTGTGGTGATCATGTACAGAGCTCAAGCATACTGACCAGTGACTCAGCTGTCCCCTTTTGTTCCCCTCCCTCCAATTTCCCATTCCTATTCTCGGGTTTAACACAATGACCTCTCTTTATCCCCCACTGTCTACTCTCAAATAACTTTCCACCCTGACTACTTTTTCCTCACCTAACTCTGTATCCAAACTTGGTGTTTCTGGTGGGGTTACCTAGCCAATCATTTAGCAATCACCCAGCAAGTTTTACTCTTCAAAATGTCCTTAGTTCTCTGCTCCACTGTCTGTGAGATTTCATAGAATCATAGAATCATTTAGGTTGAAAACGACCTTTAAGGTCATCGAGTCCAACTGTTACCTTAACACTGCCAAGTCGATCATTAAACCATGTCCCTAAGTGCCACATCTACACTTTTAAATATTTTAAATACCTCCAGGATAATACCTTCTCTGGATCACTTGTCCCAATGCTTAATAAACCTATCAGTGAAGAAAGTTTACCTAATATCCAATCTAAACCTCCCATCTTGGCCATCCTTACATCATTCCCTCTTAACCATCTGTGAAATTTAGTCATTCTTCGTGATATTATCTGTAACTGGATATTAGGAAGCATTACTTTACCAAGAGGGTGGTCAAACAGTGGAACAGGCTTCCTGGAGAGGTGGTGGATGCCCCAAGCCTGTCAGCATTTAAGAGGCATTTAGACAGTGCCCTTAATAACATGCTTTAACATTTGGTCAGCCCTGAAGTGGTAAGGCAGTTGGATGAGATGTTCCTTGAAGGAAAATGTTCCTTGTACTGTAACATTGTTCCTTACAAATGAAATAATCGATTCTAAATATGTTCAGACTGGATATAAAGGATATTTCTAATCAAGAGAGAGGGGAGTGTCTGAAATGTGCTCCCCAAAAGTGTTTTGACCAGAACAATCCCCAATAACAACTAATGAAGCTTACAAGACAGCTTCATCAAGTGTGAGTGAATGTGGTTGCAAGTCTGAGTTAAATTTATCTTGTGATGTGCCTGTGATTTGATACCTAATGCTGGTGCCAAAACAGATCATAAGGAAGTGGCTGTGTTTTCTTCATAAATTTTAATAATGGCAAATATAGACCAGAAAATAATATGTATAGTTTCATTCCAAACTGCTATTTGTGTTCTGTGATCTTCAAAACCCTTTTACAGTTAATATTATTATTATTATTATTACTATTATTGAGGGTTTGAAGCATAGAAGGAAAGAAAAATTTTGCTACAAGTTTGAAATTTCAACCTAGTTTTACAAATAAATATCAAACGTTTTTGAAGTGCTGGCAAGAAAGAATAGTGAGAGAAAACAACTTTGCCTTTTCCCCCACTACCACTTTCTATATTTTCTCTAAAAGCCTGCAGTGCTTTCCTGAGGAACTGGAAACCTTGCCATAACTTTTAATTCCTACAGAAAGGAGGCCTGACCAGAGTTTTCCAGAGCTAAACATGTGTCTCAAGCCATTTTCATGTTTTCATGATTTTGCTTTCTCCAGAAATTGAATCCAATATCAGAGAAATATGTTTAGTAAACGATGTTCTTTTACACAGTGGAAGAAGAATTGATATTTTAATTAAAAATACAAAAAAATATAGGAGACTGTGGACAAAAACGTTATTTGCAGGATAGCACACTAAACCTAGAAAATTTAAAACTATCTATTAGAAAACTGAGAACTCAGACCTGGGTGAAGTGAAAGATATTTGCATTTAGTCCTAGCCCAAGCTGTGGAGTGTGGAGGAGAACAGGGTCCTGAAAAACATAAAGCATTTAAAATCTTTATTAGTTTTTTAAACTAAACCCTCCTAAACATATTTGAGTTTTTAATTTTTTCTTTGTTCTTGACATAAAAAATGAGGTGAGAGAAGTATGAAAAATGGAAATGCAGAAATTTAAGACTCATGTTAAACAGTTTGATTAAAAATTTGAAGATAAGATTTAGAATCTTGGCATTCAAATAACCAGCTCCTTCTGGTATCCTTTGCAGAGGGAAGTACTGGATGTGAGTATAAAATGAGGATAAAATATGATATTAATTTGCACTGAAGTAGCAAATATTCTACAGAAGTCTCAGGTCATTAATCTATCTTCCAGCTAAGGGAACTACATTAATAGCTTATGGGATTTACAGGGCAAGCTTCAATTTAATGGTTCACCCTAAGTTTGGGGAAAATAGGAAAGGGCAGGATACTGGAGGATACATTATATCTTGATGCATTAAAATCAATGGCAAAACTTTCTTGGCCTAAAATGGCCCCTAGATAGTTTCTAATTTCATTGCTGCTGCTGAACGTTAATTGCCTGTCTGCAAAGTGGAAGAAACTATATTTTCCTGACGTGTTAAAACTGACAGTAATCCTCATAGCTCTGTCTTGAATAGGAAAATAATCTGAATTAATGTTAAGCTTTAATTGCATTTTTGGAGGTGAATGGGATGGAAGTTGTTTTTTTAAAATGTGACCTCAGCCTAAAAAAGACAAATATTTGCAGTGAATTATAAGACGATACCTGCAGGGTCACACAGTTTCACTTGTGGTATTTTCTAAGGAGCTCTCATCAGTGGAGTGCTGCCTGTGTTTTGTCACTAGTCACTATGTTCTTCAAATTATATTATTTCCCTGGGCTCTGAAGCTAGGTGAGAAACCCTTTTTTATGTTTCTTGCTGTTGGAGATAGGGTCTGCCTTTGTAAATGGAGAGGGGAGCATATTACATAGTTTGCAGCTGATTCATGAGAAGGCTCAGAACAAGAAATAGGGAATAATGTCGTAATTTAATAGCTGAAATTCTGTCTTCACAGGGGAGAGTCACTAGTACAGCACCTATAAATCAGTGTTGGTGCAGTGCATCATCAGATACGCAACCTTTTTTAAGGTGATAATTCCCATAATTTGGGTGTTGACCTTGTTCTATGTTGTACAGACTTGTAATCTGTGTTTTTCTGAGTGATCCCCACAGGTGGGACATTTCTAATGTGAAGTCACACTGTGAGGCACCTCTGAGTGTGCTAGGAAGATGAGATTATAAATATTCATTGCTCTTGCAACCTTGGGCTATGAATGTTTCAAATTTTATAAGCTAAGCAGAACTGGGCATAGTCAGAGAGAAAAGAAAATCTCAAAACTTTGGTAATTCCAGGTGATAAATGAAGCAGAATGAGTAGAAAATGAGAGTTTTTCTGCTAGGCTGATTTTGAGCCAACATGCTAATTTGATTAGGAGAAGTACATAAGCACAATATAAAATCTAATCACTTATGACAAAACCAAGTCAGGCTGGATTTCCCTCCCTTGGAAATACAATAACTGCTTTGTGGTCTGCTTTCATCACTGAAACTATAGGTTTGGTCACCTTACGGGTGTAAGGAAAAAGAGTGGGTGCTGTCAGGCTCCCCCATGCTGTCCCATCCCTTCCCATGGTTGGATTCCCACCACTGGCCATGGGACATACAATTAGAAAAGGGACCACATCATGAGCCTGGTGAAAAATCTGGCTTGGATTGTGTATAATGCCACTAGCAGTTTCTTTCAACTACATGTCTGACAAGTAAGGGATGAAGGGCAGCAGGAACTAATTTCATTCCTTTCCTACTTCATTTGTCCAGGTACAGAAGAAGGACTTGCTAATGCTGGGTGCCTCCCTGTGCTCTGCAATGAGATGCAGCAAAATCCAGTCCTCAAGCCTCCTTCCTAAGATCAGGTACAAATGTGTTTGTTTTTTTTTCTTTCTTAAAGAGGAGCTTTACAGATAAATTATCCCAAGGGAAAATATAATCTTATATGCCTCCCCTGACCACTGATAGATCTATGTGGCAGAAGTTCAAAAGGAACCCTGCTGCCACCAGCTTCATGGCACTGCCCTGATGGAGCCTGAAAATCATAACCCAGCGCAACTCAGAGTGTAATTGTTTTCCCATTGGGTTCGTACTCATGCAGTGTCCCTTCTGGCACAGGTAAATCTCCAAATGTCTATACCACTGGCTAGCAAGAGCCCTTTTCTCTTTTTTGTTGTTGTCTTTTGTTTTCTTTAAACCAGGAAAGACTGTAATATCAAAAGGTCATCATATTTTCACAAAATGAAATCACTGTTTCCAGTCAGCCCTGAAGTTCTCCTTTAATACACAAAGCCTCTCCTTGTTTGTGATGTGTTAAGCAGTACGAATTCAGTGGAGAAATTGGGAATGGCCGCCTTGAGGGCGACTGGCAGAAGGGAATTCTCAGGATCTATCACAGTAGAACATGGTAGCATGAAATATAAAAACGGGTTCAAAATGTAGATCCACCTCCATCCAAAGTCTTCTTCTAATACCTTTTTTTCCTCCTCACTTGGGAGTTTGGTATTGCTGGGGAAAAACAAGAAGAGAATTTTGAAATTAAATGGATGAAAATTAGATAATCCCCAGTGACCTATTTTCTTATAAGATTATGGAATTGTGTAAATCAGTGTGGTTTTTATAGTGATTAGAGTATGAGAGTGCCTGCATATATAGAGCTGGGACTGCCAAGGCAGGAGCTGAGTCTGGGACTCCTCCCTCTGTCTCTTTCTTGCTATTTCTTTTAGAGAAACAGGATTCTACTGAAAACTCCTGGAGAGTATCCTACTGTCACCTTCAGTTCAAATTTCATCATACTTCCTGTTGCAAGGGCTTATCCCACTACCCAGGGGCAACCAACCTAAGATGGGATCCTCAGGATTATCTCTGTGAAACACAGCTGGTAGTTCTTCCGTTTTTGCCACTATGCCAATTTTCTATTCTTTCCTAGCATGCCAGTTGAGCTTCTTATGAAACTGTAGTGGAAAAACAAATCAGTGTAATGCTGCAAACTATAAAAATTATTCATTTAACAATTTTTATTATTATCATGAACCTTAAAGGGGAGGGAAAAGGGGGAAATGTTTTAAACTCATGTCCCTTTCGAACAGATAATAATGCTCATTTTTTGACGCCATAAGCCCAAAGCACAATATTTCTTTAAGATACTTCCCTTTGCTTGGGGCTCTTTAACAGAGCTTAAAGACATCCTCGTCCAAAAAAAATATACTGTGCACTTGAACAAAGTACAAAGCAGGTGGAGTAATGGTTAAAATCATTAAAATCTTTACCCCCAGGATTCTGGCCTGCAGCTTGTCCCCTCTAAGCTTATGTGATGACTCATATGCATTTACATTCCCCGTGCTTCACACGGCATCTGCTGCTACACATTTGTTGAAGGATCTTGTCTTTGAACAGCTGGTGACAACCCACTTCCTCTTGCTTTCTTCAGCAGAGATTTTTCAATTGTTTCTTGTTGCTTTGATGTGAGACCCAGTGTTGGAAAAACAAGCCCATTTACCCTGATTAGAACCAGCCCTTTAAACACTTGCCAATTAACAACTCATTTGCTATTTTTCTAAGGACCGGGAAATACTTTCCCTTTCTCTCCTTTCATTTTATTCAGATGTGATTCCACATAAGCAGAACAAACTCAAACAGGTCTTATATAAAATGTTATTAATGTTTACCTTATTTGCTCCCTTCCTTTTGTCCCACAGAGTTGGAGAGGAAGGGATCCTTTGCTTTCTTCAAGCTAATTTCATGAGCTTGATGTCATGATAACCAGACTACCTTCTTTTACTGCCACTGTCACTAGTGATGAGTTTTATAGACATGACCTGCTGAAAACCAAACAGGAGAACATCACATTAGCAACACTGATACAAAAAGTGATTAATTTTAGTTACTTGATGCCAATTCTACTAACAGACATTAAGAAAAATAATTTAATATGCATGTGTTCTTAGCAAAATTAGAGACAGTCTGGTTTATGCAAGTCAAGTACGTGCAATCTTCTTTCAGAGATTCAATCTCAGCTATTTCTATGTTTTTATTCTTTCTGAAGTAAGCTGATGCTTAGTTACTGTTTTTTTCTTTTTGTTTTCTCATTCAACACTTCATATTTCCTTGTCAGGGACCACCTTTATTACACAAATGTTTTAAGGAAGTACTAAACCTTCAAATGAGGTCATCTTGTTTTCTATTTTGAAAATACCATTACTTATCTCAGACAACTCCAGTAGTAGTTACTTGAGAAACTGCATATGATCCTACCAGACCTAAAGGTAAGAGCTCTTCTGCTTTGAAATACTTGTGATTTATTACTGATTCAATGACTATACCACTCTGTAGGAATTTTCCAAGTGGAGGGTTTCCCCTTTTCCATAATTCAGGTTGAGGTTACAATCTATTGTTTAGCCTGTACTGTACTGTTTGTTCCTGTAAGTAGTATCTGTTCATATCTTCACCTATACTTTGCCAGTCCCTTAAAACATAGGTATAATTATGATACATGGCTGTTTAGGTGTTCTGCACCTCTCCACAGAGATATCTTTGACAACCACTGCATACTCTGAGTTGAGTTTTCCTTTGCAAATGTCACAGAGCATCTGATTATAGAGGAAGGAGTTTTCTTGGAGAGTCACTCTTGCTTTTTACCATTGGATATGTTGATTGTTCTTCTCTAATAAAGAGTTCCTTGGCTCCTGAATTTAAATACTGAATAAGCACACATATTTACTGAATCGTTGCCAAACTTGTTTTTTATCTGTTTGTTTCCTATGGCAAGGGAGAATTTCAAATCGCTTTGCTGCTCAGGGGAAATTGAAAACAGGATCTATTTTTGGTTCTCATTTAACTTCTCAAGATGGATGAGTGGAAACCTGTTATAACACTAATTTACTTAAAGATGTATTATGTGCACTTTGCTAAAACGCTGAGGGGAAAAAGCTTTGCTTTTGCAGTTGTTTGACCTGAAGCCAAGATCCTCCATGAAGCTGTATGAAGAAGACAGAATTATCCATATATTTTTATGCATACAGTATTATTGAACCGATTGGCCAGCGAATCTACGCCCTTCTTAAAATATATTTAAAAAGACAGTAGGGGGATACAAATGAGCTGAAAGTGTACCCTTTCTCTGTAGCTGTGCAAATCAAGGACTGATGTGGAGCATTTGGATGAATCTGCTCCCCACACCTGATGTCAAAACAAAATATTGCTTTCTTAGAGCCAGAGATTAAATGTTTCTCATTTTACAAAATGCAGTCCAAGTGCAAAGAGAGGTGCTAAAAGTCTCGATGTTATTTTTTTTACAACAAACCATAAAGGTTAGTTGTACATAACTGTTAGATAATTTTTACTGTATTAGCTGTAACTTCCAGTTGAGCACACCATGGTGCTCTACAGCTGAGTGCATAACATCTCTTGGTGCATGGGGCAGTATTGGTAAAAACTTATCCTGCGGTTACACCTGCTCTATGAATAGCAGTGTCATTTGTCATGCATTTGAACACACTGCCTGTTCAACACAGCTGTTGACAAATTTTAGGTTGAGATAGATTTGTTCTCTAGTTCACAGACTGGCTCTTTTCCCCCCCTCCATTGTATTTCGTCTCAGGCTAAGGAGAGAGATCTGCACATAATTGGATATTCAACACCTGTGTTTCAATTATCATAATATTTGAAGAATCTGGTGCTTCACTTAATGTTCCTCAAGTAGTTCTCTTGATTATTTGCTATTGCAGAGCTGCAGTAAACTTGTTTGTTCCTCCTTTTCTCTCTGCCGGAATTTGATTTCAGAAAGCAATCTCAGATAAAGAGGAGATTTCAGAGTCCTGATCACATGCTGCTGTTGTTGGCTTTGTTGCTGCAAGTGGCAACATAGAGTATACTTTACCTTACACCATATGAAATGCCAGGAGCAGAATACATTATTTTATTGTGATGTAATTTTTTTTTGTGAGCTGTTCCAGAACAGGCATATCTGAAGGCCACAATAGTTGTGTTCAGCAAGAATTTTATATAATATTTAATTACAAGACATACATGTATCGGAGGGTTTTTTGGTGAGAAAACAGCTCAGAGCACATACAGCAACATATCTCTTCTTTCTCTCTCTTGGCAATTACCCTGGAGTCATCCTGCTTGCATAAGCTTCAGGTCAATAAAACAGATTTCAAAGCATAATCCAGTATCTGCTGAGACACTAACTTCATCATGTGCCTGCAGAAAGTGCATATTTTTTCATCATCTCTTTCTCCTAGTGTGATTGTTCTTCTGATTTTCTTCTATGGAAGGATCCCGATGCACATTCAATGCGGTTTCATTTAAAGAATTTCTGCATGTCCTTGTTTTCCATCAGCATGCACCTTGCTTCTCTGTTTGTAATTCTGGGTAAGAATTGTTAGTTTTGTTTGTACAATTTGCAAAATTCATCGGGTCCAGAAGGGGCAAAGTTTATCACAGAAGTTTGATAAGATGGATAGATTCTCATTACAGGAAATAATAGTAAATTTAATGTAATTCTGTGTTTCATTATGTTTCATTTCATTATGTGTTCTGGAGCTTACAGAGTACTCATTTATTTTATTGTTGGTTTCAATAGCACTGTGGTGTGCTGTATATTCTAGGCGGTGTCAGTCATGATGAAATTGAGAATTTTCAACCCTTTTCATCTTTGGTTTTGGTGTAAAATTAGGCAAAATTTTGAAATGGTACATTCCATTAAGCTGGAACAACAGAAATTTTGGACATTTCTGGTTGAAAGAAAATTCTTTTACAATCCTCAAATGGAAGAGTTTTGCTTTGCAAATTCCTGTAGCCTAAAGCGAGTTATAGTACTGGTCCTTATAGTTATAGTACTGGTCCTTATTCAATTTCATGGTTCCCAGCTGCTACTAAAGCTCCAAAACTGAACTATAGGATTCTCATACTATATCACATGGAGGATATACATCCCAAGAGATACACTTCATTACAGCTGGAGTCCTTTAGAGATCCCTGCCTTGCAAAGAGTAAGGGCTGGAATTAAAAAGTAAACAATGCAATGTAAATACAGGGAAATATACTGGAAAACACAGAAAATCCAGTATACTTCCCAGTATATGTTTTTCAGGGGAGTGTTTCTGCTGTGCTCTACTCTGCTCTATTTCCAGGTATGTGGAATGCTGTATTATGAATAATAATTACTCCATTATAGATTAAAAACTTCAAGGGATCACAGTTTTCCCCCTTGTTTTAGAGAACAACACACTAGAGAGGGTTAAAGTGAGTGTACACTCTTTCATTCCACATGTCTCCTGAGCACAGAGAGCAATAGTTTAGTAGAGATTTTAGGGTGAAACCCACTGCATCACAATGGCCCTCTACAGAAAAACGTTCTGACCAAGTACAGTAAAATTGCTGAATGACAAATTGTCCTGAGTGCAGAGCGGGATTTACAGGCAAGCAGGCAGGGTAGATGTCCAGGTTTTCCACAGGCTACATCGAATAGCGGTACAATCTATCCTGTGCAAAGTGAGAGATAAGAAGGGGCCCAGGCTTGAGCCTGAGTCTTTTTTGAGGACTAGGTCTAATCACTTCTGTGAGCACAGTCAGTAGTTCCCAAGAGAGCATGTACAAAATTCATAGAATCATGTAGTTTGGAAAAAATCTTAAAGATCATCAAGTTCAACTGTATTTGGACTCTGGATACCATATAACCATATTTAAAAATGGGTACTATACCTTCCAATTTTGTAAGAAATAGTTTCAGTTTAACTCCATCTCCAATGGTGGCTGTCAGATTTAAGGAAAAGAAAAAAAAAGAAAAAAGCGAAGAAAGAGTTAGGTGTTCTTTATTGTTTCTCTGTGGATATTCCCAATAAACAATGGCATGTCCTGTGCACCCAAACCTTTCATCTGACACATAAAGAAAAGATAATGCCAGGTATTTTATTTTACTTGATTTTCTTCTTTTCTCCCAAATAATTGTCTTACTCTTCAGAAACATGAAAGAGAAGCTAAGTAGGCCTCAGTTTCTGTTGGCCAAAAATATTTTGAATCCTTCAAAGGAAAGCATACATTTGGATACAAGAAGCCACAGATGCCATTTCATTTTCTTCTTCAAACATACTCTGATGAAAGACCTGCTGACCTTTTGTGAAAGATTGCTTCCTGAGAATATGGTGAATTTCTCTTCTGTTCTTCCCTCTCTGGAGATCAGTTTGTCTTATGTTTATAGAGAGTAAATCAACCACATCTTATTTCCTTGGACTGAAGAACCCAACTAGCCTCTCATCTCTTTGACTTTTCCACCAGCTGTTCTTCATATGCTTTGATGGGAAAATCCACCCATCAAAGCCAAGGAGTAGACACCTAGGACTGTGGCTGTATTGCAAACTATTCTATAGATGCATGTAAAGTGATAGGAAAAATCATCTGCTGAATTGCATTATATCAAGAATAATTCATCAGGTAAACCCATGACATTCTGGGAATTCAGATACATACAAAAAGTTGTAATATAGACTTCATGTTTCTTCTTAAACATGCAGAGCTCTATTTCTTCATAGATAAGCATGTATACAATTTTGTTGTAAGTATTAAAAAGTAATGATCTTTCAACCCCTATACTCTTTGTTCCATGTCAGCAGCCTCATAACAGATTCACTGGCCCCTAAGCTACAGCTTGTCACGAGCAAGAGACAAATGCTTAGAGAGCTTTCCCTGTGTTTGATTCTTGTAATCAACTTTATTTCCTCTACAGAATTCCAATTATCCCATTAAACAATGAGTCAGAATGCTTATATTGATACAGGTGCCTTAATTGGTTAATTTATATTTGTGCCAGCCCCAGCTAAGAATTCATTTCCCTGAGGCCTCCTTAGACAACCACAGTTCCTCCTAAGTCTTAATGGTAATTCCTAGCAGGCACAGTACTTGAGCACAACATTTAGACATACCCACAAGCACCCTGCACAACACACTAATCTGTGTTTAGCCATACATATACTTGCTGCTGAGCTTTTATTTCCTTCCACCTTGTAATTTCTAACCTATTTAGTTTTAATTATAAGACTACAGCACTGACCGTATGCTTCCAAAACCCATTTGCAAGAAAAAAGTCCTAATAATATTGCTTTTTTTAGTAGCACTCCAAAGCAATTAAACACCTATTAAATGCCAGTGAATTCAACTGCAGTCTATCATATAAACATTTATTTGCATATGCTGTCTGCTGAGCGACATAATTTTCATTATTGACTTATGAGGATAGAAATAATAGACAGACTGTTTACTGAACTGTCTTTAACTCCGCATCAACCAAAACAGCTAATTAAATGTGTAACAAGTTTCACTGACATAAACTGGGAGATTTTAAAATCAAGGTGAAGAGAAGGACAAACACTAGTCTGTTCTCTGTAAGATTTGTTCTCACCATGGCAATAAAATAGGATATCTAGTCCTGTAAATCATCAGAGAAATCAGACAGAACTACAGGTAGATTTTAAAAAAATAATTTACCAGGAAATCAGTTTTTCAGGACCAAGCAAACCCACTAGTGAGCTGCCAGGATTATTATATTACCAAACTCACATCCTGATAAATGTCATGAGCAGGAGCGTCTTCTATAGTCCCTATAAGGCAGTTTCCAAAGGAGCTATAGAGTAATTAAGTGCTCTACTCAAGGGACTGTAATAGTTGTTCCTCAACTTCATTTCCAGTTTAACTTACTTCACTGATTTAATTTCTTTCCTTCTGCCGATGTAAATTAAGAACTCACCTTCTCCCCTCCTTATTCTGCTATATTAACTGGCAGCTTGCAGGCAGGAACAGCTGTAGAAGGTGTCAGAGTCATCCCTAGTCTGTAGACATAGTCCTGTACTTGCCAAAGGCAGCAGCTTGTAGAGAGCAAACAACTTAACCTGCATCTTTTGAGTTGCAGGCTAATATTCAGAATGGGGGATGATTCTGCTTTTCTGTTCATGGGATTGTGTCTCTGTTTATTCTTTCAGAAGACACACTCAGTTAAAGTAAATTACATCAAAGTAAATTAAACCACCAGTTTCTGCCAATGATCATGTACAATACCTGTTTTACGTTTTCTCTTGTGCCTCATGTAGTGGGTTGACACCGGCTGGACACCAGGTGTCCACCAAAGCCACTCTGTGAGTCCCCTCCTCAGCTGGACAAGGGAGAGAAAATATAGTGAAAGGCTCATGGGTTGAGAAAAGGACAGGGAAAGCTCACTGACTAGTTACCATCATAGGCAAAACAGACTCACCTTGGGGAAATAAGTTTAATTTATTGCCAATCAAATCAGAGTAGAACAATGAGAAATAAAACAAAATCTTAAAAACACCTTCCCCCACTCCTCCCGTCTTCCCAGACTTCAGTCCTGATTTTCTCTACCTCCCTCCCATCCAGTGGCTCAAGGGGATGGAGATGTAGGCTTTGGTCAGTTCATTGCTCGTTGTCTCAGCCACTTCTCCCTCTTCAGGGGGAGGACTCGTCACTCTTCCCCTGCTCCAGTGCGGGTTCCATGGAAGACAGTCCTCTATTAACTCCAACATGAGTCCTTTGGGCTTCCCACAGGGTCACAGCCTCTTTGGGCATTCACCTGCTCCAGCATAGGTCCCTTCCAGGGGCTGCAGGTCCACCATGGACCTCCATGGACTGCAGGGGCCCAGCCTTCCTCACCATGGCCTTCACTATGAGTTGCAGGGGAATCTCTGCACCAGCGCCTGGAGCACCTCTTCCTTCTCCTTCTGCACTGACCTTGGTGTCTGCAGGGCTGTTTCTCTCACATATTCTCACTCCTGCAGTGGGTCCATCTTGTACCCATCTGGAATTGGCTCTGTCAGACTTGGGGAAAGCTTCTAGCAACTGCTTACAGAAGTCACCCTTGTAGCCCCACTGCAACCAAAATCTGGCCATGCAAACCCAATTCAGTTCAATTGTATGACCTGATGTGTCCTTGAAATGTGCTAAAAGCTTCAGATGCATATAATTTTAAATAAGAAATAAAGTAATATAATTTGACTGGCAAACCCCCATTCAGTCCAGCAAAATAGTGGTATCTGCAGATGATACATTCCAGCAAAGCATCTTTTTATACACATGAGCTGACAGGAAAATTTGTCAGTGGTTTAGTCACCACTCAGCTGAATCACCAATCTCTTTTAAAAAATAGCTTGATTGCAGCGAGGGGGTTCATGCCTCCTACAGAAAATTAGATTAAATGCAATACAACAGGTACTCTGCAGAGGTATATTTTGGGATAGAAAACAAATCTGTTTCTCCTTGTGGGTGTTGGCTAATATTTTATATTGCTCAAGTAGTATCTATGATAGACTGGAGTGCCAATTGCTGCTGTGCAGCAATATGAAATAATGTCATCCCAAATGTGCCATCTTTAGGGACACTGCTTCTGGAAATGATGACAAAACCAGTGAGGCTTCTCCTCCCAGGCTTAAGTGAACTGTCTAAAACAAGTTCCTGTTCACAAAAAGCATAATCTCCACAAGAGAATAATAGCTGCATTTAGGATACCTGCCTTAGGGAGGGAACCACTTAAGATGGTGACCTAGTCCCCAGATTAAGCTCACCTAGGCTCCCCAAAATAGCAGTTGGAACACCAGGCTCTTGAGCAGAGAGAAATTCCTATAGGACTCAAACACATTTTGCAATTCTGCTTCGTAAGAAATTCAGCCAGGATCCATTTCCTTTTTTCCGAAAGATTCACTGAGATATTTTTGCAGATGTATGCAGTAGTACCTGATATTTTGATTCCTCACAGTCTGTACATTTAATGTTTTTCAAGAAATGTGTTAAGAAAGAGGGTAGAGGAAAACAGATGAACCAGTCTGGGTTACTTGATGACCTATCCAAGCTTTACTCTCAAAGTCAAAAGGCAGTGTTCTGAAAGTCAGAGCTGAGTAAATTCCAGCAAGTTCAGCATGTTCATCAGGAATATCAGAATTTGTGAATTATTGTCTTCTCACTGATTATGTTTGTGAATGTGAAAAAAGTTGTCAGGAGTTTTTCATATCTCTGGAACTTCTACGAAGTTTCTTCCCTGGTTTCTCTGGTATCTACAAAACTGTGAGTGAAAATGGAAGGTTTTTCCCTTCAGGTGGGACATTTCTTGGATCTCTCTGCTTTGTTGGTCCACTGTTTTTGTAATAGACGGAGAAATTTTATTTCTGTTCAATTCTAAAAATGCTTTTTTTATATATATCCATCTTCATTTTCTACTGTGAGGTGCAGCCCTCAAAATATCATGAGCTGGCTTTGTGGTATCACAGGCTTGTATTGCTGACTTTGCAGTGACAGTGCTTGTAAGATTTTCAGATCGGTTTTATGTCATCAGGGAACTGATTGCTGAGAAAATTTGTCAAATATTTGAGTCTTCATTGAAAGCAACTTCAAGCCTTTTTGAAGGCTTTCCTACGATTTGCTTTACAGCTTGGAAGAAACACCCAAGATGTTCTGGGAATTTGAGTTCATTCATCTTGCAAAAGCCACTGAAACAAATTTATACTTCTACGTAAGTGTTATCAATACATACGTTCTTTAGGAACTGGAATAAACCCAATATAGCTACGCACTTTCCAGATAAGAAGGGGATGTCCTTTAACATTAGAGCAAGGATACCAACAAGCCACAAAATACTTTCCGTATTTAAACAAGCTGTTTCCATACTGAGGGTTTTTGTACAGGAGTCTGTGCTGAAAAATAATGAGGAGGCTGCAGCAAAGAAAAGCAGGGGTGGAGAGATCATAGATAACTGTAAACTAATCCTGTCTTTATTTTTCTTGAGTTTAGTCTGGGTCTATCCCAAGATACCCATTATAAACTGACAGGGCAGATGAACAAGCATGCTATTGGGACACCTGTATAGGCAGTACCAGTGAGAATGCTGTTGAGAGAGGCTGGGTTGGAATACGTGGGTGGTAACACTACTGTGTTTCCTGAACAACACATAGAGCTTAATTTTCAGGGTCTGAATAGTTTCAGACAGTTCCATTGTGGGAACAGTGCACATCCTTTTTTTTTCTTTTTCTTTTTGTTTATTCAGCTCGTTCTATTAGCACTTGCCAAATTTTGTACATTGTTCATTTCAAATATTTGCATCCCATCCTAATGACTCTCTTACAGCTACCATAATACATACTGGGTATGTATCATTGCCAGCTATTCCATTGAAATTACAGGTGATTATATCTTGAGCATTATTTGAAATGTATCATCATCACGTGTGCCATAACTTATGAGCTTTGAATGCATGGTGTAGCAACAGTGGGATTATTGGCAGAATATGATGTGGAATAATCATGAATATTCATCCAGAGACTGCGTTTCCTGTGTTTATGAATTGTTTTCAATCTCGAGGACTCCATCAGTTGCTCAGATTCCTCAGGGGTGGGAACTACACAGAGAAATCCCATGACAATTAATTATTCATTCATTTTGCATAAGAAAACAATAATCTTCAGAGTTCATTTGAATCAGTGTTTAAAATGGAAATCTGAGAAAGCCTTTCCTGCTGCTGGAAGTGAATAGCAAATTAAAAGCTTCCTGGAAGACTGCACACAATTTCCACATGTTCTGAGTAGTGTGGTGTAGAAGGGTTTGTACCAGCACTGAGGGACAGCCACCACTGCAGAATTATTGACTCACTGCTCTCCGCAATTGTTGTCCAAATGTGGCCTCAGTAGAAATGTCACAAGTAAAATTAAAATAGCTTTGAGAAGGTCTGAATAGACTAACATTGACCTTCTGGGAGTGTGAAAAGGAATGGTACTGCTGTTGCCAAGCCCATGCAGGAAGGAAGCTGTAGTCCTTGTCCAGATGACTAAAGGGAAGCAGAAGTCTCCTCCATTTCCCAGTTCAGGGTCAGCCCTACCAAGGCGGCTCTCCAGGGGTCTGACCAGAGTGTGTTTCAAGGGAGAGCACAGCTAAACCAGTACAGCAGTCCTGGGCTTCAGTGAGTTTTAGGTTTTACTTCTCTTTCGACCCATAGTGTCCACAAGAATCTGGTAGCTGATGGTCTTGTAAGTGGCCATAAAATACTGCAAATACCCAGCACTGCTCAGAAAGTCTTTCAGAAGATGCAAATGTGGAGAGCACTGACATTTGTAGGTGGAATTAGTAGTGGTCTCCGGAGCAAAATAATGTTTAATTCATAGCACTTTTTTTCCTACGCAAAAAGTTATGAAAATAGCAATAAAATTAACAATCCATGAGAGCAAGAAGTCAGGCAAGAAAGGCAAGAGACCAGCATGGCTGAGTAGGGAATTGCTGGTCAAACTAAAGGGAAAGAAGCAAATGCACAGGCAGTGGAAACAAGGACAGATGACCTGGGAAGAGTATAGAGATGAAGTTCAGTTCTGTAGGGATGGGGTGAGGAAGGCCAAGGCAAAGCTGAAACTGAACTTGGCAAGAGACCCAAAGAGTAGCAGGAAGGGATTCTACAGGTATGTTAACCAGAAAAGGAAGATCAAAGAAGGTGTAGCCCCCTGATAAACAGTACTGGTAAACTGCTAACAATGGATGAGAAGAAGGCTGAGACACTCAACAACTTTTTTGCCTCTGTCTTCAATAGCAACCTCTCTTCCCACACTATAAGTGGATGGACAGCAGGACGGGGACTGGGGGAGCAAAGTCCCTCCCACTGTAAGTAAAGATCAGGTTCATGACCACCTGAGGAACCTGTACATAAGTGTATAGGACCTGATGAGATGCATCCCAGAGTCCTGAGGGAATTGACTGCCACTCTCCATGGCAGTCAGGTAAAGTCCTAGGTGACTAGAAAAAGGGAAGCATTGTGTGGGTTCTGATGTAGCAAATCATGTGGAGAGACAATGGTAGGGCCGGCGTGACCCAGGGGAGCTCTTTGAAGTATCCAGCGTGGGGACTGTGGTGGTCCTTTCCCTTGGCAATGACACCCAGGAAAAAGGCAGTAAAAGTTCTGGAAGCACTGGGGATTTTATCCTGTTTCCTGAGTTCTCTTGATGCTTCACTTCAGGAACCCCCTCGCTTTCCGGCAGGTCCCGAGATGCTGGGAATAGTCCCTCCCTGGCCCAGCTCAGTTGCTGGGAGGGGGGGTCCCCCATGCTCTGAACCATGTGATAGTATGAAAAAGTTCTCCAAAAACTTTCCCATTTAATTAAACTAAAACTAAAACAGAGAGACAAGATATAACAGGGAGAAGAGTTCTCAGTCTTCTCAGGAAGAGACTCCTTTTATCTCTCCCTCCAAGGTGATCAGTGTTATCAGCTGGTTTGAGAGCCCATTTGTGCCAGAGCAGTGCAAAAGGAACAAAGCATGACTGAGAGATACATGCAGTACAGTGCTTTTCAGAGCTTATTTTTAGACTGGAAATAATGTTGGTTTTAATCTTCCTTGACAGCTGTTTTCAAAGGCACACAGAATGGACATTGCTATTTTACCTGTCAATTCAACCTTGTTTACAAAATCAAGGAAACATTTAAATGTACCAAGATTGTAGATTGTAGCTTTCTCTCCAGTCCTTTTTTTGTCTCAGCTAAAAAAATCTGGTAACTAACTGATTTTAACAGAATATGACATTTTCTTTGCTGTGCACAGGGGCAGTGGGTTTTTGGGATAGAGCAGATTTCCTGTGATTGACTGGACCTGTGTAGTGGGCCCCTGCAGAAGACCTGGTAAATAGGATATACTGATTTCTAGCCAAATCTAGGCAGAGAATGACCACAGACCTTGGTTGTAGAGACCTGTATATTAGCATGAGTAACTGACAAATAACCTGAGCCCATCCCATGACTCTCCTTAGCTTGTTCCAGCAGAGACGTGTAGGAGTGTACCACTCAGTGCCCACTTGGACCAACTCAACTGTTAAGCTGCAGCAGAGATGCCTCAGTGTGGATCCCATGCAGTACATGTGGACAGCACCATCTATGTATCTTGTCTTATCTTGAGATGGAGCAGAATGCCTACATGAGTATTCCTTTACCTGGCAGCAGAAATCATCAATAGAATTGTTTACTTCTACAAAAATCCTAAAAAAGCTGTACAGACCACAACAACAATGAACCTGGCTGCTGTTGGGATGTGTGCACTGTGCCACGATCCATGTAGGGGCTCATCCAGGACTGTGATAGGGTTGCCAGCATCAACAGGGAGGTGAGATTGCTATTACCTCTTCTAGTGCATCTATTAGCATCAGAAGTGCTGTCACAGTATCTATTATTGATATCACCTCTTACAGTACTTCTATTATTTATACAATAAGCTAGTTATGGACGCCACGCCGGCCCGGGGGCTTCGCGCGGACGGGAAACTTCCGCGCTGCGCGCACGGAGCTCCGCGCCTGGCCGGTGGCCCTGAACACGCCATGCGGGACCCCGCTAGGCTCGGGGGCTGCTGCAGGCGCTGTGCAGGACGCCGCGCCGGCCCGGGGGCTTCGCGCTGCGCGTGCTCTGCGCGCGCGGTTTTGGACCCCAGGCAAGGCCGCGGCAGGAGAAAGGAGAGAAAGGGGGAGCCTTGCCAGCAAGCACTGCACCCCCGTGGAAGATGAGAGCACAGCTTCGGAGCACACAGAGGTTTGCCGTTCCAGGTTTGGGGAGGGAGGGAGAGGGGGAGGGGGACGGAGCAGAGGGATGGGTGTTGAGCTGGCCATGGGGGTCCTTCGACTGGCGGGTGGGAGAGCAGGGCTGTCCCGTATGAAACATCACATCACATGTGAGCAGTGCACCTGGAATTTGTGGTAACACAGTGGGGGAAGGATAAGGTCTGGGTGGACAGAGGGTTCTTTTGATTGATGGGGGTCCCGGCCAGGCTGGGGCCTTGTAAGGTACCTCAGCCTTGGACAGGTACGGGGGCCAGAACGGTTGGTCAGTTTGTTTGTTTGTTTGTCTATTTATTTCTTTCGTTTTGGCTCTCCTGCGGCTACTGCCCAGGTTTGGCATGTTCTGGATATATTTGCTTTGCTCTGTTACAACCTGAAAGAGTGGGCAGGACAAAGGGTTGTTACTGGAAATAAATGACTTGCCCAAATCGTTCTAACAGGAACGTAGCCTATGTACCCCTGTGTGGTTGCGAGCTATGCTGGCGAGGGTTCATGCCTTCGGTAGGGTCGCCCATGCCAGACAGGTCAAAACCATAGGACCAGATAAACTACATCCCTGGGCAGGATGAGCTCATTAGCCTTCTGGCAGTCATCCTAGGAGAAGGACAACTCTCATCCCAAACCCGGGCAGATGGAGCTCGCTTAGCCCTGGAAGGCCATCCATCTCAGAGAAGGTCACTCTAATCAAACCTACGTCCTGAGGACCTCGCTGCCACCGTCCAAGCTTGCTCGGCCCTGGCAGATGAACCTCAGGATTAAAGGGTGGGTTCAGTTCCGCGCATACTGCATCTCACCTAAAAAATCCATTGCGCAGGCTTGAAGGCTTTACCCACATGCAAAAAGTCCTGTAGCGACGGGCGAGGGTCGAAACGGTAGGTGAAAGATGCACTGGGAGCCGCAGACTCAACCCTGCATACAGGCGGTTCAGGATATTGGTCATTTGAGACTGACGGAGATGAGAGTCTCTTGGGGCAGCACCCTGAACGACCAAGCAGCCTTTTCAAGGACAGCACTGCTTGCTCCACTCGGAGAGGGGCCTAGAAAAGGTGGCCTAAACAAAGCTCATCTCCACCTTCACCCGGTTGGTTAACCGCAGACCGACGGGCATCTTCTTCCAATGCGGTCGCACAAAGAGCAAAAGACAAAGGCATGCACCTGCCTCCAAAGGTGTACTCAAATTAACTCTAGCATGTTGGAACATCAGAACCATGCTCGATTCTGCCAATAGTGGACGTCCTGAGCGACGTTCTGCCCTAATTGCCCATGAACTGGGTCGTCTCAACATCGACATTGCTGCTCTCAGTGAAGTTCGCCTTCACGAGGAAGGCAGCCTCAGAGAACATGGTGCCGGTTACACGCTCTTCTGGTCAGGTAAGCCCAGAACCGAAAAACATCTCTCAGGTGTCGGCTTCATGATCAAAAACTCCATTGTCCCTAAACTCGAAAATCTGCCGACAGGTCACTCTGACCGCATTATCTCCCTACGCCTTCCACTAAACAACAAGCAACACGTTGTCATCTTCAGTATATATGCCCCAACTCTCCAAGCTGACCCTGCTGAAAAAGATAAATTTTACACTGACCTGCGCTGTCTTACCCAAAAGGTGCCCGCAGATGATAAGATCATTATCCTTGGTGATTTCAACGCCAGAGTAGGTAAGAATTTTGAAGCCTGGAAAGGAGTATTAGGCAAGCATGGTGTTGGAAACTGCAACGATAATGGTCGACTTCTGCTAGAATTCTGTGCGGAGCAACAGTTCACCATCACCAATACTATCTTTCAGCAGAAAAATAGTCTGAAGACAACCTGGATGCACCCCAGGTCTAAGCATTGGCACCTCATTGATTATGTCTTGGTGCGACAGAGAGATGTCCGCGATGTCCTCCATACCCGCGTGATGCCCAGCGCAGAATGTCAAACAGACCATCGGCTTGTGCGCTGTAAACTCAACCTTTATCTCAAATTCAAACCCAAGAGGGGCAGTATCCCAAGGAGAAGACTCCAAGTTAACGATCTCCAATCAGCCACAGTAAGAGAACGATTCCAGGCAAATCTTCAAACTAAGCTTGATAACCATTCCACAGATTCTGCAGTTTCCTCTCCCGAAACAATTTGGCAGCATATTAAAAGTAGCATCCTGCAATCCTCTGAAGAATCCTTAGGGTTCTCCCTCAAGAAGAACAAGGACTGGTTTGATGAAAATAATCAAGAAATCCAGGAATTGTTGAGGAAGAAGAGAACCGCCCACCAAGCACACCTTGCACTGCCTTCCTGTCACGCTAGAAAAACAGCCTTTCGTCTTGCTTGCAGCAAACTCCAACAGAAACTCCGTGACATCCAGAACAAATGGTGGACCGATCTAGCTGCAAAAACTCAACTATGTGCAGATACAGGGGATCACAAAGGATTCTATGAGGCCCTGAAAACAGCATACGGGCCTATATACCAAGTCCAAAGCCCACTACTCAGTGCAGATGGTCAAACGCTTCTGACAGATCAAACCTCCATTCTGAATAGATGGTCTGAACACTTTCAGACTCTTTTCAGTACCAACCGTGTAGTACAAGACTCAGCAATTCAGTCCATCACACAACAACCGGTGAAATACGATTTGGATACTGCCCCCACTCTAGGAGAAACCCTCAAGGCCATACAGCAGGTGAAAATCGGCAAGGCAGCTGGGGTTGATGGAATCCCACCTGAAGTCTGGAAACATGGGGGCCTTGCACTCCATGCTAAATTTCATGAGCTTGTGGTGCGCTGTTGGGAACTAGGCGAACTACCTTCAGACCTTCGTGATGCAGTCATCATCACCTTGTATAAGAAGAAAGGTACTAAATCAGACTGTTCAAATTACCGTGGTATTACTCTGCTCTCCATTGCTGGCAAAATCTTGGCAAGAATACTCCTGAACAGACTAATACCCGCTATAGCAGAAGAAATTCTACCTGAAAGTCAGTGTGGCTTCAGAGCCAACAGGAGCACCACAGACATGATATTTGTTCTCAGACAACTGCAAGAGAAGTGTAGGGAACAGAACAAAGGTCTCTATGTAACCTTTGTCGACCTCACCAAGGCTTTCGATACTGTGAGCAGAAAAGGTCTTTGGCAGATTTTGGAACGTTTAGGTTGTCCCCCCAAGTTCCTTAAAATGATCATCTCACTTCATGAGGATCAGCACGGCCAAGTCAGATATGGCAACACACTTTCTGAGCCCTTTCTAATAAAGAATGGTGTGAAACAAGGCTGCGTTCTCGCTCCTACCCTATTCACAGTCTTTTTCAGTATGATGCTTCAAAGGGCCTCGGCAGACCTCGACGATCAGGACGGTATCTACATTCGATATCGTACTGATGGAAGCCTATTCAACCTAAGGCGACTGAAGGCCCATACTAAGACCCTAAACCATCTTGTCCGGGAGCTGCTCTATGCTGATGACGCCGCCCTTGTTGCCCACACAGAAGCAGCTCTGCAGCGTTTAACATCCTGCTTTGCAGAGGCTGCTGAGCTCTTTGGGCTGGAAGTCAGCTTAAAGAAGACAGAAGTTCTCCATCAGCCTGCACCTCAGGAAGTCCCCCACCGTCCCCACATCACCATCGGCCAGTCAGAACTCAATTCAGTCCAACAGTTTAATTACCTAGGCAGCCTCATCTCCTCAGATGGTAAGATTGATGGGGAGATAGACAATAGGTTAGCGAAGGCATACAGTGCTTTTGGAAAACTCCATAAACGAGTTTGGCGTAATAAACACTTGAAGAAAAGCACCAAGATCAGTGTTTACAGAGCCATAGTGCTGTCTACTCTTTTATATGGTTCCGAATCATGGGTCATCTACCGCCACCACCTGCGTCTCCTAGAACGCTTCCATCAACGCTGCCTCCGTACAATCCTTAACATCCATTGGTCAGACTATGTGACCAATACATCTGTTCTCGAACAGGCAGCAATTACGAGTATTGAGGCCATGCTCCTGAGAACGCAACTGCGTTGGGCAGGGCACATCTCTAGGATGAAGGACCACCGCCTCCCTAAGATCCTGCTCTATGGTGAACTTGCCACTGGCTGCCGCAAGAGAGGAGCTCCAAAGAAAAGATACAAGGACTCCCTGAAGCAACAACTCAGCCTCGGGCATATTGATCACCATAACTGGTCCACTCTGGCCTCTAATCGGGAGGCCTGGAGACAGACCATTTATAACGCTGCTGATGCTTTTGAGAAGGCACGCAGGATCACTCTTGAGGAGAAAAGACAATGCAGAAAGAATCGAACCTTGCAGAATATACCATCTAAGGAGTCTTTCTGCTGTGTCTTTTGCAACCGGACTTGCCTTTCTCGTATTGGCCTTTTTAGCCACCAACGCGCTTGCATGAAAAATGGGTAGAGCCCTTCCCAAATCTTCGTTCGCGAAGCCTAGCCATGATGAAGCTAGTTATGCATTTCTTATTCAGATCCCAAAGGAATGGGTACCTCCTTGGTGCAAAACGATGCTGGGAGATCCTTCTATTTTCATAATCGCTTTGGTTTCATTAAAATCCACTGGACAGGTACATGTTGTGGTGTCAGAGCATACTTTGCTACTGATTTTCTGAAGTTCTAGGTATTACTATGCTTTGTCAGCTTCCTTCACTGGCTGAGAATGATTGTTCTCATGGTTTCTATGTTGAGCTGACTTATCTTTGCATCCTTCCCTTCAGTGTTTTGGGAGTGCATCCAAATCCATATTTTCCTACACAGAAAAGCCAGTGATTGTACAACCCCATGAAGTAAGTATGATGCTACTGTTAGCAGTAGCAAAACTTTTAGTCCCTGGGTGGTGAGACAAAAAGGGCTGAGGGGGGCAAAGAGCAAGGTGCACACATTCCAAAACCTGGACTATCTGTTTCTTCTGCTTAAATTTGACTGACATGAGGACCACTTTTGGCTAAGGTGCATGACCCATAGGTCCAACAGATGACCAAGAACCAGCTACAAATGGGCAAGACATTAGGAACCACAGTTGTCTCCCTGATCCCGGCCTTTATCCATGTTCCAGCAGCTATATGGGGTGAGCAAAGATGGGGAGCAAGTGGCTGGGGAGGCTCTATGCGAGGTGAGGGTGTATTCACCCAGGAGGGATTCCTCCCACCAGGATATACCATCAGGTTAGGGCTGCTCTTAGTTGTTTGACCAGGTCAAACTAGCTGGAAAAGGGCCTGGTTTGAATGTGCAGCAGTAGCAAAATACGTAGCTGAAGACAGGGAGAGAGGACACTCCCTGGAGAATGAGGGCAGGTTGGGTTGTTGTAGCCCCTAGTTAATGAAGCTACCAATACTGTAAATGGCAAAGGGAAAAAGAGGCTCAGGCAGAGCAGCAGCAAAACAGGGGACAAACACATTTTAAACCTTTTCCTGCTATCTCAGTAAATGGCTTTGATCATTTCACAGAAACCAATGGGGGAAAGAAATTACCTCAGAGAGGCAGAAAATCCATTTTATTCTCCTTTTTCCTTTTTTCTAATGTGCTTTCCAATACAGATATGGCAAAGGTACAGAACAAGAGCAGAAAAAAATAAAGATAGTAATTTCAAGAAAAAGGCAATGCACTAAATGCTACCTGCTGTCTACCCCATTTCAGATAAAAAGTAGTGAGCCTCACTGCATGCTCTAATCTCAAGAATTCAAGTTTTATGTTGAAATCTGTGCTTTCACTGAAATTTTGGGAAAAGTTTAAGGAAAGGCAGAAAGAGAGAAGAGAAACAGGCAGGGACTAATCAAGGCCTAATTTGTTTCAAAGTCTGTTCTATCCAAATATCACAGAGAAGTGCCTTAACAGAAGAGATGTTTTGTCAAAGGAAAGGCAATGTGAGATCATAAAATGAAAGATGAAAAAGTCTTAATAGAAGATTAATAGAAACATAAATATCCTCAAATTTGTTAGAGAAACAATGCAAAGAGCCTCAGATGAGACACTTAAAGAAAAAAAATGTGCCTAGTAATCTTGAAAGAATGGTAACTACAGTTATGTCAGTTCAAGACAGCTAAGTTGAAGCTTTTCTATCCATTCTTTCTCCCACACTGCCCTAGGCTTGTGATCGATCACCAGCTGCCATTGATACAGCAGCTGGTCAGAGACTTTGCCAGCAATGGTGATGTATTGAAACTTCAGTTCACAAAGGGTGGGTGAGGCCCACACCACCAAAGAAGCACCTCCCGAGCTCTGAGTTTAAAGCCCCCCTACAAATCATGCAAATCAGAAACAGCAGCGTGGAGTTTTAAAGAGGAATAGGCATGGTGGAGGCGACCACAGGAGTCACACAGCTCAGAGCGGGTACAAGTCAAGACGCAGTTTATCGGCAGCTTCCCCAAGCAGCCTGTGAGCTCATGGATGATCTGGAACGTGTTTCTCTAAGGGCTCTGGATGACTTTTTCTTACATTGCAGTTTAATTACAAAGTCTTTTGCTCATCTTTACCTTTAGTCTTTCAACCATCCCAGATTCAAACAAGTAGACAATATTTTTAGGCTCTTCCAACCCTACTGTTGTGGAGTGCTCCTGAGACAGTGACATGCTTTAGCATTTTAGGGCTCTTCTGTGCTTAAGGTCCCAATTTGTTAGAGGTTTAAGTAGAAACAAGTAGTAGTTTTCTATCGTATCACATTTAATGGACAATGCTAAGTGTGCCACACTGCTTAGATGTCTCTGAAAACCAAAAAGGAGTAGACCTTCTAATCTGTGAAATCAATATAGTAGCCAGGTCCTAGGATAGGGTCGCTCAGCCACTAGATTTGTTTTTTCTTGTTTATGTGTACAGATACATCTGAAGAACAGGGGAATATCTAAATGGCTCACAATTTTTATACAGCTAGGTTGCAATTTCATGAAACTTTACTCTGCTCAGCTAATAGGCACTAGCACCAAGGCCTAATACAAAGCGAGGCCATTAGAAGGAAACTTGTTGGACAACTCTTTGTCATGCTTGGCTTTGTTGTGGCTAAAGATCACTCCTGAACATACTGCTTTAAAGAGTGATCCCCATCCATGTATTTATCTCTGCTGCAGGGGTTGGACTTGGGCCAGAAACTTTTAAGTAAGGGGGCTTTCTGACATATTTTACTGTGCTTTGAAACAAAGATCTGAAAGATTTATTGTATTCTTTAGTAAGTCAGTGTTTCTTCTCTTACTAAGCTAATTATATGTGATTGAGCTAGGGATGGCTATATTAAATATCACAAGATGAAATTTACTTCAAATACTGTATGGACACAAATATGAAATTCAAAAATCACAAGGGTGGATTTTCAGTAAGAGTTTTGCTTGCTTTTTTGCTAGTGAATGCCCTCTGTAGTCCCTCTCAATGGTGATAACTGGTTACATTCGTTTATACGTGTCAAAAGCAAAAACATGAGGAGCCTTTTTAGTCAGCTGTACAAAAGCACCTGCTGCTTGTCTTGATTTGATAATTGAGGGGAAAAAACCAAACTAAATCAAACCAACCAGATTACTAGATCTGCATAGGAAGCCAAAGAAGCTTTCTTGAACAAAGAAAGTTCATTGTAACAAAATGACATAACCAGAGCAGAAGTGGGACATCATACTAGCCACAGAGGTCTAGACTGTGCGTGAACCTGTATGAGGTCACCATGGTCAGCAGCTACATGCTGATTTATATTGCCTCAAGACCTAGTTCCTTGCTGATAGTGAAAAAATAACTCATTTTGACACTTCTTTTCTCTAACCAAACCAGAGACATAACTGTGACCACTTGAATAACATATCACCCAACAAATCTCTATATTCCCATCTTCTTCCCCTTGCTCATCAGACACTTAGCCTGCTAAGCCTGTCTCATTCCCTCATCCCCAACTCATACAGTCCAGCACCTCATGGGATCCTGCAGCCCTGCACTGTTTTTCTGCAATCTTTACTTGATCTGTTCCTTATGCTTCTCCCTGTAGGACTCCTGCAGCAGCATTGCCACAGCTCAGGGAAAGGATGTGGCTTCATCATGAGGATTGCAACACAAAATGTTTGTCTCTTTTCTGTTGGCCCCTCCTGAACCTCCTATCTCAGGTAAAAGGAGTTAAGTTTAATTGTTTTTCTCTGATTTCAACAGGTAAATTCAATTAGCACTAGGCTCATGGATTTGGGCTGGCATCTTTGCTACAGCAGAATTCACCAATATCTCTGATGTTACAAGAATATAACAAAAACACTGAGAACCACTGAGGTGGAGGTGGAGCAGCATTTATCTCTAAAAAAAAAAAATTTTCAAGGTAGTGAGTTGCTCTGTTCCAAATAACCTGTGCTCTTTGGGTAAAACCAATATAGTAATATTCTCATATGACTTCAAAGCCTTCCTGATTTTGAGACCCCAAAGCAGCACAGGCATTTTATATGTCAAATACCCACTATGGCAACTGTGAAACTCAATGCCACTTTGATATACAGCTGCTCTTGCCTTAGGGCTCAAGGCAGGATAGCTTTACTATAAAGGTGCCAGATCCAGAATCACAACTAACATCTTGCACTTCCCACACCAGTGGTCCCTCGAGGCTTGAGGAAGAAACTGGGCTGTGAATAACAAGGTATCTGAACAGTTGGTGACTCACTAAAAGTCCATGGTCTGAGATATTGAAAGTCTGCCAACAATTTTATCGTAGTTGTCAGTGAGAGGAAAGATAAGAACAAAACCACAAAATGTTGTTGATTTTTAAAGGTCAGCATACTTATGGTTCAAAGTCACTGTGGAAGGAATCTTCTGGTTTTTCACAGAGATTTCACTGAGAAAGAGATAACTAAAAAAATGTGGATTACCTGCTCTTAATATACCTATAAATTAGTGTTCTGAATACAGGTAAACCTAGTCTATCAGTGGTCCAAATTTAACTACATATTCTTCTTTGTGTTTCCAATGTTGAATTATCTTGAACTTCTAAACATTTCTCATCAAAGGAATGCCAAATTTATGGAAATATTTGCTTGTGCATTTTATTGTCTCTCATCCCAAAGGTGGTGTAAGGTAAGTTTGTGCAATGGGATTACCAGGAAGCAACCAATGAACCACATGTGCTTGTAGTTCATCATCTGTATTGAGGAAGGTGGGAGAGCTCCAGGAGTTAACAGTTGTGTCTGAAAATTGTGCTTTCTTTTTATTGTAGTCTTACTCATCTTTACCAAATTGACAAAATTGCATTCAACTGGTTAAAAAATACTGGTAATTGTTTAGATTAATGCATCTAATATCCCTGTGGGTTTCATTTTACAGAAAACAAATTTAACAAAAAAAAATCCTAATCAAATTATCCTCAATATGAGTTATAGTATGTTCACAGTGCTGCAACACACAATAAAAATGAAAGATTCCAAACCAGTTAAAAAAAAGTTAAAGACCATGGGAGATCTGTAGGTCCCTGAGATAGAGATGGTTAGATGGAATAATTTATCCTGCCAATGAGTCTTGCCATGTCTGACTGCATCTGTCTCATTTGTTATTTCTCTGCCTCCTACTTTATATGGCTCACAGATGTTACCCTCACTGCATTTTTGTGAACTTGTTAACAGAATACTAAGATCTTTTTCTATGTCCTGTTCTGTTAAATGGCTCAGTCAAGAACATTTATTAATCAAGCATAATTTCTTCCTTTTCCTCTGCAAATTCAGTGTAAGACACTGTCTCTTTGAAGTATATTGTACAATAATGAAAATATGTTCAATTGTAGGTAGACACCCCAGATGATCTATTTGATATCTCTATACTGTTCTATTCCTAGCTTGATTTTTTTTTCAGACTTAAAGTAGGATCATTAACAAAATCTTTTAAAATATGGGCAAAAATAGATACTGAGTATAAACTGACATAAGCTGCTGTTTCTCCCTTACTGAGAAATTCTTCACCTTCTGTAGAAAGTTTTGCGACTTCTTTGTTTGGCACAGGAGAATTAAAGTTAAAACTCAATCCTCCCTCACTCTCATTGCAGTTGTGGAGCTGCTTTCTGCAGAGGTGAGAAAAGCCATTGTTTGTCTTCATACTTCCATGCACTGAATAAATCCCTGGCACTGAGGATGAGATACAGAAAAGTAATGTGCAAACTTGCATTGTGCAGGTGAGAGGACAACTCTAGTACAGTCACTGGGTTTTTCTTTATATTTCTTTGAGACCTTTGTTATTTCCTTAGCTCTTCACTGCTTGCATAAATAGCATTTTATCAGCAGAATACTGATGAAGAGCCCTTATAGGGTTATCCTGACTTAATTTAGCAAAAAAAAAAAGTGGATGTATCTTTTGTTAAGGAGAAACTCAGCCTTTCCTGAAATAGATTTTTCTATAACCCTCTAATTTATGGCAAATCTAATTCAAAGTTACCAGAATATTGCATTCTTACTGGGTCTCGTAGTGTGTACGCTTTTTCTCCTTTAATGTTAAAATTTTTAGAATTACTTTTTTTTTCTTGGAAACTTGTGATGCTAACATTCAAAATAGGGGACTGTTTAGCCAGATGGATACTGGAACAGTAGCATTGCTTATTAAAATAAGCAGCACAGACTTACTGCTTTGCTTTGCCTTTTGCTGTCTTTTTTTATCCTCGTGAACTTTTAACGCCATGCTGAAGATGAAAAGTGGAACTCTTGGGAAAAGAAAAATATTTTCCTGATTTTTGTCTTTCAAAGAAATGGGACTTTTTAGAAAAATGTACAGTAGTTGAATGTACTATAAAATTTCTTAGGAAACTGTATTTATGTGGCTCCCAAAGAGAACTCCTTCTTGTCCTGCATCACTTCCTCATGACTAAGCGGCAGTATGTCATAGAAAACGCACGTCAAAGGATTTAGTCTTAGCCTGGTTTTCTGAAGGAAAAGATTTATGCCGCAGTGGTTCATATGCACATGTGTCCTGCCCATCCTTAGTAACTTTGCAGCCCCCGGTGACTCAGTGACATCTGACAGAGCAGTGGAGTACATAGAGAGTTTAATTCTGGCAAAGTTCCTGAAGATCCACATGGGAGAGACCTGTTTTGAGGGAGAGAACTTCAGACTAAAGTTGGAGAATTTGGGCAGAGAGTGGTCAGGCACTCTGATGCATGTCTTTTCCTTTTTACCTCCTCCTCTACCTCTCTGCTCCTTGACTTGTAGATTTTCTTGTGTCTAAAGAGTGGTAATATGTCTAATATGTTCACACTTCAGCCTTGACATAACACAACTGAAATCTTTGTCCACCACAAGATGCAAAGTAATTGAAACTCAAGGCTTCTGGCATCTGACCAGAGACATGGAGTCTTCAGAATGTCTCAGCAAATTTAAAGTATTTGATTCTTCACTAACTAAACCCTTTATTTTATATGTATTAAGTCAAAAGGAAGAAAAAGAGGAAAGAGAACAAAACAAATGTTTCAGGGAAGTTCAGCACAAAAGACTAATTTGTAGATGGTAGTAATCATATTCCTTTGAAAAATCTCTTAATGGCATCAGGCAATCCAACTCCTGTAGTTTTTGCAACAACCTATGATAAAAAATTTGCCTTGCCTTGTTGTTTTTTGGTTGGTTGGTTGGTTGATTGGTTTTGTCTTGGCCTTTGTGTGTTTATGGAATTTTCCTCCTTAATCTTCCTTAGATTTAGGATTAGAACTCAATCCTCACACTAGGGTCAGAAGTTCACTGAATTAATCTGTTGATGCTTGGATCCTTGGAGTGGGTTCTATTTTATTATGGAATGCTTAGGAATTACTGAAACTTCAGTGGAGACTGTTAATGAGAAGCTGGAAGTCCACTGACTAATTAATATGTTGTAGTCTCTTTCACTTGGTTTTAGTTCTATACCATGGCCTGGGGGGACATATCTCTTAGGTTTCTGGCAGCAGCCTCATTATTCACAGAAATGGGCAATAACTTCTTCAAATAAAACCTTTTCATTGATCTTAAAAGAGAAATTTTAACTTTGAGCTCTTTATTTAGTTTCATAGCTATCTTTTTTGTCATTTTTGTTATACTGGGACCCTGAGATCTAGTCAAAAAGGTCACATCACTTTGGGCTATGCATCATTAGGACTTGCAGGTCAAATGTGCTTGAGTCAGGAAGTGCGCAGCTGTGAAACTCTGAAACAACAGCAAATACTGAAGTTTAAATGGATGGCATTTCTCCCTAGCAGTCACTTCAGAGTAAAATCACACAATGCCATTTTGGTTCTGGAGGGACAGCTTTCAGATACCTTTCAGAAAAAGAACACAATTCTAACCTATAACCTACAGTCAGTAGAGGTCAGAGCCACAGGCACTTTTAGATGTCCAGTTTCCACCCAGAACTTCCTCTTGAAATCAAGAAGAAAATGCACACTCAAATAAGACATGGTGGTTAATTTTGAACCTTTCAATTGCCTCTATGAAACTAGTTTTTGGTGTCTGATCTACAAAAATCACCAAAACTACCAGCTGGGATTTTCTGACCATAGGGATGGCTGTGGGGATGTTATCTCTGGAGACCAGCGCCAACTCCAAGAGCTGCTCTCTGTCTCACTGAATTGTAGTTTCAGGAACACAAGGATTCACTCTGTATTTTGTGAAACTATCCTAATTTTTCAATAAATATAAATTAGTCAGTGTAATATGAATTTGTTGTGGTTTTTTTTTTTTATTTTCAGGAAAACATTCTCCAGAGAATAAAATAATTGCTGCAAATTTGTGATTACTGTATGGAACAGTTTTGAGTCATGTTATGTAACATCCAGCTGAAAGATTTTGACAACATGCAATGATAAGTATGATGTAAGAGGAATAGGATGGGATAGGATAGGATGGGATAGGATAGGGTAGGATAGGATAGGATAAGATAGGATAAACAGAACAGGTATTCAAACAGCTACCAGTGAGCACCCTGAAAGAACATACTCTTCCTAGGGTTGAAATCTGTATTCACATGGGCTGGTGGAATAGCAATATGTATTCTACATGACCACATTAATTCAAAGAACTGTTTGCATTTTTGGAGGGTGTAGATTATTCAGAGATTTGGTGTTATTCTATCTGTTTTATCAGTTCTTTATTTTCCCCTTGCTTATTTCCCCACTAATTTTCACCTCTGGTCCCTCACATTAGGAGGTCTTTGTCTTCACTGTCTTTGACTTTTGGAATCGTTTGTTCCCTGTAGTGTAAACTGTACTCATGGGAATGTGCCATCAGTTTTCATATACCTCCTGCAGTCTGGAGAAATCACATTAAATTTTTTATATTGGATATTCTCACTAAGACATTTAAGAAACAAAGTGAAAACCAAGTTGAAAGACTTTTCAGTTGTTTGACCCAGAAGCTTCCAATACAGGTGCCCCACAGCAGATTGTGTGTGCCTTTGCTGCATAAACATGTAATAGCAGTCAGTGGCATCAAAGGCTGGCTTTGACACATTCCTCAATAAACAGTTATTTCTCACTAGGGTATTGCAAATCCCTCATATTACAATTTGAATTTTATATTTCTATGACCTAAAAATAGCTCAGGTATGATCTACAGAATCAATGGATATTATAGACATATTTAAGAAACGAAAGTTTTGTCAATGCTTGGAAAATTATGGAAAAATATCTAGTTTACTGCATAGGTTTAAGATTTATTGTTCCCTCTTCTCTGTGTGTACAGAATACAGATATATGGATAATTCCTCCAATGACTTTCAAGGTGGTTTGCTGAATTTTAGAGGACTTAGATACACCATTTTCCAATGGGTTTGAAGTTGCTAAGTGACTAGGTAAAACAAAGGGACCAGTAAGGGATAGACTTACATGAGCACATCCCCGATTGCACTAGGGAGACTACAGGTGAAATAGATGTTTTGACTGTTTCAACCAAGGCAAAAGCATTGGTCACAGCTTAGTTTGTTAGCAAATTCAGCCGTAATTCATCTGTAATAAATCAGGCTTTGCTGCTTCTACTGCTCCCAGAACTGTTTGTTATATGTTTATTTTAGGGTTTGGCGCCTGCCATAAATTTGGGGCTGTTTTTCAAACAGTGACAGTGATATATTAGTATGACTATGTTGGCTCCCAGAAGTGGGACTATAGACATGCTGAACAAACAGAAGCTCATGTTTCCTTTTTCTAAAAAAAAAATAAATAAAAAAAAAATCACCTGTCATGAAATTCATCTGTGATCAGAGTTCATAAACATGGTTTACTGTTGACCAAAAAGGCTTTGAAAGAACTCACTCAAGAACATTTACTGATTGAATTCAAATTAGTGTGCTCCCATTAATTTTTTTTTCTGATAATCTAACTTAAACATTATCAAAATTATCTGAACAACACAGGACTGGATTGTATCTCCTAGGCAGGCTATCAGTGCAAGGACAGTGCAAGACTCTAAAAGCAGCCTTTTCCTTTCAAGACTTTTTCTCTATTTCAGCTGAAGTAAGAGACCTGTTTCCAAGAATAAAATTAAGGAAAAAATATTTTGTTTGCCCTGAAAGTGTAGTGTCAAAAGAATATCCATCTTTGCCAGGAACAAGGTAGGGAAGAATGGAGACAGGGTCAGAAATACAGATCAGGAATGGGGAGCTCCCAGAGACTGGTGCTTCCTTTATGGCCCAGGAGGAATTTTGTGTGCAAGTCTTAGTGATCAGAAAGCAAAAAAGAAATGGCACAAAACAGGATGGGCATACCAGGGTGGGAGAAACAGTGGGAGACCCAGGAGGTGAAGTAGCAGTACCCCAGTGGGGTTGTATCTCAGTGAAAACACAATCCAGAGCAGGCTGGGTATTGAAGCAGAGCAGAGAGGGGTGAGGTGCCGGGGCAGGTGTACAGAGAAAATGAGTGGAAAGCAATGAGAGGGAGAATGGCTGAAACCTGAGGATACTGAACACCCCACAACCAAAAAGAGCAGAAGACAAGTTTCTTTGCTGCTGGAAAATGCTTGCAAAGCTCACTATCCAACTACATTTCTTGTCTCTGGTAGTAGCTGGTTCACGTAGGATATAGACATTGGTTACTTTTAACTAGGGAGATTATAAACCGAGGTGGCTGTGTAAGATGGTGCTTCAGTTCTATGCATCCCGATACTTATTTTTGAAGACAACCCAAATTTTGGTGTTCCAGTGCATTTGAGTTGCTGACTTCGTAAATCTAACCTTGTAGTCTTCTCATAATGTGTTTGTGTTAATAGAGATATATGCTTAAAGGGAAAATGCCAGAAAACAAAGCCTAAATACAAACAATGCAGCTGGCATGAACCCCAAACCAAGAGAGAGACAAGGTTGTTGCTACCTGTTCCTCTCCTCCTTCTCTACCTGCAGCCAGAAAAAAATGTTATGTTTTCCTAAACTGGCACAGATTTCATTTGCTGGCAAGGTTAATGGAGAATAGAAACTCAAGGGTAGCTTTTTTTGTTGCACCTGCTGTGTAAATGGACCATGATGAATTTTTAAACTGTGAAATGTGAGATTTAAAAACAGGAGGAGCAGAAATGGTTATTATTGGTGCTTATATTATTATGATGATGGTCTCAATAAGGCTAGAACACCAAAGCTCTGAACTCTACAGTGAGGAAACTCAGACAGAAACAATTTTAAATCTTCTCCTCCAGATCCCTTTACATCCTTCCTTGTCTATGATAGCACTCGCTCTCTGATCTCCCTTCAAGCTATAAGCACACAGATCGCCAAAGCCATCTTTTTTTCCCTTTTACCTGATTATGACACTTGCAGCTCTGAAACGTTATTTATGCTGTCGTTCTCTTCGTTATTTTCTCCTCTTTGCTATCTCCTTCAAAGACCACGCAGTTCTTGTTCCTTGTTTAATCCCTCTGGCATGCTTCCAAATACCCTTAGTCCTTTGCAGGTGCTTCTCCATCTTTTCTGACAGCTTAGGTGAGAGTTGGCTCTTATAGTTCCAATTATTTGCAATATTTTATCATGTTTGGAGATCAGGTCTGGATGAGCAGAGAAAATGTCTTTCATTGCATAATCTCTTATGAACCTCTTTGGTTTACAAAAAGGAAAATATGGAAACAAAATGGAAACATATGTGAGTTCTTATGCTGATTGTGAAAAGGCTGGGTAGCAGCCCATTGGAGAGAGATGGAGTACTGGAATCTGCACAAACATTCCCTTTTGCTTTGAGGTTTGTTTATCATTGGCATGAACTCTGTTTTAAACAAGCAAATACCAAAATTATCATCGCACGCTTACCTGGATCTAATGATTGCCATCTAGAGAAAAAGCTTTTCTACCACATGTGAAAACAAAGCATGGTTCATAAACATGATATTTGAGAGAAAGAATATGGTCAAAGAAAAACTGGAATAGCTGTTTCTTCCAGAAACTCCTTCCTTTAAAACCATTAGGTGCACTGTGGATGTAGTGGCGTTATATATTCTAATATAATGGAGAATTAAAAAAAAAAAAGAAGAAAGGTTTTTGAACTTGCATTAAAGTTTGTTTGTACATCACCATAGCCTTTTCTCTTTCTACTGGCCAAACATGAAATGAGGGTCTTTGTGTTAAGGGACCAGCTTCACAAACACCCTCCTGGCAAGGTAGAAGGTGTGCCCCTAAGTCACTGGACTGGATCTCAGCATTTTTACTGCAGGTTGTATCATACCTGATTGATTCCCTTCGGCCTCATGATTCTGCAGGGAAGACGAATGTTTATGGAATTACAGCAAGCTGAGTTCCCCAGACACACATACTCTCAAAGCAGGCCTGCTTCTATAGAGTGGAAAAGCTTTGATTAATAGGAATAGCACTAGACTTTAAGGCGCACTTTATTTCATTGATGAACTTTGAGGTGTCTCCAGCAGCAACGGTTTTGTAAACTGTAATCGTTAACATCGCTTATTCAGGATTTACAAGAGAGACTAACATTGCCTATTTTTTCAGGCTGCTACAGGGATAAATAACTGATGTTGAAGAAGCAAATCAGAATCTCTGTGGGAAAAAAAAATAGAAGGAAAAAGAATTGTGTGTGGGTTTTAGAACCAGCAAGGCATTTTTCTGAGGTGCTCGTAAAAGTACATGCTGTGATGTGACTGTGTTATAAAAGAGGGAAGGATGATGTGTGGGCTCCATTATATAATATTATTGCAGAGCTTAAATGGTGAAGGGTCACAATAGAAAAGGGATATCATGGAAATCAATTTGCATCATATACCACTTAGAACATGCAAAAATTAAAGTGTTTGTTCAAAACCACTTCCATAACAGGATTAACTGACAAGGAAATTAAAAATTATGTAAGAGGAAAAGCTGAAGAGATAATCCAGGATGATCCAAAGGATTTTGCAGATATCTCTGTACTGTTAACAATCTTGTCATTAAATCTAGCAATTTAATGAGCTACATTCTCCATTGGTACAAATACAGTTCCATGTACACACTTAATGCGTTTTTTACTTTGACATAGATCTAAGCATGATATACTTGTTTTAGTGTATCATATTGTACATCAGTACACATATATTTAGCAGTGTACTCCTGTTGAAGGCAGTATATCTGTGTTGATTAAAAACCCAAGGATGTGGTTCATAAACCATTACTTTCAGGGATGTCTGAAAAAAGTGCTTGAAATCCTGCTTCATACTCACAGTGATGTATAACACTGGCTTGTATCTGCAGTTTCATCTGTCTCTTGGTGGTTAGTGTTGTCAGACATTTTGACACATTCTTTTTTTATTGGCTGAAAAACAATGTAATAGTAAATAAGAATAAAATGAGCCAGTTGTCTTCACAAGAAAAACATTTTAGGAAAGGTGCTATTATTTCCTTGATGATCAAGTTGACCTATTGAATTTGCATGAATATCTTTGTGGAGTTACATGACTGTATGAATATAGACAGTTTGGGTCCTTCTTTGTCTCACGGGTCACACTAGGAGCAACATGTGACAAAAGCTGACTCTCGACTAGTTTCTTATCATGTGCTCTGTTACAGCCAGTCTGCTGTGGTAGGAATGTGTTACAAAAGTCAGAGAGTGATTACTGTCCTTCCTTCTCCTACCTTTTGCTTGTCTTTTATTGCTTACTGCTCCTGGAGCTTTCTTGAAGCAAATTGAGTGCTGCCCTTAGCATCTCTCCTTGAAGTTTGTTGCTCCAATCAATCTCTTCTTCCCATGAATAATCCCCACTTTCTTTTTTTAAATATTAATTTTTACTTCACTTTGGGCTTCTCTTGCTTCAGCCGGCTCTCTTTGCAACGCAGCACACGTCTCTTCCCCTGAATGTGAAGTGTGCAGATCAGCTCAGTGTTTTATAATGTCCTAATTACTGTACTCACAGGTTATGGGTTATAACAGTACGCCAGAGGGTCAATGAACCTTTTAAGTTAAACGAGAAGATGTATCTTCATGGGACCTAATTAGAAGGTGAAGTTAATAAAGAGAGCAGGGGGAAAAACACAGAAAGAAAGTCAGATACTTTCAAGAACTGTTGAAAGAAGTAATTTACTGGGGTCCTTTTAAGTACTAGCTGGGCTTTAACAAGAGGTAAAGTGTGAGTATCTTTGTGAGAGCCCGATGATGAGAGTTGGAAGTGGCCAAGTGGCAGTTCCCTGGCGTACATCCTTGTGACACGTGCTAACAGGAGAGACAGGAGGAACCAGAGTAACAGCAAGAAGCTTGAATGGCTGCTTGCATGGTGTTGGTAGGCTAAGCAGAGGCTGGGGAAGCAGTAGAAATAGCTTCCTGATGCCTTCTCCTTTAATGCTTCCTAGGAACCTTGTGCCAGAGGAGGGGAACCTGCCTATTGACATGCCTGCATTGGAGGGCTGGAAGTAGAGACAACTTCTAGGGCAAATAAACCCAGAAAGCTTCAGTTGGAGAGCATGGAGACTGTTAGACCATAGACCTTTACTGATGCTATATACTGTTGGACCCCTGCATTTTTACGGGGGCTTTCTGTTGGGATTTTGAAACATTATTCTGAAGCACTGGGAAAAATAACTGCTCCAAGACTCACTATTTCTGAATCATTCAGTTACAATGTTGTTTTTAAGAATTGTACATGGAATGAAAATAGATGATGTCTCTCCCCACTCAGCCTTGGGCAGAAAAATTCATGATGAGTTTGGAATGGTGTTTGTTGTATTTGAAAAAGAAATTTCACTGCACTGATTTCCTTCATTATTAGTGATTCAATACTAAGAATAGAAATCTATTATTCTTATTATTCCATGTTCGTGTTCCTCATCGGAGTTTATGTAAACAGGTCCCCATGTATATGTGTAGAAACCTATTGAATTCTGTATGAACTAAGTACTGGGATGTATTTTTTCCTGCAAATGCAATTTGCTTGAAAGGGCAAGACGCTGGCTTTGACTTTCACACATAAATCTCATTTCCCACTTTGTATATGTTCATGTTATTCTCAGATTCTTTCACCCTTTCAGCATCAGTGCACAGGTCCGAGGTCCTTTTTGGATCCTAAACACAGAGAGGATTCCCGTTCAGTATGTAAGATACACCTACTCCTTAATGTTTGGGTGTTTGCTAAGCACAAAACAAATCTTTTATATTTACTAAATTATTTGCATGAGAACGTCACTTTCTTTATTTTTTCCAATGGTTTTTTTGTCTGTTTAGTTTTGGGTGTTTTTTGTAGGCAGAATGAGAATTAATAAAATTTCTGTGATTTAATTTTCATCACTTGTTGGCAAAAAAAATACAAAGTGTATATTCTTTCTGTTAAATTATTCTCTTAGAAAAATTCTCATCTGGTATATCTTTGTGGACCAGGCATCAAATGGATTCACCAGGCAGGTTCATGGCACTGTCTGTCAGGCTCATCAAAATTATTACTGCTTTGCCCAGTACAAAGCCTTGATGCTTTGAAAGTGTGGGCTTCTGGATGGAATGGGTCATCCATGGAAAGAAGAGCAACCATGATGCTCTGAGAACATCAGATGGACCTACAGCCTTCAAATAAACATAGAACCATAGACTGATTTGGGATGGAAGGAACCTTAAAGACTATGTTGTTCCAACTCCTCTGCCATGGGTAAGGACATCTTCCACTAGACCAGGTTGTTAAAAGCCTCATCCAGCCTGGCCTGGAACACTTCCAGGAATGGGACAAATGTGTCCTCTGTGTGCTCAAGGGCATACAGAATTCAGGCATTGCTACTACAGGTGGTTCATCTCAGCTGGCCTCCTGGCAGCAGCACTTTGTTGACTCCTGTTGGCAAGCAAGGAGTGCAAAGAGGAGCATGCCTGGTTGAATTTCCTTGTTACTTTGGTGTGCCTCAGGATGCTGCTGTGAAAAAGCAATTCCCTACCAGAACCAAGGAGCAGTTTTGAACTTACAGTGAAGAGAAGTCAAATTACAAAGGTCAATATTAAAAGAAAGAGTGCATAAAATATTCAGAATCATGAAGGGAAGTGTTTGGGCAGCCAAATTTGCCTGATGGATCTGGGCTTACCTTTGGTGAGTGACACTGCCCTGAAATAGCTGACAGGGGTGTGCAAGCAGATGCTCAGGCACTGTGTTTTTTTTCTTGTGAGTTTGTTTCGTTTGTTTTTTTGTTGTTGTTGTTGTTGTGAAGGAGTAGGAGAGATTTTGGTAAGTATTTCATCCCCAGATCCTATGCATGACTAAACTCCTTCTAATGGAGCTGAAGCACTTCGGGGCCTGCTGTGAGATGGCATAGTCCAGCAGAGCAGCAAACACAGCTGGTGAGAATGACTATTTATAGAAAATTAAGATAAATCTAGATCTGTAAGATTTGTCCTCTAGCAAGGTACTTGAGATACCTTGTGAGAAAGCATGAGGAAATGGTAAAGTGAAAATGAAGATGACTGAGGAAACTACACCAGCCTTCCCAGGAAATGGGGGTAGTCTCTGTGGGTGTCACACGTGTCAGTGTCCTTGTAGCAGCCTGCCATCATTGATCAGATCAATCTCTATTCAGAAGATGCAAAAACCCTTCTGTAAAGTCTAAAAGAGGGAAGTTAAATTTTTTTATATTGTAATGGATGGGAAAGAATTTGGGTAAAGGTTGAAAAAGGAATTGTTTCTTGTGTGTGGAAGTGACTTGTGGAAGCAAAATACTCGGTGGAAGAGTAGAGTCAGAACACAATACAACATTCCTTCATAAAGCAGTTTTCTGTAGATTTGATTAAATATATTTTTATATTGCTGAGATATACGTTACACTGCTATAAACCTTGCACAGTTGAGATGTCTGTACTGTTTCACATTTATCTTTCCTAAGCTTATGCTAGACTTTTACCAGTCTTCTGCACAGCAATGCTTTTATTGGGTTGGCTTAGACAGTTTGTAAGGCTTTATTTATCACTCATTTTATGCTATAGCAAAGGACCTACTCTCATTGCTTTGTTTTCCAGTTGTTGGTGTAGCTTCACTAAAATTGTTACTTGCATTAGGTTTGTAAAAAGATTAAGAGCTGAACTTCAACTTGTAGGGAATAATGTGTGTGTAATAGTTCATGTATCTTCAATGAATTTGAAGCACTGAATTTGACCACTGAGATGAAAAATATGCTTTTTTTGACGTTATTTGAGGGTTTGGCCATTCATTTCTGTGAACCTGCAGTCTCAGCCTGAATACAGACTTAATTTCTCAAAAGCTAGTCAGTGTTCATGTTGTCTGTGCCAATATTCTCAGGGCATACATTTCCCCATACATTAATAACTCAATTTTCTGAATAAAGCAGGGCCAGTTCAGTTGTTAAGGTTTTGTGGACAGAGGACATGGAAGACTGGTTAGCAAACAGTGAATGCCAATTCACACCTGTACTGAACCATTGAAAAGTCTGAATACTTAATACTGAGCCACAATGAAATGGTGATATTTGTCACTGCAGTGCCTGAATAGCTCCCAAGGCTAAATGGGGAAGGGTTACTCACTCATCTTTTTCAGTAGGAAAGAAAGGTAAGAAATGAGGTTGTCCTTCAGTGAGAATAATTTGTCCTGAGAAAATCTGTAGGCAAATTTGGAATTGAGTTTGCTTCAAGGGCCATTCTGACGTTTTAGCAGAAAGACCAGGGATATTCCAATTGCCCAGTCAGAGGAATAAAATGAAAGCAAAAAGGTTTCTATTTCATGAAGGTCATACCAAACATAGATAACTAACCTAAACCCTCCAGAGTAATTCTAGGCAAAATGTCTTAATTCTGTTCCACAATTCCGCTTTTCCAAATCGCACACAAGTTATCTGTCCTTAGGTTAAATGGTCCTACCAAGGTGTGGGCTGATGGGCTGAAATAAAAATCAATTCCACTGGTTAATTATCAGTTAATCAGTTGCAGTTCTTTAAAAAGTGCACTTATGAAGTTGCTCTGATTAGCAATATAGGGATATTGCATCCCTGGGCTTCCCAAAGTGCCAGGTTTTTCCATCCTCTTAGTCATACGAGGAGTTCCTTTACATTCCCTTGCTAAGGTTACTAAAGACACTTTACTGAAATGTGCCTTCTATTTTGAGCTAGAGACAAATTAGTGCCAAATTATGTGCTTTCGCTGTGCTTAACTGGTGGATAATATTTTAAAATATCACTTTGTAAAAACTCTAATTGTCTCAACAAATCTTTTTTTGGTAAACAGAATCTTCGCATTTCTTTTAGTGCTTTATTTTCAGGCAGTGCATGCTATTGAAATGCATGAGAGGAAATTAAATGCCTGTGATTTAGTAAAATGTTCATTTAAGGAACCGGTGGTTTTGCTTATTAGCATTTTGTAACAATTAGAATGTTTCTTGGTTTCAATTAAGGCAGTATATACCCGTTCCATACACCTGGATTTTCTTAAGTTTAATGTCTCTCATTCTCCCTTTTGCGATAAGCTCAATACTTGGCTAATTTAATTTTTCTTTCTTTTTTTTCTTTTATTTTGGCATCACTCCTCTAAGCTCCAGCCAAGAGGAAAGCATTGCTATGCTATAACATGCAGGATTAGGACATTCCTTAGAAAGCCTAGATTTGCAGGTGTAGGAGGAGAGAAGAAACAAATGATATGAGAGAAAATTAGAAGAAAAAGAAAAAAAATGGTGGTTTTTTTGGAAATTAGGTATTTCCATGTTACTTTTTGATTGAGCTGGAAAATTGACCCAACATGACAAATTCTAAAGATCCTCAGGTCTAAAGACCCTTTCTCAATTAGGTGAATTGAGAAAGTTTCATCTTTACACCCACAATGAAAACGGTTACATGAATCCCTTTGTTTGCCTCAGTTCCTTGGAGCCTCTGCCTGTGCTTGGGCCACTGCTGTGAATCACACGACTCCTCAGACTGCCCACTGTGGCCCACACGCTGTGCCTGCAGAGGTGTTGTCTCCTGGGGAAACAGGACCCATGGGAGTCCTGAGGGCCTATTGTTCCCATAATTTGAGTCAAAGCTTTACTAGCAGATTGGTTAATGTCATCTTGGTCTGAGGCTGTATGTTGGATTTCTTCCCAGTGGAAAATTCTCCCTTATCTCTATCTTCTCAAAAAACAAAATAAACAGGAAAGTATTGAGCAATCTTCAGGTTTTGCAAAAATAAACAGTTGCAAAAACAAATTGGCTTTTGTTATCACTTCCAGAGCACAACTGAGACTGAAACACAGAGTTAAGTAACTTGGCCACGATCACATAAAAACCATGAGTGTAACTATTGAACCCACACATCTTGAAGGTCTTGCCTGCATGAACCCTTAGGTGGGTCTAAAAGTTGGAGTTCATTTGTTGCCACCTCCCTCAAGGTGCATGGAAAATGATTTTGCAGTTGTACAGTCTCTACTTTGTCTTGAGAGAGTAAAAAAAAACAAACCAAAAACCTGAATAAAACAGAAAAACACTTTTTTTTTTCTTTTCTCTTCCTTTTCCTTTACCTTTCTATTTCCTTTGTTCTTTTCAGGTGCAGGAAGACTACAGAGTATTTACAGTCTATTTATTAGCAAGAATTATCCCCCATTTCTGCTAATACATTTAGTGAAGACAAGTTTGCATCATTTCTGCCAAGGGATTTCATATTAGACAGAGGATAATGTTTAACTTTATAGATGCCAGTGATCATTTCCAATGGGAATTTACTACATTGGCTTGATTTTGTGTTTCTGAAACTCTCATTACAGCTGCATCAGGCTGTATATGGCAGTTCTGGGAAAGGAAAAGGCTCAGTGGGGATTTCAGTGTTCCCAGTTTAATGGTTTTTGTTAACAAAAAATAAAAGCAGAGACAGCAATCAGGGATAAGTTTGGAGAGCTGCAAGGAGTCTAACAGGGAATACCCACGGTGGGGATGATTTGAGTTGGCTTGTTTCCCCATGGCAACATAAGACCTCTGGATGTTCCACTGCTGTCCAGGCTGCCTGAGAACGCAGGTGTGGATGGCAATGGGGCAGAGCTGGAGGCAGGCAGGGGAGGAGAAGGAGAGGAAAGCACTGCTGGCAGGGTCTGCACAGGGGCAGCCAGGACCACCAGCTAAGGGCAAATCTGAGATGAGGGGTTGGTAAATCTGCACCTTAATTACGGGTGTCTTGTAAAGAAGTTCTCCTAAAGCAAATGTTCAGTTTCTCAGGTTTCAGCAGAGGGACAGCTGAGCACTTTTTGGAAGCCAGTGGAGAAAAAAATCCTGGCTGCCTATGTTTTAGGAACTTGAGTCAAGTGCCTGATTTCCCCCAGCTGGATGTATAACTCTCTCATCTTCAAACTTTAAGCTACTGAATGGACAGTAGGTGCAGCTGAAGGAGGCAGAAGTAATAAATTCGCCCCTCTGTCAGGAACTGCCTGGTGCAAGTACTAACCAAGGAGGAGAAAGTCCTAGGTCTGTTCCCAGGATTATAGCTCCTCTTTTTTTGTTTGTTTGCAACTGACAATGATTCTTTGGTGTAAAACATGTAGCCAGTTTAAGGGCCAGATGCAGGTTTCCATCTTTCATGAATGTGCCCTAACCATTAGAGTCTTAACCATCTGGGTGAACAAACCCGTGAAATAAATATGACTGAGCGGAGAGGTTTCATTAACCAGATCTGTCATCCACAGATATATTCCAGAATGAACCACTAAAAATCAATTTTGTGCATTCCTTAAATTTAAATTTGCCTTTGTGATAACCATGGCAACTATTACAGCTAAAAAAACCACAAGTGGAGAAGATAAACACTCATTTTAAATTAACAAATGGAAACTACAATGGGAAAATGTGGTTAAAGAACCTAAAGCAACTAAATGTTACTGCATATGATCACTTTGGTGTTTAATACAATCTTCTTTCTTCTTTAACTTTTAATTATAACTATATATTTCTGTGCATTCGAGCTAATTTTCTGCTGGTATGTCAGAATACCAGAGTAGTTTTTGTAGCCTGCTTTCTTTAACTGAAAAAATCCAGAAATAGTTTAATAAAGAGGCTCCAATTTCTGATCTGATTCATGTGCAAGAGCCCAGACTCTCCAGGCTATAGAATGAGATGTATAAAATTCCACATGGCTTTCAAGGGGTGAGGGAGCAGACAGATGCCTACATATCCTTCAGGAGGTAGTCCTAGCACAAACAAAGTGGTTGTAAGGAGATTTATGGTTTAATGGAGTAGGTTTTAAAGCTGTCTAGAGACCTGCCAGTGCAGGTACACATTGATGAGTGTATATCAATACACTCCTAAGCATCCTACGTACCTAACTTTTGTAATATCTATGGAAGTTAGGTACCTACCATACTGAGCCAAGTTAATAAATCTCCCTAGCTGCTACCTGTGCTTTGAGATGTCCAACAGGCCTGTGTACTTAGTTTCAGCCTTACATATTAATATCACCTGTGAAAACAATATTCGATCATGACTGCAAAATCTAGCCATACTGCGTAGTATTTACCATGCAAATGATTGATAAAATTAGGGGCATTGTCACTAAAATGAAAATACTTTGTATACCTCTAGATGTAAGCTACCATTTTGGATTATTTTTGCAGCAATGGTTCAATAGAAATCCATGCCAGTGACTATGGAGTGGTGAGGGACAAACCTAGCTGTTCTGGCAAGACCTCACAAATACTGTTCTGCAAGAAGGAGCTTTTCTCCCCAGCAAGTCTTTTGACCACAGCTGGCTGAGAGGAAATCAGAGCCAATGCTTGGAGGAGAGACTACAATTTGTGCACCTCTGAGTCCCCTATGAGAGGCATTGGCAAAAGCTGGAGTGTAGGCAAAAAAAGAGAGGCAGAAGAGCTGAACTGAAATACTTTACCAGTGGGCTATTGTCTCTAAAATATTCATGGTTTTCTTTCATTAAAATTTTCCAACTTCTAATTAGAATTGGATGGGCAAGTTCTGTAAGAATGATTTTGGCATAAAAAGCTGTTTTTCCGTCACCATGTCACCACATGGGAGTTGCATAAGCCTCCATTCTCTTGTGTGATGTGGACTCACCAGGAGAAACAATAAGATCATTTGGTTTCTGAATAGGGCAGGGTACCATGAAGGAGAAAGACAGTTTGGGGCTGAACTGACATTTGACTAATGTTTGAGGAATATTCAATAAACTGCTTGGTTTTTTTCAACTTGGGAAATACTCTGTCAACACAAAGCCTTTCAACACTCTTGATTATTTTTTTTCTCAGTATTTCTATTTAGCAGCAACCGAAGAAACTCTTAACTACAGTGTTAAAGAAAAAGTCAGATTTGGATAACCCCTAGGGTGGTGATTCTAATATTTTACGATTTGAAGAAAAAAGACCCCTTCCCCATCTAGGCTACATACTGAAAGTGTCTCCTGTTCTATGAGCCCTTCTGGTCTTCTGCAAAGGGAGAGCACCAGTGAAGGCTCAACAACAGCAATGCTTTCTTCACTTTCTCCACAAATGAAACATAGGAATTTTGTTCCTGGATGGCTGCATGAGGAAACTGTTGACTCTTGTTTAGGTCACAAATCTCTTAAAAGGTAAGGACACGTGAAAAGTACCACTAATCCAGACACCAGAGTGACAATGTAGGCCAGCTGAAGAACCAAACTTACATTTTTTATGTAAAACTTTAGCTTTTCCAAAAATCTTTGAATAGAGCTATTCTAGATAAACTTATTATACTATCATAATTTACCTGAAAAGTCTATTTGCAAATTCAGGATACTTGCATCCAGAGATGCAGAGCAGTTGTACAAATAGTTTAAATATTTATTTCAGGTAATGAAGAGACTAAAAAAACTACAGATTATTTTTACAAATTACAAACATAAAAGAGGATAAATGCATATGATATATAACCTTGAAATTGTTTCATGCTACCCAGCACTGTGTCTTCCTTTCCATTTGTCAGTGACAGTGAAAATTATTGAGTGGATTCTCTTGCAAAAGAGTTTCACCAGGAGTGAGATTAAGGCAAAGTCACCAAGCGGAAATTGAAATAAACCCTCCTTTATCTCTGTTTCTTTGCAGCACAATTACATTTCAGTAATTTTGTTTAGGATGTTTTTTATATATTGCTCATTTGAGACTCGCTGAATAATTTCATGAGAATAACTATGTTGTTACTGGAAGAAGTTTCTTGTTGTTGTAAACAGCAGGAAAAAACAGTTATTAAAAACTGATAAAATATTGGTATTTTTACTGCAAAATAACCAGTAGCTATTATTGGCACTACTTAGAGTTCATTTAATTTACTTTGTTTTCAGTTAGGGTTGTGCATACAGAAAAGTTTGCTTTGGGTTTTGCTGCTAGCTGAACAGAAGCAGAGTGAGAGATACAGCACTTCAATGCAGTATTTATGGGGAAAACACCACGCATTCCTGCTGGAGCTAGTAAAGCTGCCTGTGGCTAAGGCTGCTTAATATTTGCCATTAGCTCTATTTTCATTGCTTTATTGCTACACAGAACTGCTCAAGCTGAAATTTGCTATGCTTGCCTCTGCCTAAGGAAGGGTTTTTTGAAATATTTCAACCATAATTCCTCAGCTGTTTTCCAAGAGCGAATTTAGGAAGAATAAGTAACATGTAAGTGGTTTCTGCTTCTCTTGGGCAGTGTGCTAAAGACTAGCAAAAGGCTGAAATTCATGCTGTGCTGCCTGTAGAGAAACACTTCATTACCCTCTGCCAGAACACACGGTAACACGTCTGTCTCTCTGGAGACCACATCAGGATCTACAGGGTCTGGTGAGGATAGGGGTGCACATTGGCAGGACCAAATGGACAGCTGCCACTGGAAATTCACAATTAGTTGGGTAAAGGGGGCTGGCTGGAGAAGAGGAGAGAGTCCAGGGAGACCTTCCCTTCCTCCCCCATATACAGTGGCAGAGCAGCAGGGATCTCCATCTGCCCTCCCCATATCTAGGAGAGTCACCAGTGTGGCTTCTTGGCCAAGGTGCCACACGGTGGCACTGGGTTCCCATGACCACTCAGGAGTGTTAGTAGCAAAAAATTGCTTTAACAAGTCAACTGACTTGGCTTGGTTATCCCTAGCACAGTGATTTCAGCTGCTGCACAAATACAAACTAAGCGCTCAGTCCCCCAGGCAGTCACTGGTTTCCTGGGGTTAGTGCCACAGTTCTTCACACCAGGATGCTCATCGCTTGGAGTGACTCACTAGCTCTGGATATCATTGAGATTCAGACTTGTTCATCTGAAAGCTGCTGCTGAAATTCCTGGCAAGTGTCTCCTCATTAGCAAGAAGTCGGTTTTGACTGACCTCTGCTCCTGGCACACAGCCTGCCTGGATGGCACAGAGGTTGGAGGTCAGAGCCTCCTGGCCTCTGTTCCTGCCCATGGACCATTCCTTGAATGAGGTCCCAGAATGATGATGGTGGAGGCATTGTTAGTCCTTTTTCTCTGACCTTTTAACATAGCTATGGTGGGACAAGGTCTGGCTAAATGGTCAGTCTCTGAAAAGACTTGCTCAAGTCCAGTTTTTAAGGTTTCTCTAACCGTCTTATAATAAGCATGTTCCTCTGTGTCTTGGCTCTTTCCTAACACAGTGTTGAGGCAAAGTAAGGTAGTAAGTGCTCAGGAAGGGTCCAGAAAAAGTTCTTGTTGCTATCGCTGCTGAAGTTAACAGCTTTCTATCTGTCTCTCAAGCAACTGAGGGCTCCTACTTTTTTGACAGATGGATAATGGAAGAGGCTGCAGAAAGTCAACTCTGACATGGTTAGGGATATGACCTGATGCCACTGTTACCTGTTAAGCCACTGCCTTTGAGAATAAATTTGTCAAGGTTGTGCTTGTGCTGGAGCTGTTTATAATCTTTCCAGCATGAAGAAAAAAATCCCCTCATTCAGAATTCAGAGTCTGCTAACAAATAGTTGTGTAGATCACTGGCAAGGCATGAACAATTTCTCCTGTCTAGATGTTTGTCCACCACACCTGTAATGACCCTGGCCAGTTTGTCTTGTTGGATCCACTAGTCATCCCAACTATTAAAGTTCTCTTCATGTGACATCTTGGAACTTGATGTTATTTTATTTCCATAAAAATGCTTTGTTCCTTTGCAGCAGAGACAAGGAATGTTCTTAGAGAGTCTAATGACTAATTCACATGTGCCTCTCTTTTTGAATTTAACTAATTACTTTGAGCAAAAGATAGATCATACTACTTGTCCTCAGAATTCAGGCTATTTCTACAATTAAAGATGATATTTCTGCAATTAAAACTGACTTTTAAAGGTGGCCTAGTGTGTTTTTCATTTTCTCATTATAATTTTCTACTCTAAAGAATTTTCTTGTCTGTGAGAGAAAAAAAGACCTGTGTGCAAAACTGAGCAGTAGTTTTATCACTACTTTACTTTTGCTTTCTTGCAACAAAACCTCATTTCATATTCTTACCCCATCATTACTGTAAAATAATTTCAAACTTATTTGTAAAGAGATCCAGCCTTTATATTGCTGTTGTGATGAATCTCAACTTAATTCAGGAAGTCCGTGTTCAAAAAATATCTTAAGCTGGTGTAAGCCGAAGTCTGACAAATTTTTCTCCAGCTGTATAGTATGTTACCAACGCATGTCCATTCTATGAGAGTCACAGGACCTGTCAGAGATTATTACCCTTATTTTAGGGTCTTCAGAGGGACCATGCTTTCTGCATCTCACTTGCAGACTTTAAACATCATTTGCAACTTTGAGCATGGCTGTAAGTGCCACATGAGATCCCCTGGGTCTAGGGTGATTTGACTGAGTGTGAGGGCTTTCTTCTCACTGTCTGGCACCAAGCTGCAGAAAGCAAACCCCAGTCAGCACCTCTTTGCATCATCTTAACACTGGGCAGACATTTGTACTGATGTAGTTGAAATCCAGTTGGATTTCTGGCTGATGGGGATAACTACATGTTGTCCTTATAGCTTGGAGATAGGTGAAAAAAATTATTTTTAGTATCTTGGAGACTGTCTCTGCAACTGGTTGGAAAAGAACGGAGAGATTTAGCAACCTCTCTAGAATCATAGGATCGCTGAGGTTGGAAAAGAACTCTAAGATCATCAAGTCCAACCTTAAACCCCAAGCCCACCACTAAACCTTGTCTCTAAGTGCCACATAAACACACCTTTTAAATACTTCCAGGGATGGTGATTGAACCAATTCCCTGGGCAGCCTATTCCAATGGTTGACAACTCTTTAGGTGAAGAATTTTTTTCTAATATCCAATCTAAATCTTCAAAGAAAAGTGAGATCATTTGCTCTCATTCTGTCAATTGTTACTTGGGAGAAGAGACTGACCCTCACCTCTCTGCACCCTTCTTTCAGGTAGTTGTAGAGAGTGATAAGGTCTCCCCTGAGCCTCCTTTTCTCCAGGCTTAACAACACCAATTGTTTAGCTCTTCATAAGACTTGTGCTCCAGACCCTTCACCAGTTCCATTGCTCTTCTCTGGACTCACTCCAGCACCTCAATGTCTTTCTTGTAGTGAGGGACCAAAAACTAAACACAGGTTTCAAGGTGCAGCCTCAGCAGTGCCAAGTACAGAGGGACAGTCTCTGCCCTGGTCCTGCTGGCCACACTATTTCCAATACAGGCCAGGATGCCACTGGCCTTCTTCGCCACCTGGGCACACTGCTGGCTCATGTTCAGCTGTTGCTGACCAGCCCCCACAGGGTCTTTTCCTTTGGGCACCTTTCCATCCATTCTTCCCCAAGCCTGGAGCATCACCTGGGGTTGTTGTGACCCAAGTGCAGGGCCTGGCACTTGACCTTGTTGAATCTTATACAGCTGGCCTCGGCCCATCGATACAGTCTGTCCATATCCTTCTGCAGAATCTTCCTACCCTCCAGCAGATCAACAGTCCACCCAACTTGGTGTCATCTGCAAACTGACTGAGGGTGCCTTCAATTCCCTTGTCCAGATTGTTGATAAAGATATTAAATAGAACTGGCCCCAACACTGAGCCCTGGGGGACACCACTTGAGACCTCAAGTGTGGGAATCCACATGTGTCCATTGTGCAGAGTTTCTAAATCTTTCTGGAAAAAAAATTAGTTCACTTCACAATTACCTTAATCATGTCTGCAGTATTTAATATCTTCCTTAAAAGATTTTTTTTCACGAGCTTCTTGCATTACACAAATAAAATAGTTTGTTCGCTAATCATATGGTAATTCAAATTATTTCTGTGTGGTACAGTTTAATATTAGCATGCTCTGATAATTGCTAGAATTTAATTTATTTCAATATGTATCTGCATGTTCCACAGGTCTCTCTCTTTCTCTGTCCCATGGGAGAAAATGACCTTATCACTTCTTTCCTTGCTAAAATTTTGCTCTATTCCCCAGATACCAATTGCATTTCCTTTCAGATTTGTCTAATTGATTGATGGAATTAAACTAAATTCAGAGCAATTGCTCTCAACCTTTAAATAGCAGCTGGGTTGTGGCTTCTATTTCAGACTTGAAGAGGAGCCAGTGTTCCCAAAAGGGCTGTTGTGCCAAAAGCCTGCCTGCTTTGCCCAAGGACTGGTTTTCCTTTTTCCCCAGAAGCCTTGGTTTGCACACAATCTCAGACCACTGAAGGTACAACACTGCCACTTTAGAGTCTCTACCATTCTAGGCAGAATCTATTTCATGTTAATTCATACTAAAAAAAACATTTTTTGAAGATTGCACTCTCCTGGATGGTAGCCAAAGCTGCCTGTGTCCCATCAGTATGCTGCAGCACAAAGTACAAGCTTCAAACAGGACTAATATACAAAGTCAACAGAAATTATTATATTATATTAAGTTCATAGCGTCAATTTAATTAATAAAAGCATAGCAACAGTTTAAAATTAGAACAGCTCTATCTATTCTGTGCTTTAAAATCAGTTTGCCTCCGGAAAGTGGGGTAGGATTTCACTCCATGTTTTTGAAGGAACTTGGTTCAGATTAACCTGTTAATTGCCCTTTAGAGCTGATGAATTTATTTCTTGTACCATATTAGCTGTACTGCAGATAATACTGGGATAATACTTCAATAATCAAAATAATGAACTTTTGAAGCCATGCTATTTCACTGTATGGTGTGAATATGCAGTTCCCATTACAAACTCACAGGTGTTTCCAGTATCTGAATCATACAGGGAGGTATTGCCTTGGAATCTCAATTATCCAGACACAGGAGAAGCTTAAACTACTTAAAGAAAGGAGAAAAATATATGGCATCCCAATACTGCTTGTTATGCACAGCATTCAAACCTTGGTGTCCATCACTCACCCTTTAATATTCAGAAGGAAGACAAAGCCTCTCTTGGGCACTCCTCTAAATAAATAGGTGTTTCTTTTTTGTGAGATGCCTCTCCCAATGTCAGGATTAGCCTCTCTTGTAGTTTCATGATATGAGGGGGTTGTATCTCAGCTTGAGGGGGAAAAAAAAAGAGGGAATCTTTATTGGCACACTCAAGAATGGAGAGGAAGTAATTCCAGAAACATTATAAAAGCTCAGACACCTCAATAAATTAAGGTTGGAAACCTCCTTCAGTCAGCATTAAACTTCAAAATTACAGCTTAAAAGCCAAATACAGCAATTGGCTGCACCATTTGACTTTTTACTGATATATATCTGCTTTGAGATGGTAAAGTCAAAAGCAGAGCTGACTGTACTTGTCTTTCACTTACTTTCCTTAAAAGGTTAAAAAGAAGTCAGACTTTCATGTTGGGGCTGTTTTAAAATGTGTCACCTATTCAATTGAAAGAATCTGTCTATGCCCTTTGAGAGCCCTTCTAATTATAGATGCTGAAGTGTCCTTGAGCTTTGAAGCAAATGCTGTTATCGAGTTCAATATATTGTACATTGGAGATGACTGTTTTATCTTTCCATCCAAAAGTGCATTTTCAGTTTTTGGTCACAGATTAACTTTAATTACCCCTTCTAAAGCTAAAGGCTCTGTAACCACCTTAAAAGACAGGCATAATTCATTTACACACAATGAATTTTCTTCTTTTAAAAGTGACTTTTTCCAAGCAATGAGTTCTTATTTCCCAATGTTGTATTCATTTGATCACGGTGATGGAGTTACCGTTTTGCACTTGCTGAACTGATTTTATCAATGTTTTGACTAAAGAGGTCTTAGCTACATACTTCTTTGATGTAGTTTAAACAAACTCTTTATTGTTTGGTTATTTTCTCTGTATTTTGGAGTATGTAATTCTGTGAGTGCAAAAATTGTAAGGAAGAAACACTGGTGCTAGAAAAAAAAGCCAAATTCACAAACATAACAGAATTATTTTAATATAGCTATAAAACAGGTTAAAAAGGTTTGTAAACAGAAGTGATATTGGTCAGGCTTTCTAACACAAATGATCTCCTTTCAGTCTGAGATAGAAGCAGAAATCTTTCAACTAAGTGGGGTGGAGAACATTTGTTCTAAGTTTAACTTAATTATATTGTTCAATTAATTAGTAACTGCTGGATTCCTGGAGCATATAGGTGACCTCCTGATCGTGAGGACTGAAAGTCTGGTTTCACTCATTGACTTCAACATAAAGCCATTAATCACCACTCTCTTCTCTTATACCAGCACCGTCCTTCTGGATGCCACAATGAAAATAAGCAGCAATAAGTTAGGAATTATCAGCTGCCATGGGCTGATACAATTACCTCCACAAACCAGCCGTCAACCACAGGTCACCAAAAAGTCAGGGGTGCAGAGCCAGGTCCTCGGGTGCTTCTGTGAGTGCTCTTTGCAGAGCACTTGTGGCCCCCACCTTACTGGTGAAAAGGGACCTCTGCCCAGGGAGAATGTTCCTCTGAGGTGAGAAATTAAACTGCTTTTTCAACAGGTGTGATAATGTGTGTGCTGCTCCCTGCACATTTTCCTCACTTGCATTCTTGGACCATCAAAGCTATAATGATGCCATTACTACTTATTTAACCTGTCAGAGTATTTTACTGAGTTCTTAAACTATCAACCCAGAATATGGTGGTAAGTTGTGCTGATGGAGTTTATTGTTCATGAAATACACCTTTCCAATTCTAATGTGCATGTATTTTCTTCCTTGGCAGTACGATCTCCAAAAAAACCCCAAAGATTTTAAATGGAGAAATGCAGAATTCCTCAGGATTTTTAAAATCTTATCTGTCAGTTCCAGAGGGATGTCATTTATGCATAGTTCCTCCTTTAACAATGTCAGTTACTTTTTTATTTGAAAGTATTTTTGAAAAATACCAGACTCTTAACAATAGAACTCCACAAACCTCTATGTGCAGGTCACCTTCTTAAGTCATTGGGAGATTATATTCAATGAATAAATTGCAACAACTTGAACATTACAGAAGTTCTCAGGAACAAGAGTGTGCTGTACAAGAGTATTTTAGGGATGACATAATAAGATAGGCACTCTGATAGCTGCTTTGGCTGATCTCCTAAAGCCAATAAGCTGGTACAGTAAACACCAAAGGCAGCTTATTATGCATTTTCTGCTTGATCACAGATTAAACTGAATGTGAAGAAAAAACTTCAGACAAAGAAAGTTTCTTTGTGTTTCCCCAAGAAAGTGACTCATCTGAATTGTGGTGGAACTACATCTTTCAGCATAAATGAATACCATAGGTCTCGAAATTTCATGTTATTAAAGTGATTATATATTCCATATGCATTAATTCTGCAGGAGGTGAGGTATAGATTTCATCTTTTGTGGCTACCAAACACCCAGGCCAGTTACAAAAACTTAACAACATGTGAATGAGAAATTTCAGTTTTGTGTCAGATAGCACATACTGAGTAGACATAGTGCTTAAAAAAATTGCATCATTGCTGCATCTATACCTGGAGTGATTATTTTGATTTAGTTGTGGATTTATAGGAGAGAATGCCACCATATCACTGACATACTACAAAATCAAATTCCACGTCTCAAATATTTCAGTGGGTTTCCCTCGCTGCTGCTGTGCACTGCTGCCCAGGACATGCAGGTTTAGTGCCATTACTGTACTTGAAGTGGATAATAAGGTGAACTGCAAGCCTTCTAGGCTTTTTCCCATCTCTATTTTATGCTTTTCTGAAGAGGAGTAAGTACTCTGAGTCACTGATCTGGAAGTAGTTTCTCACATCATTTTTTTTAAAGAGAAAACAAGTAAAATATGCCAAAGACTGAAAGATAGGAACAAGCTAAAACATATGTTGTGGTTTTATAGAGAGAACATGTGTATATTCTCACTTTTCTTTGTGTTGTTGAATATCACACAAACCAAACAAAGGATAACTAGCCAGGATTTGCTTATTGATATTGCTGATCAAAGAACAATAGAATCATTTAGATTGGAAAATACTTTTAAGACCAGCAAGTCCAACTGCTAACCCAGCACTGCCAAGTCCACCATTAACCATGTAAAGGTGGGTCACAAGACCTCAACACAAGACATTTAAAGCACTTCTAAGTTTGAGAACAAACTAAATTGTCTGTAAAATCAACCAAAAAAAGCTATCATCTAAATTGAAGATATGCTAATGTATTCTCATAGATTTGACAAGAATAAATGCACCATGATCGAAGTATAGGACACTCCTTGTTTCTCTAGGTTATTGAGATTTCTTTCCATCTAAACAGCCCTGACTTTTACCTCTCATATGCACAAGGAATCCAATGGCTAGCATGAACCTGGAGCTTTCTCCATTCTGTGACAGAATCTCTGATAATTAAATGGCAGACATTTGAAATGAAATGAAAAATTGAAGCTGACAAATACATTGAAAAAGAGATATGTAATCATCTCAAGGTAATATCACTCTATTTTACATCCTGCAACCCCTTAATAGATATTGTTACTCTAGAAATCATGCCCATTATTTTTCAAAACCTGTATCTTAGGCATCTTATTAACCAGTAGAAACCATAGGATGGTAGAAGTGCTGAAAACTTTAAAAAAAATGAAAGTACTTTCTCCAGGACGCTCTAGTTTTTTGCAAATCTCTCTCCAGTTCCAGCAATCAACCTTGCTATATATTATCATATCACACATTTGGGGGCTTTTTTCAGCATTCCTTTGATTTTGTTATATTGAGAAATATATTTGGATGAAGAGGAAACATGGACTAGTGACACTCTTGGAATGACATTATCAGTAGGGTTGAAGAGTGAGGCAGTTTGTGAATGATAACTAGGGATTATATAGAAAGAATTTAAGTAACAAAACTATGAAAGACATTGTGAGGAACACTGAAACAAAGATATTGCATTTATACGTAGCCTATAGCCTAGATTTCATTTGCCATTGTATAGTCCCTCAAAGATTTCCATACCATAAGGAAACATTTTACTAAATCCTTTTACATAAAAGCTTTACTTATTTCTCTGCAGATTCAGACTAGATTTCCATTTCCTTTAAGTACCTTTACATCTCATTTTGAGATCACAGGTTAAATACTTTCTTGGAATTTCTTAATTAAGAATAAACATAATGTAATTTCTGAGTATATTCTGCCAAATTTCTAAAGAGATTGAGGCTGTCTCAGAGGCAAATTGGTACTTTACACAATATTAACTTCACAAACAGAACTGTTAAGGACTTTTTTGAGTCCAGTAATCATTGATTCCAGACTGCTAAACAGCCCATTGTCAAAATCGGTCCTCCCTACTGCAGGGGAAGGGCTAGAGCATCCCAGCATCCCCCAGCCCCTCCAGCACAACCCAGCTTCCCGTGTCAACTTGGACAGGCAGGAGTGGCAGGAGCAATGTGGCCACGCATGTGGTTCTGCAGGTCCAGATGCACTCACATCTCCTCCATCACTGAGCACTGCGGCAGAGAAATCATCTGACTAGTACAGCCTGGCATTTTGTCTCCAAATGAGTGAAATAATGCTCTACAAAACATCTGGACTTTTCTGTCTGGCTGCTTGAGATCTCTCTTTGATCCCCACATGATCAAAGACTACTCTGTGTTGTACCAGGCAACTGATGAGCACTCCCCCCACACATTTGGGGGCCACTTTGGAAATAAAATCTTTATCACAGGTTTAAAAGACTGTAATTAATTCATTAAGTTTCTTCTCTTACCTTTTCTCTTTCTCCCCCCCTTCTTCTTCTTCTTCTTCTTCTTCTTCTTCTTCTTCTTCTTCTTCTTTTCTCTTCTTCTTCCTCTTCTTCTTCTTCTTCCTCTTCCTCTTCTTCTTCCTCTGCTCCTCCTCTTCCTCTTTTTCCTCATCCTCGTCCTCTTCCTCCTTCTCCTTCTCCTCCTCCTTCTTCCCTTCTTCTTCCTCTTCATCCTTTTCCTTCTCTTCCTCCTCTTCTTTTTTATCTTTTTTATCTTTCTTTTTCACATTGTATAATTTTGGAATATATCTTCTCACTTTTGTTCCTGGTCCATAACAAGACCGATGATTCACTGAGGCCAGCAGTAGTATTTTTCCAGCCACCCTTGCTCTCCACACATTGGACTCCAAGGTGAAGGTCTTGATGACTTCTGGAGGCCACAGTGAGAAACGTTTGAAGTTTTTGCAAATGTTTCTGCAAGAAAAGAGTAGAGCTGCAACAAATGTAAGCCAGTGCTCTCCATTGCCATTAATTGTGATACCTCACTAAGGATGAGTTTCAATATATAGAAAGCAAGGATGAGGATGGAGGAATGATTTTATCAAAGACCAATGTGCCTGATTTAGACAGGAAGACAATATCTCTGGGTCTGCCACAATGCACATGAAATATATTGTGGGGCATATTGAACCAGCAGGAAACTAAGTATGATTTTTCAGGTTTTCTCATGATCTTTCATGCTACAGAAATTCAAGTAAGTTCACAAAGCCTCCTTTCCAAGTCTGATCCCTTGCCATTGTATTAATCTTATTTGACTGCTCAGACAAACCTCTGTTTTAATGATTTTCTTTCTACAGAGTAGTTTAGAGTACTGTAAACATGTAATTCAGTCCAGTTCGCCTTTACTTAAAGGCAGTAGAAATCAATTATAATCAGTGACAAATGATAAATTGGGCAGAAGATGCACTTTAATATTCAAAAGGGAAATTTCACAGCCTTAGATATTCAGGTAAAACTTTGATTGAGCTAAACAGATGCTTAATTTCCATTGAAATATTGAAGACTTAAACACCCACATAAAGTCAAAACCATGCTTAAGATCTTTGCAAAATCAAAATTATGCTGGTATTTACCCAAGGTGGAGTGATTTTTACTATCTTCTCTATACTCTTTAAACATCTCTCATGCTTTAAACATCCTCTAATACTTACTTTCAGCGTTTATTCTTCTGACACTTATCTTTCATCTTTTGTCTTGCCAGGTTTTAGTCTTTAAGATTAGAGGGGAACCTTTGAACAAGCAGGCTGACTATCTACACACAAAGGCTTAAAATTGGCCCCATTATCCCTGTCTGGAGACCAGTTACTCCTGGTTAACTGAAGCACAGGTTCCAGAGAGCCAATTAATCCTGACTTGTAGTTATCAAATGTATTACTCTAATGTCTTGCTCCTGTGGTCAAGGCCTGTCATGTTTAGAAGAAGTTTGTGCTTTATTTCTCAGCTGGCTGTGGCTGGCCTCTATATTCAACCATTCTCTATGTCCTGATCTTTGCTAAAGTTGAGTCCTTTTGCATCTTTTCCCCAGCAAGGCAATTTCTCAGTCATTTCTCATGTCATTTCTCACTCCTCTCTTTGACAAGATAAAGAGACTCCTTAGTTTTTCACTGTGAGAAATTTTAATAATTTTTAACTAAAGTTTATTTGATTTAATTTAATAATTTTCAATAATTTCAATAATTTATTTGCTCCCAAATAATTTTAATTTCCTTTAAAACGTGGGCCAGAACTGTTACCTTCTGGAGTAATATTGAGTTTCTCGTTTAAGATACTGAAATTTTTTAAAAGTTCTATGTGCTGGAAGAGAGGGTCTTAATCTCTTTGTATGGCCTGCATCCCATGTTCCTACACATACAGCTTTTCTTTTGGCTCTGTTTTAGTGATTTGGACTCAACTTACGGTCTATTGAGCGCATTCTCTGTTGGTGCTCTGCCCTCATTGCTGTAGACATCATTAGATTAATTCCTGTATGTAGGCTTAAGCCAAATTGTATTAGGAATGATTTTATATTTGTTTCTAGAACACAAATAGAAATGATGAAGAGTATCACTTAGCAGTAATTTTGGTGAAAACCACTTAAGAGATGTCCTCATGGATTGCCCTTTGAGATCTTAAAAGAGTTCAGTGTAAGGTTATTGATATTGTAAAGTGCCAATTTCTCAACTGGCATATGTGTGTGTGTGTTTGTGTGTGTGTAGTGATAAAAAATAAATATACATCCCTTACCTCTGTTATGTATATATAGTACAGCAATCAGACAGGAAGTAACCTCACTGGAGAATGAGATCAGGTTTGTTTTGACAAGTCTTGTTGCAGTCAAATTGTGTTGACTGACTTTCATTGCTCTGATCATTATTAAATAATTTTTACATTTGCCTGGGGTTGAAGTCAGAATAACTGTACTCTACAATTTCTCACAATAGGCTGATGGTCAGGTCTGAACACTTACTGTGTGGAATTTTGTTAAACCCTATGAGTTAGTACTGAAGGTATGTACATCAGTCACAGATCTCCTTGCCTAGCTCTTTTATGCTGATATTTACTCAGGCCAGCTAACTTTAAAAATAGGTGGCAGATGAAAATAACATTTTTTTAGCACCTTTTGAATAATAAACACATCTTCTTCTGTCTTCATGAGTGAGCTATTCTGCTTCCTTCCAGACAAAAAATTATTATTGAAAACTGTACTATTTTCCTTCATTACCAGCTGTGCTGTCACTATTCTTCCTCATGACAGGTATATTTAGTATCACTAAGATTTCTTTTTCTCCTAATATAGTTGTTTTAATTCCCTAATACCATTCACACTGCCACTCAATTGTATCTTTTCCAAAGTTCTTCCCTTTTGACTTTCTGTGCTCCTAAAGTTTACACTGGCTTTACACTGACTGCTGTCTGCTCCTTCACTTCCTCTTTGCAACATTTTCTGCTCAACTTATCTTCATTTTGCTACTGAACTAAAAGGAGTTTTTAGCAAAACATTGTGTTTTCTCAACTGTACATCCATGGCTTTTTAATCACCTAATATAAGTTTCTGAAGAGTCCTCTGAGAAGCCAGAAAAATAAGATTGTCAGGCAGATTATTCTCTGTTTTTCTATGCTGAATGTAATCAGATTGTGATCGCTGATCTCTGGACTTTGCCAGCGTCCCCTCCAGCGATTAAAATCTTATTTTTTTTTAAAACCAGCACAACAAAGCCAACAAAACAAAGCCTGCAACAGAGTTGCTGTGAGACATCATTGCTGTGAGAATGTACCATCTACTGCTTGGGCTCGTTGTTTTACCACAGGCTCCCTGGGTGAAACCTGCAAACCCTCCAATATTTTTTTCCTCTTTCTCTGCATTAAAAATAAGTGCTCAGATAGGGAGTGGTGCTGCTCTCTCGCTCAGAATCATACTGTGCCCTGTAGCAGCCATCCCTACCCATCTCCCCCATGGCAGTGACCCCTCCTGGGTTTTGTCTGACATGCATCAGATGCTGTAATTCTCCATTTCTCTCAGTTGTACAGTACTGGAGCACCTCCAGGTCTATAACTGTGTTGCTGGCTGGGTGAGGAGGAAGAAATAAGCAGGGAGAGATGGGCTCTTGAGCTTGTCCAGCCAGGGTCCCATGAGGTGTGGGAGAACCTAGCTCAAGTCTGACCTCCCCTCAACACACAGCAATACAAAAGTATTGCCAATGCTGCAAAGTCCACTTTTGGGTTACACCAGCTGGATAGGCCAGCATTTTCTGAGCTTGTCAGCTGAGTCTGGTTTGAACTATCTCCTCTGGGCAGAAAGGTGAGTAAAAGGATGATTCCTCCTAATCAGAGAGAATTATAGGAAGTGGCCTCAAGTTGCTCCAGAGGAGATATAGATTGGATATCAGGAAAAATTTCTTCACCAAAGGGGTTGTCAAGCACTGGAACAGGCTGCCCAGGGATGTGGTGGAATCACTATCCCTGGAGGTATTTAAAAGACATGTAGATGTGGCATTTAGGGACAGGGCTTAGTGGTGGACTTGGCAGTGCTGAGTTTATGGTTGGACTTAGTGGTCTTAGAGGTCTTTTCAGTCCTAAATGGTTCTATGATTCTAAGAAATGGTATATGTCTTGCTTCCTTCTGTGGGTGGACCTCCAAAAGACCTGCACAAGCTTAGTGTCAAACATCCACTGCACTTCATGAGTCATTTTGAACTTCAAAATTATTTACACATGGGAAATGAGACCAGAGCAAAAAGGTAGAAAAATGCTGCAAATTTTTGAATAGAAGCACCATGAGGGTATTTCTTCGCAGTACTGTAAGAATCTGTTGATATCAACCTACTTGTAATCTCTACCACTTTTGTTTGAAACAACGTAATATGGGGGTTTTTTCCACTGATGCTCACTCATTTTTAGTTACCTTTTGCTTCCTAATAAATTTAGAAAACTTAAATTGAAAACAGCTATGACCTGCAGCCCCTGCTCAGTATCAAAACTCTGTATGCAATTGCACCTAGTATTTCAGTTTGCATAACTTATTTGTGGCTTGTTATTAAAGCTGCTTGCATAATAAAATTAAATGCAGTTTACGTTTAGTAATGTGTCTGTTCACTTGCCTGTAATCAAACTGACAGCTTTTCCTTTAAATAGTCAATCAAGTCTCCAGTTCTCTCTGGCTCCATTTATTTGATTGGAGTTGAGATGTCATAAAACAGAATGGAATATTTTACAAGTTCTGATTACATGCTTTGACTTTTTTAGGACTGCAATTTCTTTCATTCATAAAAAAGAACCCTTGAATTATTAAAAAAAAGGCAAAAAACCTGATTTTCATTTCACAGTCAATGCTAAAAACACAATCTGAATTCTAAATATTTTTTCTCTGTCAAAACTAGCTAAAAAGCCTAGACATTAAGATCTTAATTGATTAGACTATAGCAACAATTTCACGAATAAGGCATATTTTTTCCAGACTATATCCTCTGAATAGAGCTGTATTTAAAGATAAGGTACAATGATTCTTTTACAGAACAGAATTTAGGAACTGAATGATACGTCTGCAGCTGGAAAAGTAGGTGCTTATTTGAAGTAAAAAATATTCCCTAACATTTTTTATTACCCTGGTCTCCCTACTTGTCCTTCCTAAAATGCCTGTATCCTTGCATTCCAACACTCCTGTCACAGGAGCTATCCCACCACATCTCTGTGATGCCAATAAGATCACAGTCTTGCAGGTGTGCACACAACTGTAATTCTTCTTGTTTATTCCCCATGCTTTGTGCATTTCCAGAGACATTTAAGATGGGCCCTTAAAGGGGGCAATGAAGCTGGTGAAGAGTCTAGAGGGCAAGTCATATGAGGAGCAGCTGAGGGAGCTGGGGTTGTTTAGCCTGGAAAAAAAGGAGTCTCAGGGAGACCTTATCACTCTCCACAACTACCTCGGAGGAGGTTTGGCCAGGTGGGATCAGCCTCTTCTCTCAGGCTACTAGTGACAGGACAAGAGGAAATTGCCTCAAGCTGCAGCAGGGGAATTCAGATTGGACATCAGGAAGAATTTCTTCCCTGAAAGGGTGGTTAATAATCGGAATGGGCTGCCCGGGGAAGTAGTGGAATCACCATCCGTGGAAGTGTTCAAGAAACTTAGTCATAGCACTTAGTGCTATGGTTTTATTAACATGGTGGTGTTTAATCAAAGGCTGGACCCAATGAACTTGGAGGTCTTTTCCAACCTTAATGATTTTATGCTTCTATGATTCTCAGTGAAGTTGACTTAAGGGCTGGAGTGGCTGGAATTCCTTGCTGCTGCTCTTCAGGTGCTCCTGCAGTTCTGTAAACCCTGTCCAGGCTCTGGTCATTTCTTGCTGGCCCTGGCATCGAACTAGTAGAAGTGGGATGAACCAAGATTTCTTCTCACCTTTAAACTGTAGTTTAAAGTCTCTTCCCCAGCTCAGCAAACCTGTGACTGAAGATGCTCTTTCCCTTCTCTGACAGATGGGCCCCATCAGCCCTCTGTAGACCAGGCTTCTCAAAGCAAGTCCCATTATCCAAGTAGCCAAACCCCCATCTGTGGCATCAGTCCGGTAACCATTTGCTGTTTTGCCAGACTTGACTATGCCTTTCAAACCCCTTCCATTTGACCTTTGGGAGGACAGGTGAAAAAGTTATCTGCGGTCCAGGTGCCCTTACCACTGCTCACAGGGTTCTGTAATCCTTGATACTCTTCAAACATTACATTTCAGATCAATCCTCAGTTTCAATTTGCAATATTTGGCAGACTGCATGAGCATCAAACACAGCCATATTGTTATTCTTTTCATCTTACCCTTTGATCTTTTCACATATTATACACAGATACTTAATGGTCTTACTGCTACAGGCCTCATGGGATCCTGCATTCAAAATACCTCTCTGAAACATATATTCAAAATAACCATTTGAAATACTTATGAAAGCATTATGATTAAATTAACTTTTTGTATGTAACCTGATATAACCACAAAAAAACTTGGACAAGATTTTCGGTCTTGACTCTTTCTTTGGTGTATCACTATACTGTAGTCTCAAGGGACCCAGTTTCAAGAAGTGTTAGGTACTTTTAAGATATCACTGTTTGAGGATCAAAAATTTGGATTTTACAATTACTGAGATATGACTTCTAATAAAAATAAATAAACTAAGAATCCAATCCAATGATATACCACACGTATTGAGAATGCATTTCATTCATAAATCTCTTCAAATACACTTCTCTAACTGCATGGCATGAACCTTGAAAAAAGATTTAGCAGCAGTTTAGGATACCCTTTCTCCATGAAGAGTTTAAATGGAACATATTATTAATAGGAATGGTAACCCTACTAGTATCTATATTCCTATATTTATGAGTATATGAGCTGAGAAAGCAATATCTTGAAGCAGTCTTCCACAAAGAAGACAGGAACCAGGCAAGGAAATCTAAGATGTATAAATCAGAATTGTATTATTTACTTCAAAATCTCATTAATTAAATTTGTGTCATGAGATTGATGGTCTCTTCTGGTGGTTTACTTGTGTATAATTCTCATAAGGTTTAACATGGCTAGAAATGACCAAATTAAAGAGAATACTCTGTTTCCGAAAAAAAAAAAAAAAAGAACTGCATTAATCCCAAGAAATGGAGGTGTAACTCCTTTTCACCTAACTTCAGCTACCTAAAAGTGAGGCACGTGGGCTAAAACAGGGAGCTCTGCTCACTGCCTGGCCAGGGAGATGGACATCCATAAGGCAGGAACTAGCTTCAGGGTCTTCCTGAGGACAGATCAGTCTCCTTCTCTCCTAGCAGCTATGAAGACAGCCCAAGTAACTACACAGAGTTCAGGTATGGATTTTGCAGGAATACATTTATGTAAGAGAAATCTGACCCAGACATAAAGACTGGTTAATTATTGTAGTATTAATTAACTGTAACTACAGTTTTAGCAGCTCCATAAAAGTGAAAATCTTCTGAATATCTCATTGAGTACAATAATTAAACTCTGCATTATGGATATAACATTATTAGGAAAGCAATCTGAAATTCAAGCCTGAAGGGATTCTTATCCCTGGTCCAAGTCTGGTAAATTCCAATAATTCTGCATTTAAGTATACTAAAAAAAAAATAAAAGAAAATTGCCACAGACTTGCTTTCTGTACACTGTGAATGCAGCTCATAAATGAAATGACAGCAGATGTCAAAGGATTTCTAAATTATTATATTCAAATTAATATGATCTATAGACATTAAAATTTAGAAGGTCAAAAAGAATCCTAATCTGTAATAGAAAGGAAAAAAAACACCCATTGAAGAATAGAAGAATAGACACTTCTAAATGTATCAACAGTCTTTCAAACATTTTTTGAGAAGAAATCCTGATAATTATGTAGTTTTTGAATGTATGGGAAAATGAAATCGTATACAAGTTTAGTGAATGAAGTACATTTTAGTAGCTCTCCAGCTGCTAGATTATGAGATTGTTTAGGTGCTACAAGCAGAATCTAACAGTCTAATTCATTCAGTTCCTGTTTGTGGAAATTAAAAATAATATAAAATTATTTGGTCTAGTATTTTACATCCATCTTCTGTTTTTTGCTGGATCACTTGCAGCTACTAGCAATAAAATAGATGAGGTTGTAATAAATCAGTCATTGAAAGAAGGGCAAATTTCTGTATCTCGATGGTGAAAAAGCTTGTTTAACTCCTTTTAAAGGCTTACAAGACTTTCTTGTCAATAGTACAATCTTATAATGCACAGGACTGAAAATATTGGTCTTAGACACATTATTAGAGATTTCCATGTCGTTTTCTGTTCTATGTGTACAAATATTTCCATAAGAGTGCCTGCCAAGGACCCCATCATCTATCGATCAAGACTCGAAGGTGAGCTCACCTGTAGGTTTCCTTCCCTTCACACTCTGCCTGTCTGGGCAGGGGCACAGTGCTGCCACCAAGGAAGGAGGCAGGAGAGGAGGGTGGCTGGATACAGGCACAGCCAAGGTGCAGAGGCACCAGCCCAGTACAGAGCTTAAGAGAGCAGCTCAGTGCTGCTCACAGTTGTGAAGACCCTTATCCCCTGAGCTTTGCTTTCGGGCCCCCCCAGAGGCAGGCAGGTCAGCAGGTGAAAACACTGGTGACTGGTGGCAGCAATGGTGCTTTACCTGGCTAGATGCACACTGTGGTTTTTCTCCAAACATAAATAATGCTCTTGACTCGTGGTCATTAGGGCACTGTAAAAGCATTTGATATTTCCCCCTGCTGTATTTGTGCTTTAACTGCAAATAACTGACAGCAGCAATTTTGTTTCCCAGCACAGCCCTAACTTGATATAGAGTCCCTTGGACTAGTATCTCATTGCTACTGCCTGCACATTACAGAAAGAGAAGTCTTTATTGGATGTTTCACGGTGTTTCATGGCAGTTTGGCTTTAGCTGAGCTTTGTATGGTCTTCTTAGGGAGACTACTGAAAGCAGCTGTCTAAAATCCAGAGCAACTTTGCAGCTACTTTCCAGTGGAGCTGCAGTTTCAATGTTTTATTTGCAAGGGCCTAATATAAGCACGGAAGAAAAATGGGACATCCCCTCCTCACTAAAGCAAGAATAACCCTGGACACAGTCTCTTTGCAACAGGCTTTCCCCAGTCTTAGAAGACAATGTACTTCAAAGCTGCCAGTCAGCTTTTCCCAGTCACAGAGCTACCTGCCGATTCTCAGATTTTCAAGGTGCTCACTCCAGATCTAAAGCAGCCCTTCAGCATGCTCTAATGGCCATGGGCTCCAGTAGACGTGATAAAATTATATCCTCTGACTAGTTGTCTTCTGTTTTATAGCCCAACTCTTCCATCCCATGTGCTCCCTCTCAGTTGCATTTCCAGCATATTGAATAATTGGGCTACTTCCTTTTAGAAGGGGGCTCCCAAAATAGCAGAACTCTCACCAGCAAATGCTGAAAGTGTTTAGTGTGCAGGGATGGCTTCATTGCAACTGTGATTTGGATACCATTCCTGCTTATCTCTGCTGAGCAACTCCTAGGAAAGGAGAATAACTGGATTCTGCCTGCCTAAGATTACTTTCTACTCTACTCTCCTAAGGAATATACATTTCAATGGTGGGGTTTGAATGTACTTTTGAATTGTTGGTCAACCAAAACTGCACCTGGTTCAAGCAGAGGGGTGGTATTTGAGGAACACAGGAACAAGTGATTTGTTTGCTTCTGACGATGCTGCTGACTGTTGGTATGTTACTGGGATCAATATCACTGTGAGTCTCACAAAATGTGTGAGTTCACTTTTGCTTCATGAGCAAAGTCTTCCATGCCTTCCAGCCTGTAGCACAACCAGGCTTTTTGCTCCTGAGGCACATCCCATACAGCTGTGTCTTAGCAGTAAGTAGCCTTGTTCAGGAGCACATGGGCCTAGGACTGTCTCTTTCCATCAGATTCAACTACGATTTCATCAAACAAAAATTGCCTCTGTCCTCACCACAGCTTGTGGTGCACATCTTGGTGGTGCAGAGCATTCTCTGGGAAATACTCTTAGCCTGGGGAGGGTTTGAGGTCAAGGTACTTTGTTTTCTCAGTTAGTGCTCCAACTTCTACATTAGTGTGTAAAATGTAGGATGACTTTTGGAATGAAAGTGGCCCTGGTTGCTGTAAGCTATCACATGCTTACCTTGAGCTTACCTCTCAAGGAAGGCAGGTAGAGCCTAGCTACTCCTTTGCTTCATTTCCTGGTGGCCAAAGTAGCAGCAATTTTATAGAAACTATCAGAAAACTGGAAGAGATGAGGCTAGAAATACCTCCAGGATACATTTCCTGTAGCACTGTTCAGGATAGCTTTTGTTTTTGCAAGTGATGAGGAGAAATTTCCCTGGATGTTGTCTGTATGATGCATACCTCCTTTAGAGGATATGAGATGAAAATGTCAGGCCAGAAATATTTTGAAAGATGTCAATCAAATGCACACCTTCCTCAGTGCTGTCAAAGCATTCAAGAAATACTTTATCTTGAATACTTCATGGCATGAAGAGCTACAGGAGGCAAAAACTGGAAGTATTACTATTCCTGGGTCCATTTATCATAAGTAAGACAAATTTACATGTTCCCAGGGTATCCAGCCTGAGCAGTGTGCAAGACACCATTTAAATAGATCTCTACTAGTTTCCAAAAAATTGAAACTGCTATCCCTGAGATGAAAGGTCTTATTTATAAATACAGCTTCCCACATTAAAAATGAATATGCCAGGCCAATATGTCATCTTAAATTAAGCAGCAGTAATGCTCAGACATGGCCAATCCATCTAATTTGAAACCAAAGAAGAATTCTTTCAATTTCCAAGCTCATTTAGATTGTATCTAAACTAGAAATGTTTATTTTTCAAAGGTTATGAAGCACATTACACTAATACTGCTAGACTCATTACTTGGATGAAGGACTAAAACTTTTAGTCATTATGCAAAGGCCCATTTCTTTTTGGCATTTTAGCAGTTTTCTGGGTTTGAATTAAAAGCAGTGATCACATTTGCATTTTTCTCAGCAGCAGATAGTAGGGGAAGTTATCCCACACCATTATTGAGTGGTTTTATTACCTTTTATATGCAGGAGACTGATCTGGTTTAAAATTCATCTGGTGATCATCAGACTGGGATGGACCTGTTTTATATTTTAGTAGCACTAAGTGTAGTAGTATTATAAGAATGCAAAGCAACCTGTGTTTAACCGAGAGCACAAACCCTTGCATGTTATCTCCGTGTTTGCAAGACACATAGACGTCACACCATTACCACAGCCTCTGTCAGAGTTTAAGTTGAAGGAAATTCAGCACAGAAGGAATTTCTGTTTGACTCCCCCCAGACACACCTTTTTTTGTCTGATGTTCAGGTATCTCCAATGCTTTCATTTCTGTTTCATTCTCTGTCCCCAGAAAAGATCTGTTTGGGGTACATCTGCATCCCTATCTCTGGCAAACACTGTGACAAGGGGAATCATTTTGGCACCCAGCAAGCGCCACCACATTTGTTATCATGCTGCCTGAGCTGCCCCCACAACTCCTCCTGCCTCACCCTTTCTGACCCTCAGATCTATATACACTTGTAAAGAAGGGGTTTTTTCTTCACAGCTCTAGTAATTCACTTTATTTTTGAGGTTTATTTTTGAGATTGGGCTATCTGTTCTATGTAGGAAGGAAGGGCTTAAGGAGAAAGGCAGATGTGTATGACTTGACAAAATACTTTCTTTAGCTTTTTCAGTTTTTGACTGATGGTTCCTGCTCTTTCTGTCACTTATGATTTACCATCATTAAATGCTCCAATCCATGCTTAAAAACATATTTAAATTAATAGCACTTCCACACAGATCTCCTTCCTCTTTAGACATTGCATCCACCTGCACTACATCAAGGCAGAAAAGAAAAGCTTCCCAAGGTACCCTGTGAGGAAAGTGTACAAGTGCAAACCCAAACAGAGGAAAGGATTAATTCAAGCCTGAAAGGTCTCTGTAATCTGGGCAGGTGCCCTGGGAAGGTGTTCAACACAGATAAGGATAGGAGACCCAGGGAGACAAAGGCTGAGGTTATTTTTTTTTAAGGATTTGTAGAAAAGATGCCAGATGAAATAGCAAGTAGGGATTCAACTGGACAATGCACTATCTGTTAGAGAGGTGTTAAAGGGGAACCCTGGCCCTAAGAGCAGGGAAGCTGGAGAGGAGCTGAGGAGGAATGGAGGCAGTCACAGCAACGCCCACAAGTAGTGGGGAGGTGCTGAGACAGTGAGAAAAGTCCAGGTCTCTGGTCTACCAGCAGGCAGTGGAACAAGCATTAATTACATCAAAGCTTCAAAAGTCTTGTTGTTTTTCACCCCCCCCGCCCCCCCCTCTCCACCCCACCACTTACACTTGGATCCTCTGATGAATAGGCTTTTTTCAAAGACAGGAATGAAAAACTAATTTGAAAATCCAGATTCTGTCTCAAAAACACTTCCAAAAAAACAAAGACTTTGAAAAGGTAGACTAATGAGCTAAAAACTTTGCTGCTTCTACCCAGATAGAAGTAAAACTGTCTGGAAGCTTCCTTCTCATGCTATTTTTGCATTTTTCTTGGAAGCCCTTAGGGTCTCAAACTGTACCTCTGTGTAAGAGAAAATGAAAAATGTATCTGAATATATCTGTCATGAAAACAACAGGCATGCAGGAAAAAAAAGTGCCTCTGGCTAATAGAATCTGGAAAAATTGGGGAGGAAGGCTGCAGGGAGTTCTTTGAAAGGATTGGAACTGGTGTTCTATGGAGCCCTGGGAGAGTCAGCACTATATATCTCTGGAAGGAAACAAAGAGAATCGCATATATCATGAATAGACTTAAATATACTGTCCAGAGATTTGTACCTCCATTTTAAGGTTTTTAACAGTCCACAAAAAAAAAAAAAAAATAAAAAGAGAGCAGGAAAAAGAAAATTAAAATCTGTAACTGCACAAGACTTTGGTTCAACATGAACTTTAAGTCTTTTCCAATATTGCTCCTAAACTCCACACAAAGGTGTATGTCCCTACATATTTTGCCTATGTTTTAACTCCTAACATAAAAAGAAGGTCCAGTAACTTACAAAGGGATTTTGTTCCAGTTCGGAATAAAATTTAGACCTCAGCAGCTTCAGGTTCTCTCCAGTACAGGTCTTCTCCCTACTACAGTAAAACTTTTAGAGTGAGATCTAAAATAACTATTGCCACATCAAGTGTGACTTAGAGGCAACACACCTTACTCCAATAACATGATCCAAGAAAACCTTACTCACTGTTTAAGGTATTTAAGAGATGGCAGTCTCCTAATTTTCCATAGCAGGCTTACTTAACTGGAATTTTACTATCGCATACACTGACAAACATCACCATCTTAGGTGCACTGAACACAAAGCCCACCTACCTATTTGGCAGATGCCACCAGCACAGCCTCCTGAGGAGCCTTGCTTACTTGACATACTCAGATAACACCTAAACAGCACTGGTAGCCCTCTATTCACTCAGAGGAAGAAGAAGGAGAGGAGGCAGAGGCAGTGGATATACTTTTTTGTGTGATAGGTTTGCTGCAAATGCATTCTCTCAGAGAGCAGGTGATAAAAAAATCTTATTTATCCTGGCCCTGAAAAGAATTGAAACCTACACTTGTGATATCTAATTTGCTACTGCTACAGAAATGCTCTGATGGTGAAAAGAAAGGACCACTCCTTCCTCCTAAGGTGAAAAAGTTAAGGATGGAAGCTATGCTGCAGAGGATCAAGAAAACAGAACAGGTCTGCTCTTACATGATTAGGAACTCTGTGAAAGAGACAATTTCTTGCCTTCAGTCCCAGCCAAGCAGAGTCAGGGGTATGTCTACCTGTGGTGCAGTGGGTGGTCCTGAGCCTGTCTGCACATATTAGCTTGAGATGGTTCTGAAGACAATGCCCACGTTTGAAAGTCGGTCTCAAAATTTCCAGCAGTACCCTCCTCTTAGTTTTCTCTTTAGACTGGTTTAAGTATCTCCTTGCTTGGTAAGCTGGGTCTTGTAGATGCCATGAGAAGCTTCTTAACTCTGAACACTAAGCAGGTAGGAAGCACAAACTTATATAGGCTGGTACAGCATCACCCACTCCTGGTCTGTAGTACAGTAAGTTTAAGACTTTGCAAGTATCTGAATATCACAATGCTGAGGCCCTTTTTGCAACTGCTTCAAATCTCTATTAAATAGCCATTAAGTCTTCGTGGATACATACTGAGCATAAACTTCCATGCTTTTATTGCCTCAAGTTCTCCAAAAGTAGTGCTGTGAAACACAGTATGACTGAGAGTTGCATTTGCCTAGTGGTTTAACAACAATAAATCAAAGATAATCAGGATATCTCACACTGCTATAATTTGCTTAGTGATACATCCCTTTATTGTTTGCTCAGCTTCCATATGAGTTTAATTTCAAATTGACATTTGGCCTTTTGTCTTTTTGTGGCAAAGCAACCAGAATAATATTTAATTACAAATTTTCTGTTTAATCTATCATTTTAAAAATAGACCAGAGTTGAGTTCTGCAGTACTTTTCAAATAAAATAATGGTTTCACAAAAATCATGTTAGATTAAAGAAAACATTCATATCATCATCTCAGTGTTTCCTCAGTGACATAATTATGTTCCATAAAACTTCTATGATTCATTATTTGTGGCAAGAGAGAAGAAAGATCCCCTCCCATTACATGTCTGATAGATTAATGCTGTTTGCATTCCTGTTTCTCTCTTCAAAGGAGGTATTAGCAGCTTTTTTTTTGTAGGGGGTAGAGGGAATAAAATATTTGTAAAATGGGTGAGGAAATTATTTTACATTTGCAATAATTGTGTCCTTAGATTTATCACTTCCTCAAACAAATTTCCTTTAAAAAACTGCAAAGGCTCTCAGATGCAGACAGCAGTTTTTTCACATTTACTGTTTCTAGGGTCCCGTTTTAATGCTTTTTGCTTATTGCTCCATTGGTAATGGATTTTCTCACTCTGCCAAGTCATCTGACAGCTAGTTGATAGCCAGTGATAAGCTAACATACATATGTGCTAGACAGGTGCTTGCATGTGATTGAATTAGCATTATGTGCATTCAAACTCTATTTTTCACACCTTGAAAGTAGACAGTGAGGAAACAATCAGCAATTACAGAACCTGAGATATGAAAGGTTACAATGGATTCTCAGTCCAAAGATCTTCCTGAGCTGGCAGAGTATTTTGCTTGTCTAGGTTGATAAATATGGAAATTCAGCTGCCTGATTTCAGGTGACTCAATAGGTGCCTGTGTCTTCCATGCTTTACAGTCTCAACTGTATTTCTCACTAGGTGCTAGCTATTCAGATAATTTGGGGGCATGCGAAAACATATTGTCAATGTCACAATATGTTGCTGAAAATCTTAAAGATTTTCAGAAAAATGTTCCTTTGGCAATTTCCCACAGCAACCCAAGCCCCTTAAAATCACAGGTTTCATGTTTTCTACAGTCCTGGTGATCCTCATCCAGAGCTTTTCCTCACCCTTTCCTTCCTGTTTGCTTCTGCTACAGCCCACTTTTGGAAAATATTGTTCTGACCATGACAAAAGTCTTTTTCTAGAAAATTCCTAGGTTTTGCTCTCCCAAAAAGCACTGTACTTGGTTGCCTGAGACACTCAGGCCAACAAACAAAATGCTTTATTAAAAAAGTGGTGTGGGAGGGGACATGATTTGGAACATCAGAGTCTGCGCTGTCAGAGCCACTCTTCTTGTGCTGTGCCAAAGGTCCTTCTCTTCCTTCAGCTTTGCCACTGTACTGATCCAAGATCCACTGTTTTAAAGGCATTTCTGAGGAAGCTTTAAGAGTCTTGTAATTTTCTCACTGACAATTTTTGGTCAACTGCACCAATTATTCACTAATTATTGTGAATTCATCAGAGAGGCTTGAAAAACAGTTGTATGTTTTGTGCTTCATTGTTTATTTAAATTTGTCTTGCCTTTTGTGCCTTTTCCCCCACAACTTTCTTTTTTGTCACTTGCCAGTGTGTAAAGCTGTTTCCATCACTCAGTAACATATTTATCTGTTGCAGCGATAAAAGGACATTCTACCATCCTTTCAAACTCTCATCTGCTTAAAAGAAATGTCAACAGTGCCAAAATCCATGATGCTCATCACATTGACACTTCAGAGGTACAATTAAATTGCTAGATTAAGACCCACGTGGGTCAATTTTTTCATGCATTACAGCTAAATAAAGTTGAATGTTGCAAATGGAAAATGCCTCTTACTAAGCACTTAACATAATCTCTTTCTATTACCTTAGACACCTAGAGAGAACACACATCTTGCATTATCTCACTGAAGTACACTCTAAAGGTCCAGGAAAATGTCAGATTAAAGGGCCACTGTATGGATTTTCCTACCAGTGCACAGAGATAATTCTCAGCACAACTGTGGTGTGGAGACCTGTGGAAGGATGGAGGTGGATTTCAGGAGAGTCACCTCAAAGTGCTATTCTGTACCCAAATCGGGCCTCCTCAGCCCCAATGGTCTTTCAGCAAGTGATTCACATGAAGTCCCAGACAAGGCTGGTGAGATAAATAAGATTTTGCTCACCTCTGAAGGTCTATTTTAGTATCTCAACCAAGTTTTTGTTGCAGCTCTGGCACTTTTAGTATCCTAGTTATTTGATATTGAACACATGTGGTTTACAGACAGGGTCCTTTTCCAGGTGTCATGGTTTAAGCAGGCCCAAAATCCAATTCTGATTCCTAGCCCCCCACCCACATCTCAACCCCATGTGAGATGGGTTTTCCAGACAAAAACACGAGACTCAATATGGGGGGAAGGAATATATTACAAAGACTATACACGTGAATAAATACTATAATACATTACAAACAATCTTAACTCTATATCTATCTCTACCATGACAATAATATTTACAATGGGCCAAATCTCTTCTCCCTCCAAATAAAAGTCCAGGAGAGAAGAAGAAGAAAAGACCCCTTCCAGTCTGTCAGCAGCAGGCTCTCTCTAGGCAGTAGGCTTTCTGTGTCTTCTCTTCTAGGCAGCAGTAGTAGTTGCTGGCTCTCTGCCAGCACACACGAGGGAGGTCTTCCAAGCCTCTCTCGGCCCCCGTCTTCAAACAGGGGGTCTTTCCATGGGCTGCGTAACCCCAGACACGGCCGCTACACCATGGTCATATCACGAAGCACCGGGGTCTTCGTGACGGTCTGGTATCCTCAGGGGAAATCAAGCCCCTGTGCAGAGCTCCCATGCTCTGCCTCAAAGATGGCTGCCAGCTTCTCTGAAGCTGGAGCAGGGGGGGCCAAGGTCACCCCCCACACACACACATTCCTTCGGCCGTCCTGGCTTATCTCTCAGGAGGCCATGAGCTTCCTAGCTCCTCTCAGCAGTGCATACTGCACTTTAGGACTCCTCTCAGTCCACCACCCCCTCCTCTTTCTCGGAGGGGTCTCTAGCGAGTTTGGGGGTTTTGGTTTATCCAGTTCTTACCCCGCGAAACTCTCTTCCTGCTGCTGGCTTGGTTCTCTTGTCCTGTTGCTGCTTTTCCTTCTCCTCAGACACCTCTGTGTCTGCCTTAGCTGCATACCGGCTTGTGTTGCTCCTTTTGGTCCTTATCAGTTGGCTCTTTGCCACTGCTCTTCGGACGCTGCTGTTCCTGGTGCTCCGTCACCCGCTCGCAGTGGAGAAAACTCCTTCGGCATCTCAGACACAGGCACTTAGTTCAGTTCTGAATCCCTGCAGCCCCCCAACCGGGGGCTGGGGGGGGGCAGAGGCCCCCAAGGGGCCAGAGCCCCTTCTCCTCGTGGCCTCTACAACATGGCCACCTCTTCTTCTCCAGAAGTACCACTGCTTCTTTTTCGGTCTCCAGAGATATGTTTATATTTTGCAGGAGCACTGATTGGTCAAGCCCCAAGGGTCACCACCCCCTGGGGGTTACCACTTTCTTAGTTTCAGGGGGAAAACCTGGTTTAAACCACTACACCAGGTTAGACAGATGTTGGCAAGTTGAAATGATGACTATATGATTCCCTTTCTACATCCTATGTGCAATCCTTTTTACGTGGGCCCCCTTCACATGGGCCTCCTTCCTGGGTCATGAGCAACCCCCCAAATATAGTTTATTTACAGTCAAAGCAAGTCATACAGTGGTCCATGGATCTTGCAATTGCATGGCCAGTGTTTACTGGCGTGAATAGAGCTCTCCAAGAAGAGCCCATCCACATTCTTCTCTCGGGTCTTTGGACGTTCCAGCAGCCCTAGGATTCTTCCTGTCCCCTCACCGCAACATGGTGACATTGGATTCCTGTCTAGGACCTTCACAATTGGAGCATGACTGACTGGAGTTTCCCTCTGCCACCCAACAGCAATGAGGACCCTCTGGTGGAGGGTGAGGAGAGAGGAGACTGCTCCCTGTAAGTCAGGGACTAAAGCAGTCGGCCACTCCCAGAGGAAGGATGACATAGTTTCAGTCCAACATATTGCCAGTTTATAAGCTCCATTCCCGCAAAATCCATTTCTTTATCTAGTCTTCCGCAGCCTATAGTACCTGTGGGCACCACATCACAACACAACTCAACGTCATACATAATGTAGAGGGCAGGCCACCCCCCAAAGATCTGCCAGACTCTACTTAACACCACCTGTGGGTACAGGGCAACAATCCTTAGAATCAATTGCCAAATTTTTTTTTTCACCTGGAAGAGAACTATTGAGTGGTTGGTGAAGCCAGTCCATAGGGCTGGAAGAAGTAACCATAACACAACACTGGGGCAGAGGTTAAGTTGGTTACCCCAAAGGCCATCCAGTGGAATCACAAGGAGGTGTAGATCCTGCAGCAAAGCTCAGCTTGTTATTACAGCCCTATTTTAAGAAAGTCATAGTTACTGCTGCCAATCGACACACAGATTTCAGGTTTCCAGTCCACACACAGATTTCTATATATGACAATGTAAGTGGAAGGATGAAAAAAGGAGTGCGATCCTGCTGTACTAAAAGCAGTAAACAGTTATAGTAGCTGCAAGAAATGGTGACTCAAAGCCAGCAAGAGGAAAGACAAGGGAGCTGCCAAACATCAGCTGAAACTATTGTGGAAATTAACCTGTGTCTTCTGAGGAAACTTTAAAATAATGTACCTCAGATTCAAAAATCTGCCTTTACAGGAAAAAAAAGAAGGGAGGAAGGGAAAGGAACTAAGAATATAGGGTTCCTTTAAGAGAAAGTGACTTTGATTCAAATCTTTCAGAGAGAACTGAGATCCTATTGCTGGAATAGAGATTACCTTTTTTTCCCCTCTCCATTTTGTATCTCAAAATGATTTTTTTTGTTCTAACTAAAGATGCTGCACTAACAGCACAGAGGAAAAAAAATGCAATCCCTCTGCCTTCAATGACAGAACAAATCCAGCAAAGACAGCAATATTCTTTGTGTCAATCTATCACTGTGTCTGAAGTCTATTCATCAGTGATCACTCCCAGGGCAAGAATTTGTGCAGGTGTGTTACACAGTGCAGTGCAGCCATCAGTGCTAACTTGGGATCTGTCAGCTGGGTACAAGTTGTGGCACTGCTTTTTTGGCAGCTCCAGCAGTCAGGGCTCTGGCTGCAAATATGTACCTGTTAATAGCACCCAAATTAGATGAATCTGCTCTTACTTAAGTACAGCTGGTTTGCACCAGCCTGACACATGGGCTATGCCTTCTTGTGGATAGCCAAAAATCAGCCTGGTGGAGGGGATCTTCTTAACACAGAATTTCCTCTGCTAAGTCAGTGTTGCTCCCCAGAAGGAAGAAGGAAAATGCTGGACAGACAAACCTATAATGCCTATGTTTGTGTATCAGTCCAGCATAATACCTTTTCCAGCTCACTGTGGGCATATCATTCTTACCAGATCATGGAAAAGTAGAAGAGGAAAGCCATTCATTTTTCTGAAGCCATCGAGCATCAGGAGCTCATGGAGTCCACATCTTTAAGTTTGTACTTATCAATTGCTTTTAATCAGAGTCTGAATTTCTCTCTGTATCTTCACTATTACTTGATCTTCACATAATTCTGCAAGGACAAAAGACTTGGGGAGGCAGACAGGTATAACAGAGCTGGAAAGCTGCGATACTAGTAAAAAGAGCATACCAACAGGAAACATCCTTCAAAATCTCTGCTATGACTCCTTTCCAGGGGGAGCAACCAATTAGCTAAAAATGCAAATTATTCAATATCACAGAGCTAGTGCTGTAAGAAACAAGTGTTCTGACAGCTGTTTGATCACTTGGTAACCTGTGGGGAAGTGGATCATCTGCACTTTTCTGTAACCTGACGCTGCATGATTTTGAAATTTTGACCCCAAGTAGAAGTGTCAAAGACTTTTGAAATTTCTAGTTATAGTATCCAGATAAATAGGAGCAAAATTAAAATTAAAGTACTCTAAAATACCTCACCTGTAATCAACAAAACTCAAACACTTGGCTGTTAATTTCTATTTTAGGAATTAATGCTAGGTTTTCTTAGGTATTCTTGGATAATTCTTTTCTCATTTTTTCACTCTAAAAGAAAAAAAGTAAATTAGGAAAAGTATAAAATTATATCCAGATATTAGAAGAAGTGCGAAGAACTAGTAAATCACCTATTGGAAAAGAAGACACTCTCTAGATGATATCTGATTTGTAGGACAGAAGTAAACAGTGCCATATACTAGGTTTTGCTTGTCCAGCCTAAAGCCTGCTGATGCTGGAACTTCCCTTTGGCTCAGGTTACCATGTTTCAATCACAGAAACCAGGGTACAGAGCTGGTGGATGGACATCAACAAGCAGCACTTCCTTGATCAGGATCCTTTATCCTGCAGTTTAGTGATGGCATACTGAGAATGTGTCCAATATTTTTCAGTCCTATATTCTCTGTATTCTTTTGATATTCAATTTTGAGCATGTATAAAGAGACTTGCTATTTTAATTTTGAAACTGAAAAAAACAAAAAAAAGAAACACTTCATCCAGTAAGCAATGCATGAATTTCCCTGTAAATTGTCATGCAGGGATCTACTAATAGTAAGATAAATTTACAAAAAGAAGTCTGGTCAATGGGAATCTTGAGTATGCCAAGTGATTGTGTTTGTTGGGATGGATGTGTAGCTCTTCACTGATGCATTTAGCTGCTTCTGCAGGAACACATTGGCCTCATAGCTGGATGCTCTCCACAGAGATCAGAGATCATATATCATAGAATGGTTTGGGTTGGAAGGAACCTTAAAGACATCTAGTTCCAAGCCTCCTGCCATGGTAAGGGACACCTTCCACTAGACCGGGTTGCTCCAAGCCCCTTCCAACCTGACCTTGAACAATTCCAGGGATGAGGAATCCACAAGTTCTCTGGGCCAAATCCACAGCTGACTGGGAAGATAACTCATCCTTAGCTCCACCTCAAAGGATGGGTCAGTCTGTGCAAAGTGCTGACATGTTTTTCCCATGCCCTCCTCTCTTGCTGGGCTGAGCTCATTCAGAGCATGGCCACCAGGCCTGGGTCTGGGCCCAGGAGACACAGAGAAACACTCGTGAAATGCTTTTGGGCTTTAAACCTGATTTTGATGCTTGAACCTCCTTGTGTGGTCAGGGCTCCCATGGTCTACCCACCCTGACATCAGAAATACAGAGAAATAGAGGTTGTTACTGGGAGTACAAATGGCACCAAGAGTTTTAGCTACCTGAAGGTAAAGCAAGTGAGGAGCCTTGAGGAAAGTGGGGTGTCAGTGGCACCTACATGAAGTCTCATGCCTAAATTCCATCATGAATTTAGGATCCACTTACAGTTACCCCTGCCATACGGGGCAGAGGTAGCACTCAAAAGACCTAAATTCTTGCATGAATCCAGAGCCAAACAGGAGGCAGGGAGGGAGAGAATAACAACTTGCTATTTTGTCCTTGCACCTGCATGCTCTGTTTTCCATGGGTGAAAAAGAGGACCACTCATTGCTATGCACTGACTGCTGACAGGCAGGAAACATGACTTCCTTGGGGTCTTATTGCATAAGAAACACATCAGCAGAAATTAAGTTGCTCCTTGACAAAATCCGTGGTGCCATGTGTCACTTCTGACAGAATAGCCATCTCCATAAGCTTCATTTGAAAATGAGAGAAAATGATTTTGTGGGATGGCAGGATGTTCCAGCTGCTGCAGATTAGACAAGTCACCTTCAGCACACTCTGTATGCCAACCTGAACAGGCAGTAAAGAGAAAGTGGATGATGAAGCACTGCTAATTTGCAAAACACTTAACCTGTATGCAATTATCATATATAGTGCCTCTAGCAGATCAGCTCTGCCACTTTCTGCTCTTACAAAACAGCAGACCCATGCTGGGGATCACCACAGGACTATAGTTTCATGCAAATGGATTAAAAATGTAGGATGCTGTGTAATTTTCCACAAACCTGCTTATTTAATTGGTGTTGCCAGAAAAGGCAGTACTGCTCATTTCCTGAAGGAGTTAGAGAAGCACAAAACAAAATAAAAGAGCATTTCCTTTCTAGGCAAAGGCGATTTGTGCAAATATTAGGGGTGAATGGGTGGCATTGAATTTTTTCTGTAGTTTTTTATCACAACAGGAACCTAAGGTCATTAACTACAGATAGAATATGCTTCCTATTGCACAGCCAAGATAACTAATAAATCAAAAGCTGCAAGGTTTCAGAGAGTTGTAATGATTAGACTTTTTTATCAATCTGTTAACTAAAGTGGCTGCTTTAAGGAAGAACAAGTGGACTACCTGAACCACAAAACAATGGGTTTTATTTGTGTTTGAATTAAAACAAATAGTATAGAAATTAGATAGTAGTTCTTTTCCTGCTTTTGCAGAGACATTAAAGAGTGCACCCTCTGGCATTTCTGTTGCATTTCTGATTTCTCAAATGCCCTGTTTTTCAGCTGAAGTGCTTTATCTGTATACTAAAAATATGTAAGTTGAAGATACTTGCCTGAGCTCAAAGTCTCCAATATGAGGGTTTTCTGAATTACAAAAGACCTGGAAATGATCTTCAGGTCTGAGTTATGTGTTTACCGTCAGAACACGTTTATTAGAATTATCCTTTCCTTATTGCTGTCCATCTGAACTACCTACAGGTCTTTCTTCTTTCCTGCCCATCAAGACCCATTCTGAGACAGATAAGTAAATTACAGGTACAGTTTTGGTTCAACTGCAAAGGAAAACACCACCCTCATAAATTCTGACAAATGCCAGGAGCTGTATTAACTAGCTCCTTTCACATGGAGAAAGGGGACATGTTCCCAGAGTCTGCTATGTTACATGGATCTTGAGGGAACTGCAGCTCTGAGGTCTATTTTCTGAGGTTTTATCCAACTGCAGCAAGTCTCACCATCTCCATGAGAATGGGAAATCTGCAGGGGTAATGTCACCAAAAAAAAGTTTTGGCTTATAATTTGTTATGCCTACGAAGGTCTTGGCCAGGTCTGTATGAAACAGGTGCATACATGTCCCACAGCCGAGATCTACTCATCCCACGTGTTAAGGCAATGGGTTGTGCAGAGCCCACTGAGCAGTAGGTCTGAGGGGCTGACCCGGCATAGGCAGGTCTGCCAGACATTGTGGATTTAACCAACACCCCCCATCTCTGCAATTCATCACACAGGCTCCTTGCACTTGGGGGAGCCTTTTTCATATCTCAAATTCTGTTGCTCCAAGCATTTCTTACAATGCCCTCAGACCTGACACAAGAAACATTGTTTTCTATAAGGTGATAAAGTGATGCCCCTGAGGGAAACATGGTGATAATGCTCCTCCCTCTGTCAAAATAGATTCTGGGTGTCAGGTATATCCTTTATATCAAAAATAAAAACTGCTGCAAGTGGAATCACTAGAAATGTAATTTATACCAGGGAGGATACCCTGCAGCTGTTCAGGGTTCCTGCATGAATCTTTCACTTGTTTGTGCTTGTTCCTCTTTGTAGTGATGAGACACAAATATTTAAGCGTAGCAGGCTGAAGGGCCTGGGTATCATCATTAAACAGGCATGGGAAGAAATGGTACCTGTGCCAGGTGATCTCACTTGGTATGAGCCTAGAAATCCTGCTGCAGCTATTGAACATACGCAAGACTTTGGCAGCAGACTCTCAGGGATTCATCAGAGGACTTTTGCTGCTTGAGCCATGTGAAGCTATGGCTGCTTCTGTGATAATAAAATTTCTATTCTCTTTTGTACACCTGAATGTTCATGTATTTATTGTCTTTATGCTCCTTTGGCTGGCACATGGCACCAAGGAAAAGAGGGGGGATTATTCTTTGCTACAGTCCAGATGGGGAACTGAAGTCAGTGGGTGTTTTTGTGAGGGGGTGCACCGAGTTCAAGGTCAGCTCATAGATGTGAACACCTTATTAGAGAATGGGATCCCTGTCTGCTTCAATGTCATAAGTGTAAAGTGGTTTTTCCTCCCTATTTTTTAAGCACTTCTGTGTAGTATTTGGTTTTATTTCTGTTGGATAGTTTATGAATTTTGGAGTCTTCAAACAGCAGAAAGTTAGCTCTTCTCCAGTTTATCCTTGCCATTCTGCTTTCTCCATACAAACCAGAATGTCTGTCTTACACCCAGGAGTGCAGGTGTCTGTCCAGCAGCAGCTCCTGACCCACATGAGAGTTACCACTCACTGCAGCTTTCAGGAGTAAACAGACCAGCTAAACACTACTGAACAACTGCCCCGGGGTCAGACAAGTCCCTCCTGGCTCTGCTGCTCAGCACAAAGCCATGGTCTCAGTATCAGTGCCATGTACCTGGCCAGACCACTTCTGCTTGAGACTGAGGCCCACATGAGTTTCAGCACAGCTCTCTCTTTTGACTTGTCTGCAGCTATCTGTGTTTGAGGATAAAGCTGGAAAAGGGTCAGTGACTACAGATTTTGTTTTGTGCTTTCCAAACCATCTTCTGGAGCACTAAGTCTAGTGAGAAGCCTCCTTGCTTGGTAAAACGACTGGTCTCCTGGTGCCTCGGACTTTTTACAGGAAGAGCTGGAAACTGTGGAGTTTTAATCTCTAGTCTAACAGATAAGTATCTAGAAAAAAACCGGGACTCTAGCAGGTCTCTAGCAGAATACCAGCTACTGCTGTTGCAAACTCCAAAAAATGTGTCGGGCTGGCCAGGACTACTTTTCTGCCTCTCCAAGTCAGGTCTAGAGCTGCAGCTGGTCAGTGATATGGTCAGCTCCAGTCTCTGCCCACCACAGAGGTATTTCTTCTTGTGCTGACTTCAGTAGCTACAAAACCAGCACCACCACTCTGAGGGTGTTATCTAAGTTTCAAAATCAGAAAGAGTATTACATGAATTGCATGGCAAAAGAGACCAACTTCTTGTCATGAGCCTTCCTCGTGACAAAGTTCTCTCACAAATTCAACTGACATTATAGGAAGGTGTGAGCACAGGCAGAAGTGAAACAAAATTGTTTGGCAAGGGAAGACACACTGGGCAGACCAAAAGTTAGCTATAAATGAGGAACAACAGTCAGATGGAATAATGAATTAAAACAAATTTTGAAAAGTCAAAATCCATAGGCAGCAATGAGTCAATCAACTATAATGGCCAGTCTTCGCGAACAAAGATTTGGGGAAAGGTCTTTTACCTTTCCAGCCTGCGCAATGGATTTTTTTAGGTGAGACACAGCCTGCACTGAACTGAGCCCACCCTTTAATCCTAAGGTTCATCTGCCGGGGCCAAGCAAGCTTGGACAATGGCAGTGAGGTCCTCAGGATGTAGGTTTGTTTAGAGTGACCTTCTCATAGATGGATGGCCTCACAGGGCTAACGAGCTACCATCTGCCCGGGGGACTTGGGACTCGAACCTGGGTCGCAGCAGTGAGAGTCCTGCATGCTAACCACTAGGCCACCAGGGGTCCCCAGAAATACCAGTAAAGACTGCACAGGACTGAGAGAGTGTCAGCCAGCAAGTGTATCTCTTCAATAATTTTATCCAAAGACTCTTATTCTTTACCTTGGCCTACTTTCTGTCACTTTTTTTTCGGTCAAATATGAAGAAGACAACAAGTAACTTTTGGTATTTTTATTAATTGATTTCTTGTCCATGAATCCAGTAAACCTCCCAACAGTTTTCAGTTTTGATGGGCCCAGGGATGAGAAAACGCTTCCCTCGGTGTTCTGAACATGCTCTGTTCAAACATGTTCTGAACTCTAGCTTCAGTCTGTGATTACCTGCCTGGTGCAATATGTCCCTGCCTATGTTAACATTAAGATTTCATCCCAGTATTACCATATAACAATGCCACAAACATTTACGCTAATTTTGAAGTCAAGAAAGGGCAATGGTATTTTGCCACTGCAATAATGTTTGTGAAGCATTCATGAAAAATGACAGGCAGGGAAACAAGAATAATTGGAGCTAATGGAGACAAAAGTCCACAGTTATAGAGATATATGGCACTTTAGAAAATTGATTTAGTACCTCTAGCCAAAAGCAAGAGGGAGAGCACATGATATCCAATCATTCACAATCTACTTATCGTGAGTCTTCCTGATTGAATTGGTATCAGTATAAATCAGCAAAGTAATACATTTGATACCAACCATGCTCTACTGATACAAAGTCAGTGTGAGATCAGAATCAGTTTGAAGATACGGATTTGAGTTACCTTGCTGCATGCTACTTGGTAAGATATAAAAATTATCAAGTAATTTTTAAATCTACATGTGACTTAAAGCAAGATCAGATGTGCAGCATTTTGCAGCTCTTGTATTAGAACCTTATAAAACAGAAAAGTTGCTTTAGTGTTTTCTGCAAAATAGAGTCTATTTGCTAGGTTATCAGTTCATTTTTCTTTGGAAAGGGTCTTGTTCCTAGCATTCGCCAAGCATCACTTGTCTCTTTTTTTTTAAAGCAGAAACTATCACTGCCCTTGATTTCCCAAGGAAAAGCTGAATTTCTTGACATACAATAGAAACTTTGAAAATATTCAATATGGACATTGATGTTTAGGTATTGAATTAAGGCATAAAGCAGAAAACAGTTTGAGAGATTACCTAATGCATTTTTAGTTGATATAATATGTTGAATTTGCTCTGTACTCTGCTCTCCAGCCAGATTCTGGCAGTGGGAGCAGAACACATTGCACCATTTCTGCAAAAGTTCTATCATTAGATGCCTAAATATAAATGTAGTAATTTTATTTCATATACTTGGACATTATGAGTATTTATTTTTTACCAGATTGTCTTAGTCTGGGTGTTGCTAAATATTACATATATATATATATTTGTATATATATATAAAATTTGATATTTAACCTGTGATCATTGACTTCATTTATGTAACATATGGCTAAATTAGACAACTATTTTCTCCCATATGGTCCAATGGCCAGAAGGTTGGTAATTCAAGCATTTATTCATTTCATTGAGGCATTCCCTCTGTCAGAAATAGTTCTCCATCCATCCTTTTGCTGAAATACCCTGAGGAGTAACAAGAGGATTTATTGGCTGATAATAATGGATATCATGACTGGTATCCCTTGAGCATTCAATATCTGACACACACAACAAATTTCCTCCACTGTGAAAAAGAAAAGTGTTTTGCCTGAGCACATTCACTTTGTAACAATGTGTGAATCTGTGGCATGCCCTTGTCATCTTTTTGAGCAGAAGCAGAGAATGCTGTTGAGCTTGAGGTTCAACAAGAAATTTTTGCATGTACATATTACTTCTCCCATGGCATTTTCAAAAAAATATACTTGCCTTTGATGATTTATAACCGAATTGTTTGTTTCCTTCTTCAAAAGTCTCTCAGAAAATGTTTTCTCTGTGTCCTCCTTCTTCTTGCAAGAGAAATACGTCTTAAACTAAACATGCTTCGCAGGGCGATTTGCCGTCTCTAATGGTTTGTCTTCCACTGTCAGTGATTGTTAAAAACAATGAAAAGAAATTGGGAAGAAAGGCAGATATTTGATCTTTTAGCACTGAAAAGCCAGTAAGTTCACTGTACAGGAATTTAGGAAAAAAGATTATTCAAGCAAAATGAAATGAATCCACTAATTATGCACAATTCATACATTTTCAGGAAAGATTGAGAAATAACTGCTGTTAAGAAGCCAAGCTTTCAAATTAGGCAAAGTTCAGTGAGTATACTGTTCTTAAGATGAAACTTTCAAAATCTTCAGTTCCATATTATGCCACTTTCTTGAAATTACAGTGTTAACTTGCATGAGCTAACAGCATTAGGAAGATGTGAAAGAAAATGAAATAAAATTGTCTGGAGACAATGATTGCCGTGAACTCAAAATATCTTTTTTCAATTTTGTGAGGTTTTTTTTTTTGCTTCTGAGAATTTTTCTTCTTTTCAGAAAGGTGCGAGCTGACTAGTAATAGCACCAAAGTATTTCACTGTCCCCATTCATCCCATTTTAATATATGTAAGTGTCATGCCACACTTTGAATTGAATCACTTGCTTTCTATCCAGCCATCCACCCATCTATTTGAATTGTTTATGGTCAGTGGGAGGGGGCCTACAGTTTGGTATACAGAAACTTTAGTGTTTAAAATAAGACTATTTCACCAAACTATTCGTCACAGTGTGGCAACTATGCAGCTGTGATGACAGAATCATTTAGGTTGGAAAAAATCTCTGAGATCATCAAGATCCTCTGCTCCGGTGCATGTCTATTGGGCATGGTGGTCTCAAAGTGGTGTCTGAGATCTACGGAGCATTTATACACTACGATACCTCAGCCTTAGACCTGCAAACCATTATTTTATCCTCCGGACTATGGCACAGCTCTGGAAATGGCCTACCATGATAGCAAGCATGGAAAAGTAATGATCTCTTACTGTCAGTTGCATCTTTCCCACCAGCATCTTGACATGAACTGAGGGGTCATTAAACAATTGAGTGAATGACGTTTCAATACTAGATTTGTTCATGGAGTCCTACTAACACAAGCTAAGTGTGCCCTTAGCTAATTTGCAAGCATACCCTAAAACTGTCCACACGGTCAAAATATATAACTGTGTCTCAGATGAAAGACAGTAAGAAGAGAGAAAGTAAGTAATTGAGAACTAAAGAAAGACAGTAAGTGACTGAGAACTAGTAGTTCTCATACCTCCTCTCTGCTGTAGCTTGCGGCATGAGCATCCCTAGTAAGCTGAAGTTATTGGCCCGTCTCTGCCTTTGATTTTTGATTGCCCTTTCGAAGTGGTCACAGTCCTAGCTAGCATCTAGCACAGGGAGTGGGAACATACATTCATGCATCTAATATATCTATTCTGTATGTTTTGTTTGGGTGTGTATGTATATATATACACATTCTGTGTAGACACTGATGCTCTCTGTGTAACTTGAAGATGGCGTTCTCTCTTCAACCTCGGCCTCTCCATCCATCTCCACAGAGCAATTCAAATGGGAAAAACAACACTATTCCAGGGAAACGGTACCTGTATGTACAGAGTAGACAAGGATCTGAACTGACTGTATTGATGGCTGAGGCCAACTGTATAAGATTCAACAAGGTCAAGTGCCAGGTCCTGCACTTGGGTCATAACAACCTCAGACAATGCCCCAGGCTTGGGGAAGAGTGGATGGAAAGGTGCCCAAAGGAAAAGGATCTGGGAGTGCTGATCAACAGCTGGATGAACATGAGCCAGCTTGTGCCCAGGTGGCCAAGAAGGCCAATGACATCCTGGTCTGTATGAGAAATAGTGTGGCCAGCAGGACCAGGGCAGTGATTGCTCCCCTGTACTTGGCACCAGTTAGGCCACACCTCGAATCCTGTGTTCAGTTTTGGATCCCTCATGACAAGACAGACTTTGAGGTGCTGGAATGTGTCCAGAGAAGGGCAACAGAGCAGGTGAAGGGTCTGCAGCACAAGTCTTATGAGAAGCAGCTGAAGGATGTGGGAGAAAAGGAGGTTCAGGGGTGAACTTCTCATTCTATACAACTACATGAAAGGAGGTTGTAGTGAGGTTGGTGTTGGTCTCTTCTCCCAAGTTACAAGTGATAGAATGAGAGGAAATGGCATCACTTTGTGCTGGGGGGGCCCTCACATTGAATATTAGGAAAAATGTTTTCGCCTAAAGGGTTGTCAACCATCAGGCTTCCCAGGAAAGTCATCATCCCTGAAGGTATTTAGAGGATGTGGTGATGTGGCACTTGGGGACAGGATTTAGTGGTGGACTTGCCATTGTTAGGTTAGTGGTAGTACCCAATGATCTTATAGGTGTTTTCTATTCTAAATTGTTCTATGATTTTATAATCAGGGCATGGACCTTAGTGGAAAGCAGCTTTTGAATATTTCCCCCTACCTCAATGTTTTGTTCTTTCCTCTCGGTTTTGATAAGAAACTATAGAGCATAAAATTACAAGTCTCTACATACCTACTAGGGTTTTTATTTAACTTCTGTAGTAAGATAACCATTTCTCCAGGGTTATAATTAGCTGATTTTCCTCTGTGCTGATGGAGGACATGGTTCTTTGCATTAGCACTTTTGAGCAATACCCAAACAATGTCTTTCCGTTAAGACTTACATACCCCAAATCCAATTTTTTCCCAGAAAATTGGAGGATTTTAGAAGAGAAGCATAGGTCAGTAGGTGATTTAAAATTCGTTTGTGCAACACTGAGCTGTATGGAAACTTAAAAATCAATAAATTAATGGCATTCAAAGGTCACTTTTTAAACAGAAATTGGTATTAACTTATTGCTAGGGTCATTGACTGCACATACAAGAAAAAATAACAGGTACAATAGCACTTGAAAAATGAAAGTGTGTTTATCTCTTTATGTAATGCAAATATAATAACTTGCACAAAATGATTGATTAGTGTGATGGAGCTCAGAGTGGGTGTCTAATAGATGATGGATATACAAAATATAAAACTGAGAACAATTTTCATGTTCATTTAACTTATTCTTTAAAGTGTTTAAAATTAGTATTAAAAACTAAATCAGGGGGAATTGTCAGGATTTGGTTGAATGATGCTCACTCAACACAGATTATCTGTCACTGGGCTACAGTTATTTGTTGAACTAATGATCTAAAACATGAGCTAATCAAAAATAATATAAGCTCAGAAGTGATCATAAAAGAAGCTGATAGCAGTATGACAGACAAACCACTCTGTGGGAACAAAATAAGCATGACCAATGTGTACTAGGCATCAAGGGGGTTTGGCAGCACAATTTGTCATTGGATTTCTGTTTCTCACAGATATTCATAATTAATGGTAAGCCATTTTCAGCTCCTTGAGTCTCTGGATAGCAAGTAAAAGCTCAGATAAAATCTTCAAATTAAATAGAATTGGATTTAGCCACTACAAATCAGATTGAAAAGGATATCGTCATTGTTGCTGTGTTCCTGTTACAGTTGGTGACGCCACTGAAACAGTAAAAGTGCCAGTAGGATGTAGCAGGTGTATAAACCTTGGGAAAGAGAAAGGTATGGATAAGGGCTGAAGTCTCAGGAGCAGGCAGACAGACACCATTTCTGTAAAATGGTGAAGACTTTCCACTCCTTCTCAGGGCTGAGGTCAGGCACCACACTCTTGGGGATCTTAAGCAACCCAGAGTTGAGATTCAATTGATGTTGACCTTGAATCTGAAGGTTCCAGACAGATATCGCTCAAGGCGTACTGTGTAAACTCATGTCAAAAAAAACTAAGCAAGTGGCATCTCAGAATAGCTTAGGAGACTGAAAATCTTTTTTCCTTTATCTGAGGCAGTTCTTGATAAAGTAGATGAGCCTTAGCAGCCAATAATACTCAGAGGACACTTGCAAATTACTTTGTTGAACAGGTCTGTTAATGCATAATTGAGTAGACCAATTACCTTTTCTTGTTAGACCTTTTGTGGCAAAATTGCTTATTTTTTCATGGATACTCTGTTTGTTTTTTTTCATAAAAGTTCTCAAAATTTGTCATAAATCCTTGATTTTAGCTTTTTTTGATTTCCACTTTTCTGGGAAAACAGCTCTAGAAAATAACTTTTGTGAGGGGATGAAGAAAAAAAATACTTCAATAGCTTTTGAACTTGATTTTTGCACCTTTTAGACTTTAAATTTTCTTTTGAGTTTTTTTCAATCCTGCTTATGTCATCACTTTGACTAGAATCTCGATTAAAATTGTAGTTTATAATTTGGTTTTCAAAGGCATTACTTTTCAAAAAATTCTCTGTCAGATGGGGCTCTTAATTGGTAGAAAGGATAGATATCAGCAGATTTCTAAAAGCATTTGATCTAGTACTGTTTGCTTAAAATAATAGCATTATATGAAATAAAACGTAACCTTTTGTAAATGGATAGTTATACTGACTGAATGATATATCTCAGATTACAAGACTAACTGAAAAAAAAGTCACCACCCAAAAGGATTGTCAACAGTCAAATCACCCAAAGATCTACTTTTAGCTTGCTGCAGTTTAATATTCTCTTCTATGACACGGAAAAAAGTATGAGTCATTGCTGGTACTGCTTTCAAATGGCACAAACATTAACAGATTGGGAAATAATTACAAGGAGAAGTCAATTCTACAGGATGATTTGAATCTCTTTTTATTTTGGGTCCACATAGATGGAAATCTCCCCTAAAGAGTTAAAGGCCTATGGACACATCTATAGGGCTTCAAAACTAGGTATCAAAGCCATAGAAGTGCTGTGAGGACTTGAGTAAGTCTGTCTTGGAAATGAGACTCTATTGTGTGCAGTAAATATGGTTTGGAATACACACTGAGCAATAAAAGGAAAACAAAATGCTGAATAACTGTCAATAAGTGAACACAGTCTATTTTAATCCATTGAACAAGACAGACATACTGTGAAAAAGTAGTTTATTACTTTACCATTACTTTGTGGTTTAAACCTATCATATATGGTAAATTCTGAAAGAATTAATGTGCTCATATCCTTATGAATAGAACCCCAGCTCTCTCTGACTAACGAAGTTTAAAATATTGATTAATCATAAGCATCTGTACTGCTGTCAGGAGCTAGTATGTCTCAGTTGTCTGCTTTACCAAACTGGAGGTATTGATCCAAATCTGATGCCTAAAGTTCATTATTCTTTACTGCTCTGTTTAAAACATTTCGATCTTTTGCTCATAAGAAGGAAACCACTGCATTTAACACAGATAACTGGCCTTGGCATGCAAAGCAATCAGTCATGAACATTGCATCCACTAAAAATTACTGGCTGAATTAGTAGGTGGATATTTGCAACAATGGTATTGATTCAAGCAAAAGTAGTCTAGTTTCCAGACGATTCATTAACCAACAACTGTGATGAACATGTAAACTCTATAAATTAAAATATTATCTCATAAAAGGGCTTGCCTGCAAAACTGCAGATTTCTTTCTGCACTGGGACTCCTGCTTCTTCAGTAGGGAGAGGTTATTTTAACTGACACAGTACAACATATCATAACCAATTTCTGAATTATATGAATCATAGGGGAGTACTTACTAATGAATGTTATGCTGGGGTTTCAAGGAGAAAGAACAAAAGTTACCTAAGCCCCTTTAATAGAAGCAAAATAAAGGTGCTAATGCTGAAAGATTCGATTAATATTTGGTTTTAGATGAATCTTGCATTTAAAGCTTTCTTCACAGTTTACTACTGTTAGAAAGAAGAGGAATAACATTATCTAGCAGAAAGAAGTGACCCTTATTGAATTTTAATGAGTTTCAGGTACAGATTTTAAGAAAACCAATGGAAATATGCCAAGAAGTTAAGTTGAGAGACTCTTCGTGTTGTCTTGTGTGTCCAAAGTATACAAGAGAGGTGATTGATCTAGTGAGATATTTGAAATGTATCATTCATAGCATGATCTGGGCTGCTAATATTTTATCTATCTCTACCCTGTTCTTTGCAAAACAACTAAGAGTAAAATTTGCTTACATTTGTTCAACACCAAAGATGCTTTTATGCTAGGCAGCATAGAGGAAAGAAAATAGATAATACTCAAGGGAGGATGAGGCATGGATTTTTAGAAAGCCACATAGAATTCATCAGTTTGCTTTGAAACCTCACATTGTTAAAAAAAATTGAGGCAACGTGTACCTCTAATACTATCCACACTTAAAAAATACGACGCTATTCCAACATGGTTCCTTGTGACACATGGCTTGCTACTGCTGATAGGTGTTGTACAAAAAAGAATGCTTGACTTCCTCCGGGTTCCAAAAAGAAGGGGGTAAAGGGAATATTTTCCATATGGGTGTCAAATGGGAAAAAAATCCAAAACAAACAAACAACCAAAACCAAACAAAAACCCAAATGAAACAAACAAAAACCAAAACAACAAAAAACCCAAACCAAGCAAACAAACCCAAACGCACAGAAAACTAGTGTACATGAGTGTGGTTTGTTTCACTGTGGCACACATGACTCTGCCTCTGCCGGGGACAGAATGGGAAATCTCTGAGATGCACAGGCAAGTCCCTGAAAACCTCTTAGGCTCAGCTAGACAGCTTGTGCTCATAATGGATTTGAAATCTGATGTTATGTAAATGTTTACTGCTCAGTGTCAGCTTTGTTAAATTTTGGTGGGAATGAGGGCTGGGAAAACTACCCCATCAGGTGCTACTTAGGGAAAGCAAAGGTATGTGTTGGAAGGAGAAGCAATAGGAGCTGAAATGTGAACCTGAGCAGATCACCGTGAAATAGTTTGACTCAGAGCCATCACAGAGCTCCATAAATGCCATTACAAATTTAGCTCAAAGTGTCTAAGGCATTTTAACATGTTCCACAGTCACTTAAGATCTAGATTGAGGGATTTTTGTGTTTGTGGAGTGTTGTTACAATCATATCCTGGAAGCAAGCTTGAGTCAACCATCCTAGTAAGCAAGGGTTTAGAAAGTGTCTGTGTGGAATGAAGTCACTCCCAGATAAAAACACAAGTACACCTTATGGCAAGGAAGTGCTTCAGTGTCATTGCCATGCAGGTCTGTTCAGCTCCTTAGACATGCATTGCTGTATCTGTGTTTTCATCCTCTCCTCTAATTGCATCAAAATTGGGTTAAAGCATCATGTTTCGCCAAACAAGCTCAGCAGAACAGGGAATTATTGCCCTCTGTACAACATTAAATTACAGATATCAGATGCTGCAAATATTGTAACGCCACAATAAAGCTGCCAATATCAGGTAGAGGGGATACTCTTAATCCTTATAAAACTAAAGAGAGAGAGGGAGAGCTCAGCTCCATAACAGTAAGAGAAATGTAAGAAGTGTGTCATAAGATAGTATATCTTATATATTTATAAACTATCATGAGGGTAATGAAAATTCATCTCAGATTTTCAATTCTTTGCCTTTTTTCTTTTTTGAGTGTTCATCCATGGCATTGGGTAGTAAAATTAACTAACATTCATTATGTCTGTCAAAGTTATGACACCATATAATAAAATGACCTATAAAACCTATAAATGACCTTATTCCTTTATATTGATTATTATGTTGTTGATTACTATGTTGTTTCTCTGATTGATGAACACGTTATTAATCTATTAATTTTAATCATCAAAGTATAAGCATATATCATTTGCTTTTGTACGTACATTATACGCAGTGCTATTTTGAAATATGCTATTAGATTAAATATTGCCTAGAATTTAAGATTATATTTATCCTAATTTTTTTCCCTTGAAAATGTCCTGTCCCATTTTGAACAAGGGTGTGTTTTTGTGTGTGTTCCCACCCAAAATAAACAAAACGAAAACTCACAACAACAACAACAACAAACGTAGAAAAATTCTGGAGAAAAACAATATCTGATATGAAATATTGTAATTTTTCTTGCAATTACTTAATAAACTAAATCCTCTACAGAGTTATGGCAAGTCTTGAAATATGCATGAATACTCCATTGCTTGTATTGGATTTTGCTGTGCTGTGAAATATGGGATGTGAAATATCCTTCCATTTCCTCCTGCCACTGCCCATTGGGAAGTAGGGTTAAAATGCTGTTGCTGACACTCTTGTTAGTATTTGAAGTACTGAGGCATTTGAGAATGCAGAGAGCTGTTTCCCTGAGTTCTGCAAATGCTTGTATGTATCAGATGATGTATTGATATCACTATAGACTGCCAATTTACTTGCAAATTGTAATTTGATATTTCACTTTAAAGGCAAAAAGGAAGCCCCAGTCCAGGATCAGGCAAACCTACTGAGGCACATTCAACCAAGAAGGATTTTTCTTAAAATGGAACAGACATTTGACTGCAAATTCCCAAAAGGCATTAAAGTATTCATGACTAGTTCTACCACAGTATTTCCCACAGAGAGTCTTTTACACATGAAGAATATGCATAATGCAAGTATATTTTTCCTTATTGCTTGGGACTTCCCATTTACTAAAGTTAGAGGACAAGACTTATGCCCTTTTGTGCAAAGGAAATCATTACTGCAACTTTTTGGTTTGAGTGCTGTGGTATTTTCTGACCATAAACTCATCTGAATTCCCTGGATTTCTCTCCTTAGTTTAATCGAGTGGATTGCTTGGATTGTAGAAGAGCAAACAGTAAAGACACATCCAGGCTGAAAAATATCCATTAGCTGGGTTCAAATGTGAAAGCTAAGGGATGGTTAAGCCTAAAAGTTGGAATCAGCCAAAATTTCTAGAAGTATATTTCTAATACTATTTCAAGTTTTTTTAATACTATGATACTTGATGAACAGCAACTTTGAGAAGAAATGCACAACAACTATTTCACCTTATATGGAGCACCCACACTCGGAGTTGTAAATGGCCATCATCCACCAAGACTCCAGATTATTTGTAAGTTAAGAAGCAGTTCTACTAACCTGAGCTCATGTTTCTTTGTATCTGATGGCAAAAGCACTAAGCTTAGCAATAGCATTTCTGTGCCTGTATAAGGAAAAAAATCTGGGGTTTTTTCAAGTCTGGAAGCTTATAGCTGAAAAAAGGACAGGGATTTAATGACAGACTAAATTCTGCTCAGAGGTTGTGAAGCTCAGTACAAGTCCGTTTGCTTTTAAATAACCTGGTAGGCTTGGCTAAACTTTGAAGATCTGAGGATCGCTGCATATACACAGGTCCCTGCAGCTGTTTGGTGGTGTGTGAGACATACAGCAGGGTATCAATCCATTTTCTAATAGGTCAGAGTGCAGAAACCACGACTGTGGTTTTAAGCATAGAACATGCTCGTCTCGAAATCAACAGATCAAACCATGTCCTCCTCTTCTGCCATCATGGGTTCCCAGTGACTGGACAACCTCAGGACCATGTAAAACAAGTGTGGGTGTGTTGCCTGTTTGCAGCATGCTGGATTCATTCTTCCATAGCCATCAGAAAGGGTCTGATGTCTGTCCTGATGAAACGCAATACAAAAGATACATTTTGTCAAATGCATGACAAAGAAAAAAAGTGGAAAAAAAAAAATTTGCACAATACATCCTCTTTTTTTGTCATTGATTTTTCAGAGTCAAAGAGTAATGGGAAATTACAGTAATGGGAAAAAAATAGCATTTTGCATACATTGTTCATACCAAATGATTAGACTCCATTCATCCTGGTTACCACATGGATGCTTCTGCTGAAGCTGAGCTAAGGAGGCAACAATCACTAAAGGCTCTGTCATAGCTGTATGACCACCAAGCTTGTGCTTCCCCAGCAATTTAAGATGATGTAACCTGAGAGTATCACAGTGGTACTCAATTCCATCCTTGTCCAAGTCGATGCTGCAGTTCACCTGGTTGTATGGTAGGATGTTTGGGGATCTCTTCTGACCTCAGACTGAGCACTGCTTCATTTTGCTGGGTTAGGTCTCATCTGGATGCTCTCCTGGTACCAGCCCATGCAGGACAAGAGAAGAGGAAGGCAGCTGTAGTTGGTAATTGGTCTGATGTGCACTGCTGTGGCCATCATTCACAGCCTCACTTAGAAAGGAGGAGACCCTTTCCTAGTTCACCTTTCAGATGGTTTGTGAGTTTACACTAAACAACAACCAAAAAATAAATACAGAGAACAGAAACGGAAGCACAGTGCTCCACACCATATCCTTTGTCCTTCTTGTCTCTAAAAAATGCTATAATTTTACACCAGCAGCTCAAACAAGATAACTGAAAACAATTCAAATCAATATGCACAGCTCTCCAAGACTTGAAATTACTACCTTTGCATTGCAATAAGGCAGGTTTTTCTCGTCACTGGGCAGAAATCACCATAGTTTAATCTTAATCCCATTTTGGGAATAAGTAAACAGAAATCCCAGCCCTCTTGTAATCCTTGTGTTTATAGTAGTTGATGAAGTTGGGACTGCACCAGGAAGCTTTGCTCCATGAGGCTGATGAAGGAAATGGTATTATGGGCCCAGATCCTGTATCCTTGCAGGGTTCCTCTTCATGCTCTACACAGCACTTCAGGATTTCTTCCAGCAACAACAATAAAAAAACAACTGAGATTAAGCACCATTAATTCTATGTTTATGGGCTGTTCTGTTTATTCCTAGTCTTCTCAAATAAAAAATAATAACCATTGAGGTGGTAGTTTTTCAAAGAATTAAAATAACAAAAAGAAAATAAGTATATGATCATCTGACAGACCGTAAGTACCACTGGCTTCCAAAGCATTTTAAAGAAATATGTGTACTTACTGTTTTTAAATCAATATAAATAAATCAGCAATCCAGAAAAATGGGTTACTTATGACATTCATTTTCCATTGTGTGTTTAAGCCTTAGGAACATCCATTTTTCGTGTTCAGACCTTTGCAACTCTTTTTTCTAATTTCTTTAAGACTGGGTTTCCACAGATGTGGAGCTATTCCACAAAAATGATAAATTGTCCTGTTAGAGATATTCCAAAACTCTATTCTTCATGTCTATCTATAGCACTGCAGTGCATGCTTCTTGGAAGCATTAATAGCTGCATTTCATTTTACTATATAAATATTTAAGGTTTGTAATTTCTCTGTTGCTGACATTGCCATTGCCAATGCAATGCAGTGTTTCATTATCGGTTCCTAGTATACACATAATCTTGTCAGATGTTGTTTCCAATAAATATAGCATGATATATTTTGAATATTTGAATAGTTGAATGCATTTGTATTGCTTTTAGTCATGACCTGCTTACAAATTCCCATCTAAGAAGTACAGCCGCATGGAACGATAACCTGCAAGAATTGTGCCAATATATTTTAATTAGTCAGTGACACTTTTCTGAAGAGTGCAGTTTAATTTTTTTTCCAGCTAAAAGTCAACTTGGCTTCTGGATCCCAACATTAGGATGAGCCACATCCAGGACCCATATTGATATGGCTTCAAACTTGTACATGCATAGTTAAAATTTAATCTGCCCATATCCATTCCTTCTTCAATTATTTGACAATCCTTTTCTCCATGAAAGTTTCCTTGTGCGTGAAAATCCAGGAGGAATGGTCGCTCTCTTAGCTGTCCTGGGAAATCAGTCTCAGGAAAGGTATTTATTAATGGTCTCTGATTTTGAACTGACTGTGAATTTTCTATTATTCTGCACCTTTCTGAAAGCTGCAAAGTGTTTTATCAAAAGTGAAGATAATTTGGAGGAAGTCTCTTCTTTCATGATAGATTACAGAAAATGTAATTTTAGGTAATAGGAGCACTTCGTGAAACTTCTGATGCTGCATAAGTACATTCAGAACTGCTGAATTGCTGTGGAGTAACACAATATTATGTGGGATGTACTCAGGCTCTAACACAGATTTTGCTTACATGCATAATTTTTTAATATTTTTTCTGAAATTTGTGAACGCAAGCAGAGTTACTCTATAATGACTCCGACTGGACATCATGGACTCCTTCATGCACATCTGCAGTTCAGTGTGAAGAGTTTCAGAAAGCTGGATTTACTGCTTGGGCAGCATCCAGTAGTGACTGCCTATTGCCCTTGGAGTTAAGACTGAATTCTGTATGTTACACTGAGAGACAAAAGTTCATTTTCTTAGGTGAAATCTCTAACTACCTGTATCTTCTCTTTGCTGCCGGGTTTTGTTCAAGAAAGGAACTATCTTCAGTTGGTACCAGGTCTCCAAGGGGAATCCATGGCTACATATACCTAGAAGGAAATAAACAACCTCTGCCGGTACTGAAGAAGTTCTTCTAAGGGCATAGATTTCTAAGCCTAGTATTTATATATAAACCTCTTAAGTACTTCACTTTCCTTTAGCACTGAAGTAGGAAGCAGTCCAAAATGTTAGGTTTGCAGTCAAATTTATAGTGCTTAGCAATACTAGGTAAAACTACCCCTGAAGTTCTGCAATAAACAAAAAAAATATTTTATTTTTTTTTAAATTTATGCTGAAGAGCACATGAAGACCTGCAAGACTATAGACTGTCTTGCCAAGAACGAACTAAAACAGGGAAAACACCTCTTTTGTACCACATAGGTCATCAATCAACATGCACAGGTGCATGAAAAATATCATTTGCTCCTCAGAGCTCTCCACTGCTTGACCATGATCTGGTCTTTGCAGCTTGCTATTCAGCTCAGTTCCTTTCTCCTCTGAAACCAACTGGTCTCTTATAATGATATTTAAATGGTTGTTCTGGGCTTTATTGGGCAAGCTGATGAACAGCCACATAGCAGGTGGCAATTTCTTCTATCAAGGCTCATAAATGAATTCTGTTTAGATCCACTACAATGAAAGAAGAAGCCCCTCAAAATTATACTAACATGTCTTTCAAGTCGATTTCAGGTGTACCATAGTTTTTTTTTATTTATTTAAAGCCCAAATTAGTCATGAGTTGTCCTCTAGAATGCACCACTCTTTTAAAGTTTCAGTTGTCTATTTATTCTTTGAAAAAAAAATGTGTGCATGAACCTTCTATCCAAAGAAAGATAAACCCTTCCGTCCCAAGGAGCAGAATGAGGGCTTGACTTCTTGCTGGATGAATGCATATGCAACCAGTGATGAATTAGGCACGATGTACAGATGAAGGGGAATACAGTAGAGAAGGTGGTGAAGAATAAAAGATGTGGAATTATCAAAAAGAGCAGTTCAACAACGACTAGTGTGCAATATGGTGAGGAAAAAGCAGAGGGATTATTTTCAGCCTAGACTAGCCTTTTTGTTTTTACTTGTTGGACATTTCAACTGATTTAAATATTTATTGCTTTGTTTTGGGTTTTTTGCTATTTAATGAAAGGACAAAAAGAAGAACTGAGTAAACCTAGCCTTTATACATTTAGAGAAGCCAGCCTCTAAATCCTTTGTAACTGATGGAGGAAGTCACTTTCCCTTTAGGAATCCTGATAAGGTTTGCACAAACCATGTATGAGTGTATGGTGAAACACTACCTCATATGGCCCACAGCTCAGAGGCATCACCTTAATTCACCCCCAAATCAAGTGAATAACTCATGCAAAAAAGACCATAATAAGAAAATGTGATATGGGTGTGGACTCAGCCATTAGGCTGGCTTGAAACGCCTTATAGCCTTCAGGTTTAGTACCAGAGGTACCATCATGATGTTTTTTTTTTTTAAATCTACCCTACATAGTACATAAATTGTGCCATGAGATGCTGTTGTGGCTGACAGCTGAACTCAGAAAAGCTGTCTCCAATTGCTTTACTATGCCCCACAGGGAAAGGTTGGCCATTGGCAGCCTGAAGGCAGGGAGATCTCCCACAGTCATCTGAGCTCATCCTGTGTCTTCACCCATGATGTAATGGTGCATTTCAAATCACCTGGTGCTCCCTGGCCTTAATGTGTATAATCCACATCTTTGTATATATAATCCAATTTTTGTAGACTCAAGGATGAATCAGGAAGCAAATGTAACCTCGAGTGTGAGCCTGACTGAGGTTTAAATCCATCCCTGATACCTTCAAAACTTACCTCTAGGGTTGGCCTTAGGTGCAAATGTAGCACACACAGGTCTCCCAGTAGAATAGGGGAAGTCATTGGTAGTAGGGCAGCAGAGCTCTGTTCTGACCAGTAACATTTCAATGGTGTGAAACACCTTCTCATGAGCAGAGCTGGCTGTAAAAAGGTGGTGAGACACCCTAGGACAGATCTGATCATTCCTCAACCAAACATTACTAAGGCATTGGCCATCATATATGGGTTAGTAATGTTCTGGATCACATCTTTCACAATAACATTTTTCCCTTTCCCTGGAAAAAAATGTAAAAATAAAAAGGCAAATAAAATTAAGCTACATTCTTGTGATTTAACATATTTCACTACTAATGATTTCTTTAAAATAAAAATGGTTTCTTTAATTAGCTTATTTTTACAGAGGTTATAAAAAGAAGAATCTAGATCAATTATGGTAATTTTTACAGGATTTTTTGGGGCTTTTTTCTCAACCAATAGCCTGAGGAATGAATCAGGCTGATTTCAAAGTTTTCGTTGACAAACATGATATATAAAATAATTTAATCACAGTATTTAAACGCTGATTTCTCCCTAATGTAAATGGAAATTTGCATTATTAATGTTTTCTTCAGCAGGATAAAGAGAAAGAGTTTGTTGTTAAAATGTTCTATACAAGATGGTATGTTGAGAATTTGTTTTGGTTTTTTTTTTTTCAAATCAGCTTTTTGTTGCTTCCAAGAATCATTTTTCATCACTGAAGTAGAAAACATATCTGTGCTCTTCTGGACTGGTAGGGTTTCCCTGCTGCCCATTGCTCCCTCACCAATGTCTGTGCAAGGCTGTGTGGAAATGACAGGATGGTCTGGCCCTAAACATCCCACCTCAGCCTTTGGGAAATGGTGCTACTTCATTTAGAGAATTTGAAAGATTATGGTAAGTAGGATATGAAATGAAGAAAGGATGTTTTCAAGACCAACCCCATGCACTACCTGCTAGAAAGCTGGGGATAAAAAGGGCAGGATGCAATTTTTTTTGATATTAAACTCCACAGATTATAGTTGCTGGATATTAAAATCCAGCTCTTAAAATTAATGGAAAAGAACCAATTTTAAATTAATGGAAAAGAAATCATTTTAGAAAGTTGACTCTTTAAAGGACTGTTGGATTCAAAATGTGATTTTTACTTGTATGTGCAGTGCAGTTGACAGTAAAGATTTTTCACAAAGGTTTGTATTAATAATTTATGTAGACATAAACTCTTACATGCCTTATAAAAATGGAGTACAGCTGGATTTGTGCATTTAGAATCCATCCTTTATATAAAACTCAGAGTGAAAAAGCTGTGTGTGCAGAAATAGAAATCATAGGGAAGCCTTTCTGTAAATGTAGCTCTTATTGTGAAGAACCTGAATGCACACTGAAGGGAGACATGAGTAGCATTCATATTTCTTTTTTTTTTTTTGGTTGTTTCCCATAAATTCCTGTGGGGGACCTTAAGGAGCTCTGCATCATATTGCATCTTGTAAACATCCACAATAGCACCATTTTAATGGTCTCTGTGAATGTATGTCACTTATTTAATGGGGAAAAAATAATTTCTATAGCCATGCCAGCTTTCCAGGTGCAGTCTGAAAGGAGTAAAGAAGGACTGACTCCTTTTGCCACTTAGTAGACCATTGAATGTGGTTATTATGATACCCCAGAGTCAACCCTGGGGATTACAGCTGCTCATCTTAACATATCTAATAAAGTGCAGATGGGAAAATTTACATGACAGTCTTAATCAAAGCAGAGAAAAGAAACTGAAATTTTCAGTATTAATTTGCTGGTCCCACTGATACAGAGCTGCTATACAGTCTGGGGATGAGCTTTTCCAGGATGGACTTCATAGTTGTTGGGGCTGATCCAAAGCCCTTTTCAGTGAATGGTAGCTGAATTACATGGGATTGACTTCATTGACCTAAATGGTCTTTGGATCAGGTCCGTAATGAATTATTGCTTAATATAGCCCACAGGAATAATTAAAAATGTTAAATAAAACCCCAAAGAAGAAAAGGAGGTATGTTTAAAACTTCTGTCACTTGATTTCCCATTTCAAAATTCCCTATTTAATAAATAGCATAAATTCAGGTTGCAACCAATCATAGATCTGTTCATGACACTCTTCAACACTTGGGTTTCTTTTTGTTATGAGGAAATGATAATGGTGTAGTGCAATCCAGACTATCTTCTGGAATTGATGGTGTTACAGGGACACTGTTGGTCCTATATCATCACAGTAATCATCTGTATTTAGTACACTGAAGTGATTGTCTAAAGCCCTGAATAAAACAGAAGCTATGTTCAAAGTCCAAAGGATCTCATTAGGCAATAGATTATATCTGATCTAATTAACAGCATCTCACATGTGAGGATGAGTTTCTCGTTTTCACATTTCCTTTAAGTTAATAGGAATAATGTAACTTTCCATATGACATCTAAACCTATCTGAAAACACGTGAATATGGGACTCTTCTGCTATACTAATTCACCTGGGACAATAGTTAATAAAAAATAAGAAGACAGACATAGTCAATATATTTAACAATAACAAAGTTAAGAAATAAACAATATCCTTTTCAGGAACTTTTTTATTTCTATATTTGACATTTTGCTACTCAAGAAATTCTCCCCTAATCCTAAACAACACAGCAAATACACATCTAATTAAGTCCTGAAAACACTGAGCTGGTCCCTGACATAACCTGACATTGCACCCATAAATACAAAATAGGCATGCTTGCCAAAATCTCCCTGTGAGAGGAGAAGTCCTCACTGCTCTGAGAACACATTAATGGCAGGCAGGCATTAAATTACTGAGAGTAGAGTTATTTTCTCTCTCTTTGCTTCCTCCCCTTCTCCCGTCCAGGAGGGATGTTTAGCCAGCAGTGGGGCGGAACACTGAGCATCCCAGCGCTGCTCAGGGTGGTCTCCAGCCACTGCTAGAAAGGACTTCCACCACCTCAGTCTTCAAAAAAGAAAACCATGAGCAAGAAGATAAAAATATTCAGCCTCCCAGAGACTAATAGGTACTTTCTGGTTGACCTGAAGTGAGTCTAAACCTAGCCCTGAGGGAAAAACATAGAAAAATCTGTTCTTCAGTCTTTTCTGCTAACCAGGAAAGGCAGTGTTCCCCACAGCCTGCCAGCTGCTGTGAACATGCACAGTGATGCTCAGCCCTGTTGCCTGGTGTGTGTAAGACCAGATACCTAGTGCAGCAGCTGTGAATTCAACGAGGCTTAAATGTTAAGTGTTGCTGCTCTGAATATCACATTACTTCATTTCTCCTTTGGGAACGGGGGTCTAAAAGTGAGGAAATTTCACTTCACATGTAGAGGGAAAGACACCAGGTCATTTTCACCTCCTTTTCACAGTGACTGAATAGGTGGAGAAAGCTCAAGTAATGGATATTGACACTGATCCAGTGGTGCCCTTTCAGCTTGTGAGAGCATTTTGCAGTGAGGCGTATGCAGATTTTTTGCTAAAATTCTGCTAGTGCCTGAGAAGTACCTTTATAATGGCTTTCTTTCTTTGAGTACTCTGCATCAGTTGAGTCAATTTGCAAATGGAAGTATCTTGTTTTGTCCCCACTGCCACTTCTGTTTAGCTGTGGATCTGAATATCAAGCAGGGTTATTTTGCTCCTTGTGGACCATCAGCAGTAATTCTCATCCTCCATTCATTCACAAGTTTGTTGGAGAGCTGTTGATGGCTATGAGTCAGCACAGTAGTCAGTTCTTTCCCAATTAGCTGATTCGGTTCCATAGGTTTTACAGAAAGAGGGGAGGGGAGGGAAGGAAAGGTTAGTAGCAAGCTGAAATAACAAGATACAGGCACTAAGCAGCAGGTGTGCCAAGGGAGAAGGAGTTTTACAACCCTGAATCCCAAACAAAACTCGAAAAAGCACCACGGGCTCAGAAAGGTGTTATCGAAGGTTACAAAGCTGGCCTGCACTCCACTGTCCCCAAGGCAGGACTGCCTCTGTCTAGCACTGATGGGTTTATCATCTACTGTCAAAGCCTTTGGCAGGGAAGAGATACAGCCCTAACTCTCAGCTGGAAGAAAATGGTGTGCGCACCTCCTGATGCTACATGAAGAGATGGTCTGTTGTCTACCCTGCTTGCTGAGAGAAGTTTCTTGTGTGCATTTAAGTACATTAAATATTTACTTGATTCTAACAGATTTTACACTTGGGACAGTATCCAAATTTTACATAAGGACAATCATATAAAAATTATGTGTTTTTACCAATTTCCTGAAAATCAGGGGTTGGCTCAGAGAGAGAGAAGCTCTAAATGACCCCATGGATGAAAAGGCTGCAGCATGCACCACCCCCTGACCAGGTAGCAGAGGAGGCAAAGTAGAGAGGTATGCTTGGAGGGCTCCAACGTCCCAGACATGCAAAGCCTTGCTCTGCTCTCAGACCTTGTTCAATATTAGAGCATTTGGCTGCAAATGCAAAGGAACACAGACTGTATTACTGCTGTGGCTCATGGAAGTAGCTGATAACTTTTGTGGTTATGAAAGACATCTTGAAAAGCCTGGAGCAAAAGATCTGAGGTGTGATTTTTCCCATTCATCTCCATCAACTATTAATTCTGAAATCAAAAAGTAGCGATGTGATTACTAATATTAATGCTTTCCCTGAGAACAGTTTTAATCAAAACATACAGTGATTTGCTTGTCTGACAATATTTCAAAAATTCTAGTACCTCCACCTTCCATAACCCACAACTGGCTTAAATCTGAAAGGAAATATTAAAATATTTCAGATTTTAAATCAGTATGAATGGCCTAGAGTCACTGTGATGATTTCTGAATTCATTGGCTTTTTGGTCTGACAGATCAGAGCACAGTAGGACATGGTCCCTTCCATGTGACCCAAAAAATTCTGGCTTCAAGGTGCACCTCAGGATAGTTGATTGAGCAATTTTTAGCCATCTTACAGACAAAGGGTCTAACATTTCATATTAATGGATTTATAGTCTATCAATAATTTGCCTTTTTTAAAATCCAAAATCACTCTTTCATACACACATATGAACACATATGTACTCCCATACATGCCTGGGTAATTTTGTTATATCAGTCTCACAATGAAGAATTGAAGAATTTTGGGGAAAAAAAATTGCAATAGTATTCCCAGGATTCTGTATTGCCAACTTTGGCTAGAATAGGAATCCATCAAAGAGACAGATGTGTCATCATTTTCCCTAAACACTATCAAGTATGATCATCACATCAGTCTTTCCTTTATTATCACTCAGAAACAAACACTTGCTCCAAATCCAACCTTTTCCCATAAAAATTCAGTTATTTGCCTCTGTCAAATTGACTATGGGAACATTAAAGCTGTTAGCATTTTCCTCCCTGGAACTCAATGCATATGACTTTACCTGAGATATGACCCAGTATGTCAGATAGAAATATGTTTCAACTCATTGAGGAGAAACTAGTTAAGTTCAAATTTAAAAGAGTGGTTTCTTCAGCATAATTCTCCAATGATGTTAATTTTGGCCTGAATTATATGTCATTTATCACCATTAAGCAGCAAATGGAAAACACACAAGATAATTAGAGAGTTTTCTATAAAAATATTGCTATTGAACAAGTAAAGTTAAAATGTTTTACTGTCATAGTGTGCCCATTTAAAATTAAAGGGGAAATCAATGCTTATGATAATTTGAAGAACATTATGATTGTATTTGGAGCTTTTGGGAAATAATCCAAAAAGTCTTGTTTTGGAATATTTCTTCAATATGTTCTTGTTAATGCAGAAATGGTTGAGTGTCCTGGAGTTATGGAATGTCAAGGAGTAATAGGGTGATATGCTCCTTTCTAATCAATAAATGGCACTTTTGTCTATTAAAAGCAGAATAAAACAGTTAATTCAACACACATGCCTGTGAATGAATGATTTTTACCTTGGGTTGAAACTTTTCCTCATGTTCAGACAAATTCAAATGATAAACTGCCCCATCACTTTCAGTTGTTACGTTTCAACACCCTCAGGTCACAAAGTACTGAGAATTTCAGAAGCAAGCCAGTCAGGATTTCTACTGCAGAAAAGCAACTTGGATCATTCACTCTATTCTGAACAAAATCTTCAGTCTCAGTTTATAGCTGCTTCTGTTTGTTTGTCATTTAATACTCTTGGCAGAGCTCCACTGAAGCCAATATCCTCCGTATCCTAAAGTCAGACCCCATCTATAGTTGATGGTAACCCCTCTGGACAAACTGACAGATGCATGGCTTCCTTCTTTGTCAGAAAATAACAGTTATAACTATCAGTCTGTACAATTATCCATATGAAGTTCTTCTATGTCTTTATACAATCTCATTCATTAACTCTTCTTCTTATACACGAGTGACTTCGGAGGGCTCCACCAGAGCTCTATCAAAGCCAGTAGAGTCATGCTGATTCATGCCAACTGCTAACCACACTTTTCCCCTTTCTCTTTCTCCCCCTTTCCTTCATATGCACAGGATGACAGACAGTCTGCTCATTACAGCTGTTCTTATGCACCAAATCCAACAAAGCTCAGCCCTCTCAAGAAACTTCGCTACCAGTAATCCACAGCTCCCATCCCTATGTCAGGTCTGTAGTAGCCAGTCAGAGGAGACTTTAATAATCAAAAGTGTTTTGCCTTTCAGCTGCTAACATTTCCCATGTTTTATTCAGATATGATTTTACTGTCTATTAATAAAGTGTGAAAACCTATCTTCCCAAAGGCTGAATGTAGCCTATGTCTTCATTACAAATAACCTGCACCATGTTACTTTCGGTTTGTGGGTCCTCCTCCAGTTCAACCCTTATTACTGTAGTCTGAACCTTTGCTATTTCTTTCTATTTTCCCTAAATCAGGGGTAGCTGAAAGCTGAGAAAATACATCATGTAAAATCCTCACAGTATATTTCTCATTTCTTACAATATTTTCCTGGATATATTCAAAAAGAGCTGAATGGCGTTTTTTTCTTACCCAGCATGTCCATTCTCACATCACTGAAGTGTGTGTTAGTCTGTAGCCCATGAAAGGTCTTTTTGGTTTGCAACAAGGGAAGAGTTCCTTATTCCCTGTTCCAGAGGTGTTACTAGACATGTGTCTATGAGTCATGTAATATGTAACTCTTCTTTGGGAAAAAATAGCAAGGTGGTGTCAGAAGAACATTTTTCAGCCAATCTGCACACCCTGCATGTATTGGGAAAGTGAATATATGAATGATATTTTGAGTGATCCATTTGTTTTACATAAAAAGTGAACAAATGGAGTACCTATGAAGACAGCACTTCAGCAGCAATGACAGATTAAACAGGGTGTGCCAATTTGTATGACTAGAAACATCACTAGATGCAAGGCAATACATGGAGAAACTTCTGCAATTGGGAGAGCCAGGTGATGAACATTCTGCCAAAAAGAGCTCGTCAAAGTGCTGCAGACAGCCTTAGCCTGTCAGAGATATTATAGGAAAGGAGACATGGCCTGCTAAAAAGTTGTACTTCTATCAGGTGCTGTGACACCTTGTGTAAAGTTACAGAATGAAACAGAAGAGAAACCTCATTACCACTCTCAATAACGTGGTTGCTAGAGTGCTCTGTACTGGTTTATACCAGTAAAAAATCTGCATGGAGCTCTTTGAGGGATCATTTTTTAAATTCTTTCCTAGAAAGGGAATTCCCACTGTCACTGCATTTGGATAGTAATTGCTGGAAGTTAAATGACCTTCACAAGCACAAAGGACTCTGCGCTGATGCCCATAACATTTTTCCACATATGTAGTAGAGTCCATTTGTTCCTGTGATGTTTTCAGGACAAATCCAGATAATCCAGAAATTTACATATACAATTAGGTCTTTATTGCAAAGACTGAGTCTGGAGAGAAAGGGAGTTCCCCGCAAGGGGACGTATCTGCCAATATGGATAACAAGAACTATTCATATTGCAGGTTCTGTCTTCATTTTAGCCTTAACAGGTGCTGGATCCCTGCTTCCCATGATGAGCTCAGGGGCAAGTTTTGTAAGTAGGAAGGTAGAATCACTTCAAAAAATCTCCTCTAGAGACTTCACCTTCTCCAAGCATCTGCTGCATTCATTGCTAAGTGAGTCCACAGCCTGAAGATCATCTCTGACTGCCTAAAATAACCAGGAACACGGTGTGAAATTATAATGGTGGCAAAAATAGTTTTTAAAAAAATCCAAGCATCCTCTGAAATCCAGGAGGTCAAGAATCTTGGACTAATAGGAGCAATTATAGGACAAGTTCATGAGATCATACCGTCACTTGCATTTGTATTCAAGGTGAATGATACCATTTGACAGAAGCAGTCAGTGACCTTGGAAGAGGACCTTATTCAGTGCAGAGAAAGTTCTGGCTAGATTTTGTCTCTGATACCAGCCCAGAGATCCCAAGGAGCATAACCCCAACACTGCACCTTGGACTAGAACACTTCCAGTGACTACTAGCTGCAAAGATCTTTGCCCTCCTTCAGGGATAAAACAGGATCAGACTCAGGAGAAAATAGATAAACAAACCCATGTAACTGGGTGCGTAATCTCCCTATTCTATTTAGCACTGGGAAGAACTTGGCTGGAGTTATTGTGACTGATATCCAGCATTCACCAGTAAACCTGTGGAATCTCTTGGGAGAATTCACTGAGCACTGGATACTGTACATGAGATGCTTATTTTTTTTCAAGAAAGAGAAGGCTGAAAACATAAATAATTATTTTTGGCTATACGATCAAGAAATGGAATAAAAAAAAAATTTCCCCCCTGTGGTGGTTTGGGCTAGGCCTTCCTTGGTGACCAGTTTGTAACCAAGGAAGGGTCCAGATTTACCCAGTATTCCCTACGATTTTTACGTAAGCCAGACTATAAGAAGAGAGGAGGAGAGGCCTTCGCTCTCTTTCCTTCCGGCGGCTCGGAGGTGCAGGTTCCCTGCTGTTGAGTCTGCCGTGTTGGGGAGCGAGGCCTGGCTAGGCCTTGCCGACCTTGGGAGACAGAGGTTGCCGGCGATCGTTCCGGAGCGACTCTCGGTTGTCCCAGGAGAGTAGTGAGATATCTTCTTTGCTAACTCTTTTGTTCTTTAGTTACTAGATCTCGGGCTACTGATTGGGATATATATATATATATTTTTTTTTTTTTTATTTTAGTTTTGTTCCTTTTACCCTTCCCCTTTCCCTTGTGAAATTGTATATAAATTGTTTCGGGTTTTTCTTAGTTTTTTCTCCCTCTTCTCCCTGAGGTTTTTTTTGTGTTGGGGGGGGGGGTCTTCTGGTGGTAAGGTTTGGAGACTTGGCAGGGAGCCAGCTTCAAACCATATCACTCCCCCTCCCCAACAGGGCTAGGAAAAGCAGCAGTGAGATTAAACAACAGCAAGAGAAATTCAGGGTAAACATAAGGTAATGTTTCCTGGATGGAAAGGACAGCCAACTTTTCCACCACTGGAGGACAGTAAAGAGTAGGTTAGACAAATTGATCATGAAAGACACAAAATCCTGCCGGGAGAAAAGGCAGAGAGTAGGTTGCTTCTTCTGTCTCTATTTTCAAATTTCTATGAGATTTTGGGAGTCTTTCTTTTGGCGTGGCTTTAGCTCCTTGGTAATGTCTTCCTTGGCAAGGCACAAAGCAAAATTCCAGTGAAAGTGTCAACCAGCAGAGACTGTTTGGTATGACCACAAAATATGGACATAGTGCTAGAAGATGTCCAAGTCTTTAGGATTTACAGCAAAGGATTGAACAACAACAACAACAAAACAAACAAACAAACAAACAAACAAACAAAACAGGTTCTGGGATTTAAAAACTTCACTTCCGACCCTGTTTTTCTAAACAGCACCTCAATCTTTCATTTTCTATTACATGTATGTACAACTATAACATACAGAAAAAAGGAACAAGTAAGGGAAAAAAAGAGTGCTTCTGAGCAGCGAAGAGAAATGGGTTTTATAGAATTATTGTATTTGCACTTGTGGGAGATGCAGAGATGCTACAGTGACTGCAGTGCTGGATGGAAAAACGTATTTATTCTGAAATTATAAGTCACCTGTCCTTGACCCTGTCTTTCCAGGAAATCAATATCGTACCTGGCATTATGTATGCCACTAGATTTTAGCTACCTTTGACATCTAGTTATTTTCAGCTTGTATTGAAGTCTTTCATTCACTAGTTCAAGTTTTCCCTGGGTTTTTGTAGAAGCTCTTTTTTTTTTTAAGTTTTCTCATATTGAAAATTATTTCCTTATTCACCTGGTAGCTTTCTGACAGCTTTTGTAAAAGAACAAAAGGTGGCTTATCTCCTTCTTTACTGATAATATCACCTCAACTTCAGCATGTTTCCAAGCTGCTGTGCTTTGTTTTCTGTATGCTTTTAATTACAGCTCTTGTACCTTTGGAAGAGCGGGATTTGCTTCCCTCCCTCCTGAGAGCTGCCCTGTTTCCCCTAAAGATTTTATACTCTTGTCCCCTTCCTATCTTGGTATTGACAGGATCTTCATTGCTATCTGATACTATCGCCTCTCATTCTTTAATGATGTCTGTCTCAGAAAAGTGTATCTTTGAGGATTACTTCTATAGGTATTGAGGTGTTTTGGAGCAGGGTCAGTGTCATCCTCAGATTCTCAGTCACTGAGTCCCCACCATGGTGCAAGTAGGTCCATCTCAGTTATAGTCCATGTGTGTCATGTACCTCCAGAGCTGCACTAAAGACAAAGAGAAATTTGCTTCACCTACATTTAGCAATTAGCGTGCTAGCAAGTGCCAGGAACATCCCAAGGTCCTTTGGCAGCTCAGCTGTTAGCAAGTGGCGTGCCTTAACTGCCAGGAGAGCAAGGACGGGCTGGAGGATTGGGCTTTGTCTCCCTGCAACCCCTTCCTTTTAGAAGCGTTTTCTTGTCATGCTTCCTCACAAAGTTAATCTGTCCTTACTAACATACAGCTACCACAGGATGATGTTTCCTAGGCAACGTTCCTATGGAAAAGCAGACTACTGACCATTTTCACCTTGCTCTTGTGGACTCAAGCTATAATTTCATTTATTATTCAAAAATGTTTTTACCACTATGCAGGTGAAAAAGAAGAAGAAGTAACTTCTGCTATTTCACAAGAGCCACAAGCTGGTCTTTACACACTGCTCTTGACAGCACAGGTGTGAAAGTGCTCCATAAGCTCATAATCAGTCCTATGAAAATTAGCATCAGCTATTATTTTTAACAATAAAAATTTTTCCACATTTTTCATCCAATTGTGGAACTCCTATCAGATAGGTGGTCCACAGCTGAATGAACCATTACTAGTCTTCTTATTTAAACTAGCTGTAACATCCCTGTCAGCAGCCCAAGATGGGGGTGGCAGTAGTCTCCAAGCTCTGTTGCTGGAGGCTTGTGCTGATCACTGAGGTCGAAGTAACACACTCCAAATGCTCAGAGCACTGCACAAACGCTGCTGTTGAAGCGCTCCCTTTTTCACCGTGTCTGTCTCCAGGGCACTGTGAAATTTTATTTTTGTAAACTAATCCAACCCTGCCTCCCTGATAAGCATGGCTTTAAACTTAATTGTTCTTTTCTTTTTCGAGGAAGAGAAGGAAGGAACTAGCAAAGGAAGCATAGCCTGTTGATGCAATCAAGCACGAGAGAGAAAAGCAAAACCTCTCCAGCAACAGATGGCACCTAAACAAATGATGAACAAGGCAGTTAGTCGGTATGCTCATCCTGTGCTTCCTGGGCTCTTTCTCTCCTCAGATTCTTAACTTGACGGATTGGTGATTGCCCGTTCTTTCTCAAGAGACACCACTAAAGCCTATCAGAGGAACTTGCCATGTCTATTCTTAGCCTCTAGATCTATTGTGGGAGAAGAGAGGTGGCGTTCTTCTGCTATGCGAGGCAAAAAAGATCCAGCTGTCTGCAAGCTGATAAAAGCAAAGCTGCAGTTTCCATTTATTTTTCAGTTTCATACATGTGGTGTTGGACTGCTTCAGCTCCCTGTCACTGCAAGATTTGGCTTATATGAGCAAAGCTCACGTTCCAGGGAGCAGCATTAGGTAACAGGAGAGCTACCATCACTTTCTTTTTAGAAAAATCACTCCCAAGCGAGAAATAACTCTCCCTTTGCAATCACGGCAATTATCTGCCAGAAGCATAGAAAAGAATAAAATAGGTGGCGCCTTTTAGATGGTTCAGACATGCACATGACACTAAACAGAGACTGTTATTTTATACTGGGGAGATGTGGATTTGTTCTTTTCTACTTTATCCTGAACAAGCTATGGGAGAATATGAGCTGCAGAGAGAAAGGTGCTGGCTTTGCTGAGTAATCCCCAGGGGAATTTCTGCTCCAGGTCCCCCAGCCTTGAAGCATTTATCATCACTGTAAAATTATGCAGCTCTCTCTAGAGCACAGTAGATCCATGCAACTCAGAGGCCCTGATGGAGGAATTCTGAGTACTTGTATGAGGGAACTTGAGGGCCTCACACACAAGATGAGACAATATAGCTGTCTTTATGGCTCTTGCCTATGACCCTGTGCATTCAACAATCAGAAGGAAAAACTCCCTCCCCTTCACACTCCTGGAGGGCTGATGCAGGTCACACATGAATGAAGGCAGCTATTTCACACTTGGCTTACAGAGGGCACAGTATGCATGTCTGGGGAGCAGGGAGAGGTGAGAATGAGGGAAGGAGAAGGAAGAAGGAAAACAGGGCAATGGGTTGTGAATCTGTCCCTGAATCATTCACCACATCTGGATATAAATGCAATGCACTTAAAATACTTTCTTTGGTTTTTAATGTTTGTTTGATTTTATCTTCATAACTTGTCAAAGGAAGCTTTTATTACTTTTGATTTTTTTCAGAGTTCTTAAGTCCTCTTTTGTCCTCTCTTCAGTTCACTGTAGTTTATCTCCAAATCCCAGGAAACCCCACAGGCTGCCATTTCCAAGTCCCAGGAAATACCAAGGCTGCCCCCCCCCACAATGCCTTTTGAAGTTTTGAGGTCACTCACTAGATACACAAGAAAGGAACAAACTAGATTCATTTAGCAATGCCCTCCCAAGGCATACCTGGCAGATCAAACCCAATGTAGACTTTGAATAGATACACTTAGCTCATCCATGCCATCCCTGATTCTGCTGTACAGATCTTTAGGTCAGAAAAAGCCAAAATTTATCCCAAGATCATCTCAGATAATAGGAAAGTGATGAGGATAGTTGTTCATTCCTCTCAGTAATCATGATTACAAGCCATGACACTGTCTTGTATGAAACCAGAGACATGCAAAACAGGCTGAGTTAGAGAAAACTAGCTTTTAGAGGTATTATATTTGGATACATTTGCAACTCAGGATCTTAAAACATTTTAGAAGGAAACAGAAAAAATATTCAAGTCTTGCTGAGGAAAAAAGACTTGAATCAAATAATCTAAAAATATTTCCCACAATCCCATTTCTTTTTGAGAAAACATTATATTTGGAGAGGTGGAAGAATATCCTTAAAAAATGAACAAATGCAATAAATGGATACAGATGAGTAGTTTTATTCCTCTTCTGTTTTGTGCTCAAGTGCAGGGTTAATACGAGCGTACTCAACCTTAGAGAAAACCCACAGAATCACAGAATCAACCAGGTTGGAAAAGACCTCTGAGATCATCGAGTCCAACCCATGACCCAACACCACCCTGTCAACTAGGCCATGGCAGTAAGTGCCACATCCAATCTCTTCTTAAATACCTCCAAGGATGGTGACTTCACCACCTGAACTGAGATTTTTTTTTAACAGGTTATGGACACTGTCTTGAGAATTGGTCACAACATGGTTTCTCCTACACTTTGGCACAGGAAAAACGGCTTGGGGGTGGTGAAGTTGGTGCGTATTTGGCATGGATGGCACTAGGAAGGCTGACAGTTTTCTTCTTTTCAGGACCCATCTTACACTTCTTGGAGAGGCAAGTACCCCTGCTTGTATCAGGCACTCTCTGACTGGGATGTGTATCTGTCCCTGCAATGCTGCACTTACAGCTTAATGTATCAAAGCCAGTGCACATTCATTTTAATTCCTGTGACTATGCCAAGCTGTAAATTGAGGTGGTTCATGAATCATTCAGCTGGAGGCAGCTTCCAGGAGAGAGGCAAGGCAGATGGTCATGACAGCTAAACCTCCCCAGCTACCCCAGGTTTAACTTACACCTCTAGGGCAGTATTCTTATTTACTCTGCCTACTGCAGTCCTGCAAAGACGAAATATTACTGCTCCCCTGCAGCTTGTTCAGATTTCATTCTCCCAAGAGCTACTCAGAGCTGTCAGCTCACCCATATTTGTCCCTAACCAGCTCCAGATGAACTGAGAAAGGAAAGCCAAACAGCTTCAGCTGTAGCTTGTGGTAAGAAAGTCCTCTTTGGACTGCAGGGGAGGAGAGCTTGTCTCAGCACCTGAGGCAATAATTCAGAGGCATAGGGACTTGCAAGGGCAGGGAGTTTTCGCTGATATCAGCAATAAATTATACCAAAAGCCAGGGAGGAAGGTGTTGTGTCTCACTTTCTCAGTCAATGAGCACTGTACAGAAGCACTAAAATACTTCTGAAGGCAGGACAAAATGTGGGTGAAAGATGATACGTTGCCTTCTCATCATATGGTGTGGCTCACAAGCTAGCTCCTTCTCTCTGCAAAGGACCAGTCCTGATCTGCCTTATAAAGATTTTATCATTAAGAGATCTCCCTTGAGAAGTCACACTCCCTCATTTCTCTGTCTTCCAAATAAAAGGCTCTCCATCTCCTTCTGTATCTGAGAGGGGAGGGCAGTTTCTCCCCAGGCTGTAATGCACAATGCATGACAATTCAGGCAGCTCTCAGGGAGCTCTCCTACTCCCAGAGTAACTCAGCCCTTGCCCATCTTCTAATCCCTGAGACGTTAAGAACAGATGCCCACACAGCTACAGCTCTGGGAAATGCTTTCGCATTAAGGTATCCAAGAGCTCATCAGTGGTACCAGGGTCCAGCTCTCTGGCAGTTCTCTGAAGCTCAGTAGCCCAGGGTTGTCCTTGTGCTCTCCTGGGTCTCCTAAGATTCAAGAAAAATGTGAGGCATAGGTATGCACCCAAGGAGTGTCCCAAACCAGGTGCCACAAAAGGACATGCTACTTATGAATCAGCTCTGCAGTATAACAGGAGTCTTTAAAAGCAGTTAGCTGAAAAGCTGAGGGAAGCCTCAGAATTTGCTTAATTTGCATTGTATCGGTTTTGTAGATACCTCAGAAGGGATATAGCCAGGCAACTTGTTTCTACCATTAGATAACAGCTGCTTTGCATAATAATGAGCAAAAAGTGAAGGAAAGGAGAAAACAATGTTCTACAGTTGTGTTATGTCTCCTGCAGTTCAACTGAACAGCTCCCTGGTTTAAGCTCATGAACATTTACTGTACATTTATTTTATGGGCTTTGAGTAACTCTTTTCAGTCAAAGGGTTTTTTTCAGCACATATGGGCTTCCAAATATAGTGAAACCAATTTGCTTTGAAAAGCAGTGTATCTGCCAAAGGGCAGTTTTATTTTTCTTTAGGTAAGGCTCAACTTTTATGCACAGCAGGATCCTGAAATAAAAAGCCCACTAATTAGGGGAAGGAGGAGACAGCATACTAAAACTAGTTTAAAACTTGGTGAACTATTTTAAAATCTCCAAGGATCCTGACCTCAAACCCTTTATACCAGCTATTCCCAACTATTCAAGCTCCTGCCAGCACTTAAGCAAGAATGAGCAATCACTACTTTACTAGCTGTGTCTATTAAACAAAAAAAATTGTTTATACGTTTGAAGGATCATCTGTAGACATTTCAGTGAGAATACACTCAACAGTGATTAAAGAAAAGCAGGTCTGCCAAGAGGTCTGCTTAGTAAAGCAATGAGACTTCGCTGCCACACCTTGTGCACTGCCCCATTCATCTCTGCCTGCCCCACATTTCAAGCCCTGCTCTCATGAAGAGTAGAAGCTTGTTTTTTCCCTTTTTCTGCTGTAACTCCATAACTCTGGAAGCCAAAGCTAAAACCTGGAGTTCAGAGACTTCTAGGGTCTAGGTGCCACGTCAGCAAGCTGAGGACCCCAGGAGCCAAAATCCTAGTCTGAGAGGGAAGTTTCCAAGAGTTTGCCAGTGGGAAGCGTTAGCAGGGAGATCTTGCTGGCAGAATGTGATACCTAAAGCTAACCATGGTATGTGAAGTGTCAAGATGTGAACAACATGCCCAGACCCTGATTATAAACAGTGGGAAGTCAGGTTCCAGTTCAACTCCCCAACATCATGTCCGGGTGCCACTTGAGGCACTCAAGAACAGCCAAGACACCCACACAGGGCTAACTGATGTGATGTGGAGCTTAAGGAAGAACCTCAGCCTCCTGGAGGGAGACAGAACATAACACTAGAATAATCTAGTAATTATTTGCTGCATTTGAATATATAAACCTTGACCCTACTCAATCCAGCCAACAGGGTCAAAGGGGTTCAGCAACAACAGATACCAACATTTGGCCTGGTCAGTAGATCTCCTGGGTCAATTAACTGCATTGACAATATGGTTGTATTGAAATTAGGAAAAATTTTTCCACTAAAAGGGTGGTCAATCATGGCAACAGGCTGCCCAGCAATGTGGTGGAATCGCCATCCTTGGAAGCATTCAGAAAATGTGTAAATGTTGTGTTTAGAGACATGGTTTAGTGGTGGACTTGGCAGTGCTGGGTTAATGGTTGGACTTGATGATCTTAGACGTCTTTTCCAACTTAAATGATTCTATGAATTCACTTTAAACATAGTAACACACCCAAATTCCTACTCACCTCTGGAGTGTACATGCCTCCGTTCACATGGAAACAGAGTGATTGTCCTCTGCAGAAGGGAGGTACGTAGCTGAATGAGGTCCAGTCTCCTTAAATGTTTGGTGAGGCTGGTAAAAGGGCTTTTACTCTTCGAAGTGATTGCTGTGCGCAGTCAGTCATGAATGGAACAATCCTGGGACAGAAAGGCCTGTACAGTATGTGGTGACGACTCCCACAGGAAAAACGATCTGGCTTCTCACCCTAGATTGTGGGGCTTGGGGTGGGTTTTTTTGAGTTTGTTTGTTCGTTTGGCAGAGGAGGGGGATAGTTAGTTGTGGCTGCAAAAATGCACCATCAGTCCCTGTAACTGGAAGTGACGTCTGGCTATTTTTCTCCCCAGGTGACTGACTTACAGTAAGTCACAGGGCTGGAAAGCTCAGTTTCCACTTAACTGCCTTTACCCTGTGTCATTACTATCCTCAGTTTCATTAGATTGCAGCAGAAAGAGAAGTTTTGGAGATTACTCCTTACGTGGCCTCACTGAAGCCTGATCTCTTGAGTCTGACGTTCACAATTACACAGAGAGGAAATAAAACTGAGAACTCTTTTTTGCATAAGCATCCTTGTTTCAAGAGATTACCAGGATAGAGAAGACATATTATTTGCTGGTGAAGGGATTCCCCAGCCAAGAAGCGTGAGCACTGCCCTGGACCACAGGAGGACACCACTGTTAAGATACAGCACAACATGCAAACATGGTTCATGGAGTAATATTACACCAAAATAATGTCCTGACAGGGTATTATAGTGTTTAAATTATTATATTCTGAGAACCTCTCTGTAGGATCTGGAAAAGCTTCTTCTCCAAACAGAGAGGCATATTGGACCACAAAGATGCATCAAGGGTTGACAAAATGGTACCCACCCCCTCCACAGTGGCTTGACAGCTAGTGCTTGGGCCACCTCCAGTCAGAACAGGTCAGCCTGAATTGCTTCCAGGACATTTCACCAACAGTTCTTGTCTTCCACAGCATTTTGACCTATTGTGATTGCACGAGAAAAGATATTTTTACTATTCAATACCTGCTGCAGTAAATCAAATTCCATATATTAACAAGAGGCTTAGAGTAAGTTAAATATCAATGGATTAATAAAATATAATGGATAATGATTTCTAGCTAACATAGGCATTTGTAATATTGTTGCATGTTTTAATAAACAGTCATCAAAATAATTTGTGGGGATGATGTGTATTCTGAAAGTATGCCTTGTGCCTTACTTCCCCTGCCCTGCTTCAAAAAACATTATCTGCTGCTGTTGTGCGGTGGCAAGATCTTCTGCATATGGAAGCAAGTGCTCCCCAGTTATCACAGACTGACATTCAGCACCTTCGCTGATGTGTAGATAATGTCAGCCTGGATAGGTGGCAGGCAGCATCTTGTCCAGCCTTCCCTGTGGTAAGGAAAGATAAGCATCTCCAGCTGTCAAAATCCTTCTCCTTTCTTCTGTATGCAAAACTTACATCCCATTTGTGGCAGCTGAGGATGAGAGATATGCCCTTGGTTTAACATGCTTTGCAGTTAATCCTCTCCAAAGTGTGTTTAAAGCCAACAGCAGTAACTCAGTATATTAAGGGATTTGGTCAGTGACCATATTTTAATGGCCATCAGATTGACGGTGCCCCTCTTATTATTGTAATTCTCTTGTGGTACTTATGCATGCATTGCAGGTACAAGCAAAAAGGGAGGAGAGAATTTAATAAATCCTGGGGCCTGAGAGAAATGCAACCCTGGCCAGGAACAAAATGTGTGCCATTTCATTAGTTTTTGTATCATTACCTATCTCAATTTGCAGAAACAAGCTACTTATAATTGCAATGAAGAGGCTGATATCTGATGATTAGTATTTTAAGCACTTTAAATAGCACATGATGATATAAGCCGGAACTATTGTGCTTGCTCTAAACAGTGGCCTGTGGTGACACGGGCTGTTACAAATCTAGCAAAACACATCTCCTAGGCATAGGTACTAGGTCATAATACTGTAGTACTAGGTAACTAGTACTATAGGTATGTAGATAAACTATTTTGATACTACAAGGAATTATTTTTAATCCTGGTTTCTTGATGTTTATGTGATTTCATTGAGTGTGCCTGTGTCCATATTTGCCTGAAAACTGTTGAGTCAGTAGCTAATTTCAAGCAACTTTTACAGAGCTTTTAAGAGTATCCTACTTTTGCCAGCTCTGTGAACATTGGGTCTCTGAATAGAGTTAAAAGAGACACATTTAATACCCTGATGAGACCAAAAAGAGAAAAGGAGACAGAGAAATGTTCTTATCTTACTAGACATCAACACACTTGCTGCCAGACACAGACCTCGGTGTATTCACTGCTTGCCTCGTCACGACTCCTGGCACCGCATAACCCAGCCTGCACACAGCAGCTAAACAGCAGCAGCTGGACTTCATACTCTGCCAAGCACAGTTACACTCAACAGCACAAACACACCTGGACTTACTGCTCTGGGGTTCCCTGTGTTCCACTCTGGCACGTGAACCTCCACGGGCTGGGAGAGAAACAAATGCATGGAAAATCAGGGAGCTAGAGAAAACACATTTAACTTCTCCATCTAGGAGCTGATTACTTTTAGCCACTGCAACAGCTTGTCACAGGTCTCTCCTGAGTATTTATGTGCCATTGGGCTTCAACTAGCAGGGCTCTGAGCAGCCCTTACTTGCGCCCCAAGGCTATAAATTCCTGGGAGCAGAGAAAGGGACAAATCCAAATCTCCCACAGTCTGATGGAGAGCTTTAACTGCTCTCTATTACACAGCAGGACAAGCATCTGCCCGCTTTACTAATAGAGAAGCTGCACAACTCCAAGTATGTGTTGCATCCCTCTTGGAGGCAGACATTTGACAGCAACTGAAAACCAGACTGCCTTTGGTAGCTCTGCTCTTGACACTTTAAGTCCCACAGACCCATTGGTGACAATACCTTACTCTGTCTGTTCCGTGCACAGAGGATCCATAGAGGATCCACTCTGATGACATGGATTCCTCCAGCAAGCAGTGCCTAGCACTCACTGCCCCATGCTAATGCTGTCCTGCTGGACAGGTATAAAACCATAGAAAGGCTTGTGTTGGAAGGGACCTTAAAGATCAAGGTAGTGATTCTGCAGTTGAGGAACAGCCTTCCCAGTCCTTCAGGCAGACTGAGGTGTGAGGACGCTTCCAGAGATGGTCAAGTTCAACCCCCATCAGTCCAGATGTGTCTCACCAGGGCAGAGTCACTTTCCTGGACCTGCAGGTGACACTGCCTATTGCAGCCCATGGTGCTGTTGGCATTTTTTGCAGTTAGGGCAAATTACTGGCTCCTGACAAACCTGGTGTCCACCAGGACCCCCTCATCCTTCTCTGCAAAGATGTTTGTGAACCAGATGGCCTCTGGCATGTACTGGTTGTTCCTCCCCAGAGGCAGGACTTGACACTTCACCTGTTTAAACTTCACAAGGTTCCTGACAGCCCATTTCTCCCACCTGCTGAGGTCCCTCTGGATTTCAGCATGATCCTCTGGTGCACCACACACTCCTCCCAGTTTTGTAGCAGCTGCAAAGCCTTTTGCTTTCCCACAGCCAGCACACTACTGTGGGATAATTCTGTGCTTCAGTGTGAGCTGACTGCATTGCTTCAGCAGTTCCAGCCAGGGCTGAGCCTTCTCTTTGAGACTGTGGGCACCAAGAGGCCAGGGCAGGAATCTGGTCTATTTACTATTCTACAAGTAAAATTACAGTTTTAGACAATTTCTAAGTGAACACCCAAGGTCTGAAATGCCTCAGGTGTGCAAGCATGGAGACTGTGCCCTGAACTCTTTTTTGTAGCTCACCTTGAACTGCTAATATCTGCTTTGCAACTACTTGTCTGAAAATGTATTTCATCTGAACCAACTTCTGTGGAGGACTGAACCAGTATTTTGTTGTGAGACATGCTAGGTACAGCAGAAACCACATTTCTACCTCCAACACAAATGCTTGCCTCCCCCATCCGTATGTTTGTTCAGCCCCAACAATAAGTCATCTGTTTGTCATTGCTTTTTCTATTGGTAGCCACCAAAAATCAGTATTAAAAAAAAAAAGAAAAGAAAAAGTGGAAAAACCTCTGAGAATCTGAGAATTTTAGTGCAGTGCTACTTGAAATACGGGTGTATTTTTAAGGCAGTTCATGCAACTAGGAAGGAAGGTAAATGAAAATATAGGGGTTTTTTTGTCATTGTGACTGTCTGTTTTACCTTTCCACAAGTAATAACAGGTTCTAAAATGTTAGGGTTTTTTTTTTACCTGAACACAGGATTTCACATGTACTTCACAACACAGGTGAAGTAAACAGAAATAATGGCATGTAAACAAAATTGCAAATGTGTCTGGGGGAAAGGTAGGGAACACGCCAAGTCTATAATCGCACCTCTGTCAGCCTGGCTGCTCTCAGTTCAGATGGCAGGACAGTGCTCTCTAGGTATAATGGAGATCTATAAATAGCTGCATCATTATATAACCCAGCAGCAGTCTCATTCCCTTTCTAAATATAGGCTATGCAGCAAAGGACAGTCTGGTGATGTGTTGCTACTGCTGCCAATTAATAGCATGACTTACACTGCCCAGCTAATAAAAATGAAATGTGTGCCTTGGAGGTACCGCACACATATTTATAGGAGGGGAAAAAAAAAAAAGACAGATTTGGTTTTGTGACCACTGGAGGGGAAACTGAAATCTAAGTGTATTCATAGCGCAGGGCAATAATGACTTCAAAGAAATGTGAAGCTGTCATTATTGAAATGTTTAATGTCTTGTGTTCTGTTCATAAAAAATAGTTTATTGCATTTGAGTAATTAGTGCACATTCATTTGGGGGGTTATAATAATCTCACATTTCCTAGTTCAACATAGCTGACATGCTTGGAATGGGGGTTCAAAGGTGGGTCATGTTCGCTCAGGACAAACATACAGAGCTCCCACTATCAACCAGATGGCACGTGCACGAGTGAGGGAAAGTTTTCTGTAATATATAAATACTCTTTATGGAAAGAGCTTTGAGATCAATGCAGCAAGTTACATCTAAGAGAGACTTTGACCTTCAAACTTTAATTATCATAAATAGTGAGGCATGTACACACTTATTCAGTCATACTGCCTGTGTGCTACTTCACATCCAGTCTGCAGTCAATATTGCCTTTTCACATACAAGAATTTTACATCCACCTTTTTGTATTTCCAGGTAGGGTGCTATGTCTGCTGAAGTCCTTGCTGATGTCTTTATTTAATTACTTGGGGAAGGTGAATGTCTAACTCCAAATTGTGAATTTGACTTTGATGGAAAGTGCTGCAGTCGAGTCCCCTTATAGCTCAGTATATTGGTCTTTGCTCAGGAGGGAAAGAGCCTTCTGCAGTGAAGTGCAACATCATTTTGTACAACGATCTTCACTAATTTGTCCAGACTTTCATGTCTTTCTTTAGGAACAGTTTGATGGTCTTCCAGGAGCCTGTTTATGCAGTAAAGCAGCTCTCAACAGGAGTAAAAGTCCTGAATTGATGTAACATCTGTTACTAGAAAGAAATTGCTTGGGGAATAGAAGGAAGTCACTCCAGCATTTGCATTACCTAGGGCGGTGAGGGGAGTTAAGCCAAGGTCTCCTCTTTCAGTTGGGCAGCTCCTGTTGGTGCAACAAGGCCCCTCATGCTTCCCTGGCACAGCTGCTTCTCCTGGCAGCAGGAACAGTGGCTCTGTGTGTGTGCCCCACCATATCCCAAAGCCACCCTGCCCTCCTGCATAGTTCAGATGTGGCTTGGGGACACCCCTTTGCCCTCCCCCTTTCTCAGTGTCTGGAGCTGCAGAGTAATTTCTGAAAACATCGGGCTGATGTCATTTACCAGGTTCACTGTTTTGCTTTTGTGTAGCTCACTGTAACCCAGAAGCAAAACTATACTGACCACCGACACAGCGGGCACCCAGGTGTTTCAGCCATTGCATGAAGCAGCCCTGAGAAGGGTTTCCCAGGAGATACCTGTTGGAGCAACTGGGAAATTAGAGATCCATATGTACATCAAGGCAGCTGAAGAAGGTCCTGGTGTGAACTAAAGGTACCTACCCCAGCAGCTCAGTCATCCCAGCACCCCATTGCCACCAGCTCTTTGGCTTCCCCACCCAGCCAGCAGCCGCAGTGCCTGACCCTTCCCTGCACTGGAGGGGAGAGACACCATGGTCCTGGCTTTGCTCTGCCTCCAGTGTGAACTTTGCTGTGAAATGTTCAGTGCTTTTGCTTTCACGCTCGTCTCTGAATTAATCTTGGTGGTACTTCACGCCATCATTTGATTTCATCTTGTGAATTAAAAGGTAGATGGACACGCCCCTTGATGTCTGATGTCAGGAAATACATCAGGTCTGGCTCATGCACTGGTTCGGAATACCTCTGCAGCCTGACATGGACATACTCCAGTGCAGAGCCTTCTTGGTGTCCTTGGACAAGTGAGGTAGTTCTTGCTCAGTGCTGAAACAGATGTTGCTGTTGCATGAGGCTGAGGGAGGTTTCCTAGCTGTGAGGCTACACGCAGAAGCATTGGATGACACAATGTGAAACTTGAGCCTTGACTTCCTTCTCTGATATATTCTGTCCACAGCTTCTTCAAACTTCAGCCCTATGGTTCAACAGTAAATGAACTGTTTCATTCATTTGCAATACCCTGTGGTATTTTGATGAGGAAAATCTTAGGTTAGCAAGTGGTAGAGAAGAGGCAGTGTTATCCACAACTTCTTTTTTGCTCAACTTCTCTGACTTTTCCCAGACTCTTATTTCAAGTAGTTAGGTGTTCTATTTGCACCTCCAGCAGCCACAGTGTCAGTAATTCTTAATTTAAACGATTTAGCTGAGTTTCCCATCACAACAATATTTTTTCTTCTCTTCCCTCTGGGTGTAGAGCTCTGCTCCAGCTGCTTCCCTTTGACAGATTTACAGTAATAAAAAATAAAATAAGAAAATGGTTCTTTTGCTTTCAAACACAAATCTTTTGTGACAGATTAGACATGGAGGGATAACCTACCCGGCTGGAGGAGTCAGGTATTTATCTGCAGGACTGCACAACTATATTCAGCAAAGATAGGGTACCAGCAGCTTGATCTTTGTCACATGAATAACCTTAAAACCTTTTAAAACCTGGGGGATTGCTAAAGAAATGCTCAAAGGAAACTTGCACAGAAATGACAATCCTTATCATTGTGGAAGGTTTCTGCACCAAAAATCTCACTGCTGCTACACAGCCCTTGCAGTCCCCAGCAGTTCTAAGTGCCCACTCTCAGCTGAGGCTGTGAAACATGGTACCAGCAGCCAGTCCACGGCTGCCTCATGCCAGGCAGGATATCGTAAATCCCCAAAATACAACTCTTGGGGGTTTCCAAGCCCAAGAACTATCAAGAACCTTAGAACTACTATATGGTGAGGAAGAGCCAGACTGAAAAAGGAAAGCTACCATTTTGGTGAATGGTCATATACATAAGGATTTGCAGTATTCTTAGGTATTTCTATGAGACTTGAATGGATCTGAAGAGAGGCTAACCCTGATGGACAGGCAAGCAGAAGATGGCTTCCCACCAGAGCTCACTGTAAGTATTGATCTGTAAGGCATTTTTAGAGGAAATCTAACCAAATGGACACCTCTGTGTTTGTGGTAAAGTGCAGTAGCACACTACTGCTTGCATTTAAAGCAAGAGGAGACAGAAGAATATATTTTAGATACTCTGCTGGATCATGAATTTTCCAAGGAAAGACAAAATGCTTCTTTAGGAGAGTGCAGATCCCATGTGAAGCCTCTGGGACAGGTGTTCCCTAATGTACCAGGCATATCAAACCCCATACAGCAAGGAAATCCAGAGCAATTAGGTCTGAAGGCACATGTAAAAGGTAGTCTGATGGCAATGTGGTAATTAAGTCCTCAGACAAGTACCAGGAGAACGGGGATGCTCTTCTCTGCTCTACTCTCTTCCAGAAAGCACTTGCAGGTTTTCTGTCACTGGACATGTGGTGAGGCCTTGCCACTGCTCCCCGCAGACTGCCTTGCAGCCAGGATTTAAAACTCACCCAACTGGCATTTCACCAGTGGCTAGCTCCTGGCAGCACCCTGCCAAGGCTGTTCACTGGATCCTCCTGAAGGCTGATGGACTACCTTCACCCCGTCTGTAACATTTCCAGGCATTAGCATCCATGCCTTCTTGGTGAATCCACAGTGATTAATTTACAGTCTCTTCCCCGACCGATTATTTTGGAATGAGAGACAAATCATTAAACCCAAGGCCTTTTATTGATAATTTGCAAATGGGGAGACGGTTCAACTCTTGGTATTGATCATTCGTTACAGCCACTTCCCCGCGATTATACAAAACATGGCATTTGTACCTTGGATCGTGCAGGTTAAAACTCCATCTAGGAAGAAAATATGCCTCCCTGTGGCTCACTGCAAAGGCATCTTGTCTTTCACAAAGAAACTGCAGGAGGAGGAAAGGAAAAGAAGCAATATGCTGCCTAAAATATATGCTTGTGGTCCTATGGAGAACAGAAAGGTCTTCATTTATTAGCTGCAAGAAAAAAGGTTAAGGTGGAGGACAGCATGGTGCTTCAAACCTTACAAGCATAGATTGGAATTTATTGAACCTTCTGAGTTAATACACAAACAGCCAGGCCAAAGTAAAAAGATCTACAAAGCTAAAACCCATTTCTGGCTTAATAAAAGCTAATCAATAAAGTTGGGAACTGAATATCCCTCCTGCCCATCCCTCTGTCTGAAAGAAACACATAGGCCCTGTCTATGTTCATGTATTTCTCCAGGGCCCCTCCAGGTGTGAAAGCTTCTCCCATCTCCTCCACTGTTTTTGGCAAGATGTGCCATATGAGTCTGCCTGATCCAGAGGAGCACAGACCATAGAGGACTTCAATACAATAAGCCAACAGAAAATACAACTGGGCTACCCTTTCCTGTGGCACAAATCCGTCAGTGTATCCCACTGAGCAATGGAGTAGGAAAGTGTGGAAGGAAAGCAGCCAAGGAAAACACACAGTAGAGCTGGTTGTGAATATGTCCAAAAGGCTCTGAAACCTTGCAGGCAATAGCACTTTCAAAACGTGTTACCTGTGTAACATAAGCAGGTCAAGGTGTTTCCATAAGCTCTCTGCCCTGCACAGTCCCCTGTGCTGTGGTAACGGCAGCATCCCACTCGGGACCACTGCACTTCCATGCACCTTCCTGCCAATGCCTCTCACCATTTGCTGCCTGCTGCTACCTGCAGTGGGACAGGCTGCACTGCTGCCCCCTCTTAGTTGCCTTCAGTTCACACTTTCATGTATCTCCACTTTCTGCCTTACTTCCTGTTTGGATGTTTTAACACTGCAGAACAGCTTCCCTTCATCCAGCGTGTCCCACTGTTAACCATTAATAAATAATAATGGCCAGTCTTCGCGAACGAAGATTTGGGGAAAGGTCTTTTTACCTTTCCAGCCTGCGCAATGGATTTTTTTTAGGTGAGACACAGCATGCGCTGAACTGAGCCCACCCTTTAATCCTAAGGTTCATCTGCTGGGGCCAAGCAAGCTTGGACAATGGCAGTGAGGTCCTCAGGACGTAGGTTTGTTTAGAGTGACCTTCTCATAGATGGATGGCCTCACAGGGCTAACGGGCTCCATCTGCCCGGGGGACTGGCTGGGATTCGAACCTGGGTCGCAGAGGTGAGAGTCCTGCATGCTAACCACTAGGCCAAAATCCCCTCCACAATCCCAGTTACAGGAGGGTGGCAAAGGCTGATAAACATGAGTGATTCTAAGTGCTGCTGTGTAATTCAAGGCAATAGCTTTGAACATTATGTTTCCTCTCTATGCTTAGAAATTTTTCTTTTTGGCAAAGAAAAAACAGCACCCTCCACGCTTTGCATATCCAAAATTAATGCAGCAGGAACCATATGTTAAAACATTCTAGACAGGCAAGCAACCTTAGAAAGGTAAAACTTGAAGATTTTATCCTTCGTTAGCAAAATGCCATCACAGATCATTCAAAAATTGGAGTTATTTAAAACCTGATGTATATTAATCCAAAAGTAATTCTAAATAGATGGCTCACTTAGCAGCTGTATTCTGTGTTGAAGCCCCTGTTAAATCTAAAATAGGCTTTATTTTATTATAGTGATAACAACAAAACCAGATGCTTTAGCCTACATTTCATGCTTGAAGGTACTACTGCTATAAAAATAATACACTGTAAGATGGTCCTACACAGTGCAGACTATGCCTTGAAGAGACAAGAAAAAAGGAATAGCCTGGCAAAGAATTATCACCTTTATTATACAGCTGAGGAACAGAAGCACTGAGCGATTAGCTGTCCTGCTCTTAATACCATAGGAAGGCTATAGCCAGACCTAATAGGGTCTGGTTGTGCCAGACAATATGTTCTCACTACACTGCCATCTTTCTTCACTGATGTAAATGGCTTATTTTAAAAGTAGATTTTCATTGACATCAACTCTGTTAACAGACATCCAATTTCTCATGGCTGAATCACACATTAAAGGTGAATAACCCTTATTCTTCTGCCACAGGTGGTTGCTATGGACAGCTGTAGTTATAGGCACTCTAATACTACAAAATAAGAAACACATTAATTTTAGTTAAAAAAAATTACCAAAGTTTTAGGACCTGAAGAGAACATTAAGAAAAGATCTTGTCATCATTAACTCTGTATGCTCTTATACTGTGAAGTGACAGGTATGTGATTCTGTACAATATTGTCATAAAAAGCTCGAGATTTAAAGCATCAGTAATATCCCTGACATGCACTGGAAATGTAATAACCTGGGGCAGTGTTCAAAATACATCTGAGTCCAAGTGACTACAGTCAGAAGTGCACACTGTGTAAAGAGCTTAGTATATGTTGCATTTGTTCCATGGTGTTTTCCCTTTGCTGAGGAATTTTCATTCATTGATGTGGACAGTTCTCTCACTGTATGCTCAATTTAGTGGAGCAAAATCCCTATGATAACAAACTATAGCAGGATAAATCTTCCTCTAGGCTAGCTGCTTTGTTTACATAACCCTGTGATAACTTTTCTAGCACTTATGTATTTTATAAGAATATTTAACTGGAAGTGTAACAGTGGGTGCAGGCAGTACAAATAAAGTAATAGTGCATTAATTATTTTTTTTTTTGCCTAAGTCACATCTGGGCTTCTAAATTATGATCTAACTAAGTTGAGAGGAAGACAAGAAAATTTGAATCACTTGAGACTTATGAGCAATTATTAAGAAAAGGAGTGTAGGCTGGCCTTAAGAATAAGGCAGTGGAAGAGCAGACCTGATGTCCCAGGTGTTTTATGTTCCTATAAACCACCATAAAGGGTACAGGAACTGCATTGCAGTCCCCATTGGAACTGATCCAGAACTATACAAAATGAGACCTGATTTTTTGTTGCAGACAGAGTTTTCTGCTGGGAAAATGGCTCCCTCTGAGACTTCTAGCTCTCTCAAGCCCATCCAGGCAGACTCCACCGATAATTGTTGCTCCCCTGAGGACTGAAGGCCAAACTATTGGTGACACCAAAGTTAGTTTCAAGGCTCTGTTTCTTTTCCTTGGTGCCAGATTTTCCACCTGTGCTTCTGCTTTTGCCTTCAATGTGTTCACAAGCTGCAGGAGCTGTATCTAGTGTTGATGCCTCACAGTTGACTGGCAGCAGGTGGGCACAGGAATGGTCTCTCTTCTCTTCCTATTTTTATCCAACCTTTATTTTCTCGCATTAGCTAGCTTCTTTATTTGTGAAATAGAATTAATATGCCAGGTGCAATCTATTCCAAGTCTTTCCCAGACGGAAATTTTTGGCAGCCCTTAATCTGAATATCAGGGGTCCTGCTAGCTGTTTTCAGTTTCTAGTCCTCACCAGGAGGAACCAATGTTGTCTTGTTATACATTGCTTCCATATTCACTGGCAGCTAGAGAGCCTAGTCACATAGAAAGGCAGATCTTCATCTCAGAGAGAATACATCTATGGATTCACCAAAAAGGCACAAGTTAGAAATGATGAAAATATGGAGACAACAAAGACAAAACAAGATGACAGCAGAATTCATAATTTCTTGCATTTTTCAAGCAGCTCTGAGAGTCAGCTGTGACCTCTTTACAGAAGTCATCACACTGCAAGCAGAGATGTGTTTAAATATTATTCAGGCAAGAAAGGGTGTCCTATTCTTCTCCTAACTTTCTCAGCCAATCTGCCTTTTGCAACAGACATCTATGCTTTCATGAAATTGCTTTTCTTTTTCCTCCCTTACTAGTCATAATTGTACATAAATCTTTATCATAGAAGTTTGCTACTCTAGTGAGACCACTTTCTACAATTTAAAGAACTGAGAAGCACATTACATTGTTAGTCAAAAGGGCAGGAGAAAAAAGGTTTGAGATTTCTAACTTAATTTGAGCTATTCTGTGCTTGTGTTATGCAATAATGTTAAAAGTGTGGGCAGACAATGATTTTATAGTGCCTGAACTTCTTCAGGGCCTCTTCCCAACAACAGTGCAATAATTCACTTACTGTATGAGCTACCATGCAGAGAATGACGTCGTGTTCCAAACCTGTGGAAGAAAAGCAAGACAGAGCTAATAAGGAAATGTTTTCTTCTGCGCATGTCAAGGATTGAAGGCCAGTTGATTTTTCCGACTAGTCAAAAGCAATATGTATCTTTTCAGCATCTTGAAATCCAGGTCCAGTGGTACTTTTCCTTGTAACTTTGGCAAGCAAACTGCTTTCAGTGTTTCCATGACATTTTTCTCCTATTGCTAGTCAAGTTGCTTCATTATTTCTAATGGGAAAAAATTATTTTGGGTGGAGTCTTTCTTGGAGAAAGATCAGATAGCAGCATTTCTCTAAGTAAGTACAACATAAAAACCAAACTGTTCACATTGACAGAAGGCTGGATTGTTAGACTAATATGCACATTTGGAGAGGAACACAGTGATCTTGTAGTAGGAGGGTAATGCAGCCCCTTACAAGGTAATGGAGATGAAGTAGAAACAAAAACTTTATACCAAAAACTTTATACCTCTTGGTTCCCCACGGTATTTGAGTCTTTCCTTCTGTAATACACTCTAATGCTTGAGCCAAAGCAGTGGTATCTGGGTCTCTGCTAGGATAAAGCTAAGGCAGATTTTCAAGCTAGAATTCCCTCCATGGGCAATTTGCCATATACCTCTGCCGACTGCTGCCATTTTAGATGAGGCTGTAAGATGGGAGTGTGTGTAAATTTTAATTGTAGCTAAACCAGAAAATTACCTGCTTGCTATTTCAGTGATCATGTGTGCTGGATGAGTGCACTCCAGATTTCAGTGCCTTCTGAAAGGGTGCAAATTCAAGGTTATACTTCATATTATCCATTTGTTCTTTAAATATTTTCTTCTTTTCCAGCTAGGTGGTATGCCAGAGCCCATAAACCTCTTAATATTCTAGCCTTACTACACAGCTTTTACAAACAAGGTCATAGACAACAGAGGAAAAACATATAATTAATAATTATCAAGACTTACTGCTGTGTGGGCTGCAAGTCCCTGCTCAGAAATTAGAACCAAATTATTTCAGGCTTTAGAAAAGGTAGTTAAAATATCCAGCATACTCAAATTAACTCCTCTGAGAGACTACACCAGCTCCATTAGCTCCCTGCATGTATTTTGCTCCATGCTAACACATACCACATGCTTCAAATCACAGCAGCCAGTTCCTTCCCATTGCACTTGCCTTGCTCCCCATACTCCCTGAAACGCCTTTCCAGTTCCCCTTGCCTTGTCTCCTTCACCCCACCCCTGTGTTAATGCCAGCTGATCTGTAACAACCACATAGATTATTAATCAGAGCTGGTCAAAAAAAGGGAAAATATTTCAAGCAAATAACTGCAAAAATAAGTAATGCAATCCTAGTCACTTCAGGTTTGTTTCCATCACTGATAGAATGAGAGAGAACTACCAAGCAATGTAAACCCTTATCCAGAGTATTTCTGAACAACTTGATTTAAACAGTGTATGGTGACACTCATTATTAGAATTTGAAAGTTATCCAGGGAACTGTTGAGTATGTGTAGATTTTAAGACTAGAAGGCACCAATAGGTTACCTAATCTGACTCTGGGCATAATCCTGGATATGGAATTTGTCCCAGGTTCCCCTTGGAAATCCAGTGGTTTATTATTATGTAAAAAATTATTTTCTAGGCAAATGTTTATATAACAATCTAGGACTCGTTAACTTACCAGTGAATTTCCAGAAAGAAATTTACTTTGGGTTTGGAAACATAAAAATGGAGTATAAATCCCTCTAAGGGACATTTGTAAGGGGTGGACCAACCCACTCCTCCAAAAGCACTCCCTGAGAAGGTCTGTCCTCTTTGTGGAAAGACCCCTGTGTCTCAGATTTTGTATCTTCCCTCATCAAACATTGTACTTGTGCTTTACCCAGAGACAAGGTCTGTGGTTAGTCAAATAGTACTTCAAAGGCATCTCTTTTCTCCTAGTAAAATAATAAATTATTGACTCTTAGACTGTGATATAAACACATTCACCTAAAAGATAATTACTTATGTTCTTCTGGCAAATAATAAGAGGGAATCAGATTAAGAGCATTTATTCCAGAAATAAAAAGTAAGATTATATCCAAACATCTGTCACCAAACTAAATGTTTCTGCAACCCAAATCCATTTGTTAATTGTCTCCTCTGCCTGGAATGCAGCTGTTTAAGTAATTTCTGAAGAAGCATCTATGTCATTGACAGACATCTGTGCAGAATCAGTGATGTGCAGATAATACTCTATAAATAGAGAGGCAATCATTTCTTTCTTTTCTTCTCTCCTCCCACCCACCACTCTCTGCAGTGATATCAAGGGAGTCCCAATCCTGGTATTAATTTCTTTTTGGCTGAAATGCACCCATAAAGTTTTGCCAAGAACAAATGAATGAAGGAAAGTGAAGATCATTTTTCCTAAGCTGAAAAATATTTTTAGACACCAATCATGGAGATTTCTTAATATTAGAAAAGGGCAGGATTTGCTGAAATAGAAAGAACTTAAAAATAGCATTTAACAAATAGTACAGCATCTATTATTTATCACAGCAGTGTGTGGGTAAAGGCCCAAAGCAAACTATTTGACTTTGAAGATGAAACAAAAAGAGGAGGCAACTACTAAAAAAACTCTTGTATTTTCTTTGTGAAAATATTTTCTTGAAATATAGCCTCCACCTAAAACAATCTTGCTGAAGAAAAATAAAAATAAAAAAGAGCTTTAGTTGTTTCCAAATGCTCAGACTTTCAAAAGAAAGAAGAAAATTCTGTACGTTTCATAGATGAAAAACATTTTGTGGAGAGACCAGTTCTGTGGCTTTCTATAGAGCTACAATGCTCCCATTGCACTGCAAGCACACTGCATCATAAACTTATCACACAGTAGTTCTCATGTTCCAGACCCAGAACATCTGAACTTGATTGACTACTCCTTAGGCAAAGGAATGAAAAAATTCTTGAGAAACTTTGTCATGAAACATATACTAATTATAGTATTTTTAAAGAATAAAACATATCAAAGTGTACTTTATTTTACAGTTTGAGGGACTATTCAAATACGAAAGTTCATATATTATTCACTTACAGAGAAAATGAGTTATTACTCTAAAATGGAACATACAGAGCAGAGCAGAAAATTCCATCATGACATAGTTGTGAATTTGAAGGCATTCTAGCTAGTAATTGTTCTGTTTCCAAGAAACCTGTGCTTGACAGCAGGCTTTATATAGGGACAGTTTAAGTAAAAAAAGAAAAAAAAAAGCTCCTATGAAATGTCTTCAACAGCAGAGAAACAACTGCACAGGTCCAATGTGAAGGGAACTTAATAGGGTTTGTGCTTACTGTTGTCTTCAGAGAAATATTTTTGCTTAACTTTCTGCATTGCATAAAATAAGAAAATTCTACACACTAACTTGCACCTCTCTGCTCAGAACAGCAAAGGATCTTATAATGACTGAGGAAATCAGGGTGACTTGGGGTTCTCATGGCTTTGCTGGGCTTCAGCAAACAACAGTGCAGAAAATTAGCCAAATGTTTCATGATTCAACAACTTAATTTAACTCAGTGTTATTATGTGCAAATTTCAGCATATGCACAGTCTGTACTAACAGCACCAACTTCCATTAGAAATATTTCTAAATAATATGAGATACTTGCAATCATCAAGAGTGCAACTGCTATTTCTGAACACCTACCTCTCAAAATATCTTAGTTCATATCAAGGTTAGTGTTAGCTGTTTGCATAATATAGCCTGCTAATTGAAATTAGCATCCTCCACAGTTAGCTGAAAACCTTTCTTCAGCATGGGTGGGGCGATCTGTTGGGTTTTCCTTGCCTAAGTGTGATATCACAGCATTTAAAAATACTCTGCATGGACGCAGACTGCCATTCAAGCTGTACTAAAAGGCAGCACTGCAACTGACTGTTGTGCAGACTCACTTCTTGTTGCTCTGGGCAACCTGACCTAGTGGGTAGCATCCCTGGGGAGGGGGGTTGGAACTGGATGATCTTTAAGGTCCCTTCCAACCCAAACCATTCTATGATCAGCAAAACTAGAATTGCATTGCTAATTCCACCAAGACCCTAAATAAACCCACGAAAAGAGTGCAATTCGTTTTTGCAAACCTGATAAAGCACCCAGGAGACTGATCTGTTTCACCCCAAGCTAAAACATACAAGAGCCCAATGTGACCGATAAAATATAGTCTACACACCACACAGTTTAGGCACAGGTTTGGAAAGTCTGAACTGAAACCCTGACAAGTGCCCTGTTCACAACCACTAGTGCTCATGGTAGAGAAAAATGGAGAGTCTGACCAGACACCACCTAATTTAAAAGCCCGCATGGCAGAGCACATCACAGTCCTGAGTCCCCAAGCAGCACTGCCCCAGCAGAAAGAATGCCGGGAAAACATCTAGCAGAGAACAGCTTGAGGCTAAACTTTATGTTAATTTGCTTCCCTACCTCAATCTTTTCCTTTTACTGAAGGCTTTTACAACCACTGCATTTATCAATGTCAGACACAGATAAAATGCACGGCAGTCAGGACAGAGATTAGTGGAAAACTGGCCAAGGGTTGCTCCCTACATTCAGTCAAGTCCTTGTGTCTTGAAGCATGACAGCTTAAATATTTTAAAGCAGTTATGTAAAATTGAGGCTGCATTTTTGTCCCTTAGCAGGTCATTCTGCCCTCTGCCCTGGCCAGGAAGGCTCATCTTTCTGGCAGGGAGCAGAGAGAACATAATTTAAATTAACTCCTTGGCTGCCCATGAAGAACTACTCCACAGCAGGCTGGGAAAGTGCCACACCACTTCTGAAGACAAAACCACCTTCTCATGATGAAGGACAAAAAGTCCAGTTTAATGTACTGTCCACGTGTGTGGTGCTCTCTGAGCTTTATCTCTTTGCTCCTAAATGATGAGGCCACAGGTGTATTTGAAAGCCAGGGGGTAGATAGACAAATTTGCTGTCATCCTTTTTTTTTCAGTTTGTGTCAATTTTACTTTATTTTGCCAACAACCCCACAAAGGAGTTTACTAGCTGACCTTTCTTAGATGTGTTGTTACATGTCTGGAAATCAATTTCTAGAGTTATCTGTTGTCTTTTTTTTTTTCCCTGTAGCACTTTGAAATGTGGATGCTGGGGAGAGATAAGTGATATAGGTTTGCTGGACTGGCACAAATGTAACAGGGACACAATTTATGACTCACCTCATTCATGGTAGATTATATGCTCTTGAGATGCTTGATGATTTATAGCTGATGTAAATTGTAATACTTACTGTGCCATTAGCAAAGCCATTATCTCTGTCGTGAAAACTTAGGATCAATATATGTCAGCAGAGACAGAAACAGTATTGTGAGCTTGATGATAAAAATGGGTATGTGGAGAAGGATTCTAGGATTCCGTTTGACACAGCCCTTTCAGAATTCGAAGAATAGCAATTTTACTAATGAAAATCCTGAAGTCAGGTAGTTATGTCCTTTCCAATTGTTAGGTATGTGGTAATGGCCAGAGTGCATTAGCACCCTCCCCCAAAAAAAGAAAATTTGCAAGTCACAACTAGGAAAAACTAGCCTGTGACATGATGCTGCCAGCCATTTTCTAGATGATAACTAATAATACATTGAAATATTACTTGTTATAATGAAAATTAATTCCCAGAATTAATTCCCAGAATTAATTTTATTCTGCAATTAAAGAAAATGTGTTTTGTAGGGAAATGCAGTACTAATTAGAGCCTTCCACCAAAGAAGAGAATCAGCACCATACATTTAGGTCACTGAGCACAGACTGGGTGTCACACTGGATAGGCAAACATCTGAGATAAAGCTTGGTAAGCAAGCCACTGACTACAGTCAGTTCACAATAAATAGTCACACAAACTACTTATTCAAAGTAATTTTAAAAATCATTGCTCTTCAACTGACAATGCTAAAGATTAACTTCAGTTGTGCTCCAATTATCAATCCCTGAAGACCATCACTAGTGACCACCAACATTGTGCTATTGATTAAAATTCTTTAAAACCCGTAGTCCAGGCAATTATCCATTCACTTCATTCCTTATTGTCTACTTAACCAAACATGTCTCACCAATTTGGCTATAAGGATATGCAAACTGGCTGTGGAAAACCACACCAAATGCTTTGCCAATGTCAAAATATTCAACATCCACTACTCTCTCCTCATTGTGTCATCAATCTTGTCACAGAAGGCAATCAGTTCCATCAGGCACAATATGCTGCTGGTAACTCCATGCTGGCTGTTTGCAGTCACCTTTTTTACATTCAAGCACCTGGGTGGGACCTCTAAGAGGACTTGCTCCATAACCTTTGTCATGCCCTTCCAAAGCTGCTATAGAGCAGCCACATAGTGACATTGGCCCACTTGTCTGCTGCTCCTAGAGACATCCCATCTGCTCCATCTGGGTTGTATATGTCCAACTTGCTCGAGTACTCCCTTACTCCATCTTCCTCTCCTTTGGGTGTTGCTCCATTCTCACAAACTCTGCAACCAGGTTCAAGAGTGTGAGAGGTCTGAAGGCAAGTCTTCAGCAGCATAAAAGGCAAAAAGGTACCAACTCCCTCTGCCTTTCCCACGTCCTTTGCCCCTCCATCTCTACTGCATTTAACAGTAGGCTCACAATTTCTTTAGCTTTCCTTTTTAAATTCTGTTATAGAAGCCCTTCTTCTTGTCCTTCACGTCCCTTGCTAATTTAAACTCCAGCTGCTCTTCTGGTATCTCTATGTTTTCTTATATTACAGTAAATTAGTTAAATTCATCCCACTGGTAGGAAGAAAAACTCTAAGGAAGAACTCACTGGAGCCATTCACACAAGGGAACCAGCCAAATGCATCTAAATCTTTCAAGACTTGGAAGCAGCAACCAGATGGAAAGGGACAATTTCCAGATGTCAGCCCTCCATGGAAGATTTCAAATCCTGAAAGAAAACAGCTCATAGAAAATTCATCTTATAAGAGACGTTAGAGAAAGAAAATTCATTGTTCTCTTTTGTTGCTGTGCAACTCAAATCTTTTCCCAAACTCTGACTCTTGCTCTATATTTTTAATTCCCAATGCACATCAATTACCAATTGTATTTTAATATTCTGTCAGCACATAATATCTATTTTCTCTTGGAAAACTGTTTGTTTTTTTTTTTTCCCATGGGGCATAAGATAAGCACTTTATTAATTAAGCTGCCCAGAATTGAATTCAGATGATTGGGAGTGCTACCACTTCTGTCAAGTATGGAACATCATTGTTTGGAAAGATGAAAGACAGCTCTGAAAAAAAAAGAAAAGAAAAAAATTAAAAATCCATGGTTGAGCACACACTCGAGGGACAAAGCACTGTGTCCTTCAAATCCTTGCTCCCTAAGGACTTCCTAGGAGAATCTTGGTGCAAACAAAATTTTGGAAAAATAGGGTTATAGTCTTCATAATGAAAGACTAAAATGTTTTCAATATATAAATATAAAAACCCTAGGAGAAGACAATATGTGTTGTCAATCTTTCCTTCAAAGATTTTAGTTTGCTGCCAGGCATTAACCTTCATATTTCATGTGAACTACACTGTAGTTCATAGAGGGTTCAACACATTCACTGTCTTTGCTACGAGAAATTTGTGACATTTTTTCATTAAATACATTAGGTGTGAAAATAGCAGGAAGAGAAAACAGTGACTATCAAAAGAGGACTGGTCTCGTCTTTTTTTTCAAGTGACTTTCCAGCCTGAGGTTGTCACTGCAGAGCTAAGACCAGAATTGATATCAGCTATCTTGCCAAAATTATCTCCTCTTGTCTTTGATGGCAAATGTTTTATCTCTTTTTCTTTTGAACTTTTTTCAGTGACACGTAAAGAAAGAGTCCCAATTTCGCTTCATTTTCCACTAAAACAAAGCCCGCACAGAGTTGCACATTAACATCTGTTGCTTGGTATATTAATGCCCAGAGCCAGCCTGGCTCCTCCTTTAGTCCCTGCCTTCAGGCACACTTCTCTTTCCATGGCAGGGATCTGAAGCAGCAGGTTTCCAGTTGTATTCCAACTTAAAATGGCAAATAGTACATTGCTTTGAAGTTGTTCATTTACACATCACCTCTTGCACTGTTGTACATTGCCCCTATGAAATGCTCTTCTGGGATGATATGACTGTTAGCATCTTGATTTCTTACACCATACATGGTTTTTTTCGGCTCCTGCAGCCTCTTCCCGTATCAGCTTGAGAATCAGCTTTCTGTTTCTCATTTCATGTGGTATTTTGGCTGATGCCCTCCTGTTTAATGAGTGTCTAGTCACTTAAGTCAAGACCTAGAAGGTTTGCCTGGAAAATGAAAGGGCTTTCATGAGGGGGTCATTTTAGATCTTCCTAGATGTATTTCGTGCTGCATATTTTGACTCAAATTCCACTCAGTACCTGTCTCCTTTTGTGCAGCTTTTGAGAGCAGCTTTTAAACCCTTGCTTTTAAACACTCAGGATTTCTATCACAGTTTCACTTCTCTGTTTTACTACACCTATAATCATACCTTCTATGTGTCATCTTGACACAGAGAGCAGGGCTTTTTCAGTTGGCTACATAATATAGTTAGCCAATTCCTGCCATAATTATCTGAAAATTATTTTTAAAATCACTTATTTCAAAGTAAAATCTTTCCAGGATCAAAGGTTGCTTATAAAGAGTTGTATTTTTGGTGATATCCACCCTCTTCACCATCAAAACCAAGCAAGTCTTGGGCACTCTTCTGTCCCCTCTGAACTCCTGGGAAATTTAACTTTGATGAGGAGACATTGAGTGTTTCTGTTCTTTCATTTGGAGCCTCCCCCACTGTACTCTTGACACCAAGGACATTTCACTCAATCACCTTAAGAGAAGGACCTGTCACCTTCAATTCCATCTGATCTGTCTTTGTTTCCTGAGCTGTCACCTAATATAACACTAATCCAACAAACCAACCTAGAAATACCTTAAAATGAAAGTTTTTCACAGCAGGTATCAAACCCAGATCAGCCATTTTGTAAGCCCGTATCTTCCTGTGTGAAATCATCTCTCTTCAGCTAAAACACCCCTCTTGCATTCCTCTGTCCCGCCAGCTTGTCAGGAGTTAGGTGCTTTGGTGCTGCCGTACCCTCTGCCCATGACCTGGACGTGGTACAGGGATTGGCAGAAGGTGAACACTGTGCCTGTGATTTCCATGCAATGTAGGTCTTCTCCCAGCCAAGGTAAACATTCCTCTTTGGGACTCCCATTGCTTTTGGCAATATAAACACTTGAATAACTTTACACCAGTCCAATACAAGTTAGGCTCTGAAATGTTTTGATGCTGTGGGAGGGCTGGAAAAACAGTTAGGGAATCATTATTACTGACAGAAAAGACAAAACTAAATTTCGAACTAGAGTTCTTCATCTATCACAGAACAGAGTAAAAATGGTGTGTACAGGGGCAGCTCTGAATTCCGGACAGAAGGCACCAAATACTTTTTTACCTATAAAAGCAGGCAGAGAGCAAGGCAGTACTTAAAGTGCCACATCACTTCTCGGCCTTTTGGCTAAGATCAAGTGTAGTATCTGATCTTATCAGTTTAATTTTTTTTTTAATATTAGGAAAAAAATTTTTACAGAGGGAGTAATCAGACATTGGAATGGGCTGCCTGGGGAGGTGGTGGATTCACCATCCCTGGAAGTTTTTAAAATGAGACTGGATGTGGCACTTAGTGCCAGGGTCTAGTAACCACGGTGGTGTTGGATCAAGGGTTGGACTTGATGATCTTGGAGGTTTTTTCCAACCTCGCTGATTCTGTGATTTTGTGATTCTGTGACCTCTCAAGCTTTCTGTGATCCTTTGCTCACAGGAGTGTGCCTGAAGGCTCTTTACTCCTCTGGTGCACCACAGGGAGGCCAGGTTTTCACTGTGGTGAAAGGTCCTGCTTGTGGATGGTCTGCAGGAAGTGCTGTGTAAGTAGGCAGTGCTGGTGTGGTGAGGCACAATGCAGGGCTGGAGGACAGGAGAGGAGCAAAGCCCTAGGCCTCCAGGTGGGATCTGCAGAAGGTGGCAGGGAAAGTGCTTCTCATGCTTTTCTTAAGGGTCTTGATATGCATGCCATTGGGGAGAGGGAGTAGGTAGGAGCAGGATGCTGGATGAATCCATTTAAAAACCCGTAGGAGTGACAAGTAGCAAATTCCCAGCACACACATACACTTCTCTTTTTTAAGGAACGGTGTAGGGTCAGCCCCAGGTTTAACCAGACACCAATTGCTCCCAATAACACACAGAAGTGGCCTCTCACAGCAGTGCAGCTCCACGCTCCTTCCCTTGGCTGTGCCTGTATAGCTCAACTCAAAAGAAGACACTGGAGGGTTGCTTTGTGGCAGTAAATACACAAGGAGCAAGACAAAAACATCAGACCCTGAAATTTAGGGAATGACTGCAGCAGAGCTCCTAATCCCACTTGAAAGGATGGGCTCATGTCCAATTACAGGTTTTTTCCAATCCACTGGGAAAGCCATTAAGCTGATGGCAATCAGATTGGTGCAGCCATGACAATCTTGAAAGCATTTAGGATATCTTTGATTAAATGATATAGTGGACAAAGACTGAAATTGCTTCTCTAGCAAAACCCCAGCATGAATAGTTTTTTAATTAAAATTAGGTAATCTGACACTTTCACTTGTAAAATCACATGAAAGAGAGAAAACAAAATGAGGGATAGGAGAAAGGGAAAATGCCTCTTTGTTTTCTCTACTGACTGATTATCACAACACTGGTTTTAAAATCCCTTTGCTTCCCCATGTAATGAGGTTGATTAAAATCCTCAAAAGAAATAAAACAGCTGCACAGACCTCCAAAATCACACACTTCTCTACTGTGTGTGCATTGTATTCTTTTCAACAGCTTTGTTTCCAAATTATTTTTTTCCCTTCATTGCCTCTGAAAGTCTATTACTGAATTTATTAAAACAAAGCTGAATAAGCATGCTGAATACAGACACAGTGATTGTCTCAACACATGTTTGTGCAAGGACTACTGTGGTAGCAGGTCTGAGCTGTTGGCTGTCACTGAACTGAGGCAGAACAAAGGAAAATCCAGCTGAAAGAATGAAAGTGTTCACTAAAGAAAGGTTCCATATTTTGCCCTTCTATCCTACATTGAGGAGCTGAAATAGTAATTATTAAGCTGAAGTCAGACCATGACATTTTACTTCAACCCAGGCTAGGAGGAGAAATGTTTTTATATTGTCTTTAAAATGACCTGACACCTTTCCCCTGTCTGAGGCTGGGTTGAGGTAGTGCTGCTGCATGCTGCTGCTGCTGCAAGCTGTGCCTTCCAGGGAATTAGCCCGTCTGAGGTGACTTGGGAAAGGACCATGCTGCTTGCTTCCCACTCCTGCCTGGCTGTGATTAGTGAGGGAGAAGAGAACGAGGAGAAGCTGGTGGGCAGAGTACACCGTGCACATGTGCTGCACGTGCACACTGTGTGTACACACACTGCACACAGACACTGCACACATGAGTGCTGCACACGTGCCTTTTACATACATGCACAGGGAGGGAGAGGTAATGCATGAACTCTGGCAAATGGGGAGGTGGCACACCAGTCCTCCTGCCATTGCCTGTGTCAGTGCTCATGCAAACCAAGGCATGCCCAGCTGCTTAAGCAAACCTCTCTGGGCTGAGCCCCTTCCTCTTCCCCATTTCATTTGTTTTTGCACAGGCAGGCTTCCCTAAGGAAGTGGAAGGTTTAACTGAATGGGGTTATATCTGACACAGTGAGGAGGAAGCGTTGTACCCACTGCTAAAGCGAGAAGTGGTGCTGGAGCTGCTGCTGACTCCCCAGGAAAGTAGTTGAGTCACCATCACTGGAGGTATTTAAAAGACATGTAGAGGTAGCATTTAGAAACATGGTTTAGTGGTGGACTTGGCAGTGTTAGATTAACCATCTTTTCCAGACTAAGTGATTCTATGATTCCTCTCTGGGCAGCATGGGGGTGCCCTGTTTCCTGCCAAGCCCTCCTACTGTGCTGCATTCCCCATAGTGAGGGGTTTTGTTCTTCACTCAGCCCATCCAGCTGAGATGCTTTTTCGAGATTTTTTTTTGAGATTTTTTTTTTTTTTGAGAATCATCTCGAAACAAAGCGAAATACACACTTGCAGGGAGAGGCAGTTCTGTGGGCTATAACACTGCTGGAGTTTGCACAAGCAAGATGCAGATGCTTTTATTACTGGCCTCAGTCAGCAGGATGGCTTGAGTTTTCCCACTGTTTTGATTTTCCCAAGAAATTTACTTTAATTCCTTGGTTGGGACAAAATATTTCTTTGTTTTGCTAAGTGCTACCATTTTAATGTCTTGGATGTAGTGCAAGGTGCATAGGGCAAGCACACACTGCCTTCTTGGCAAGCAGCTTTATGTGCCTGTGGTAAACCACCCACCTCCTCCCCAGCCACCCCACACCCCAGCAGCACTGTCCCTGCCATGGGCACCAACTCCAGTAACACAAAACTCTTCTGTCTCATCATGGAGAAAACACTTCAGTGTCATAAATAAGCCTACACTCAGTTCAGTAGGAAACATTGAGTTTACTTTAATGATTAATAGAACCATATTTGGAGAAGTCAAGTTGAAAAAGCAACTCTGCAATTCTGAAACGGTGATAAAGTAACCCTAAAATGTTTAAAAATATGAAAATGCAATATCTGCTAAACAAGAGCAAATAGTATCAGTCCTACGCAAATGACCGAGGACAGGGCAGATTTTGAAAATATCAGAGGCTAGAAATTTTCTTCTGTCTAGAAGAAAATATGTGTCCCAAGTAGTTATAAATCAATAAACTCTATGTGCAGTTATCCAAATGGAGTAAAATGCTGGCCCCACAGATATTTATCACTCAATGAACTCACTGAGGTCAGAATTTTACCCTGAAACTCTATTTGTTTAAAAATAATTCATATTTCTGATATTTTTATATAAACTCACATAGCATGGACTTCCTGTGCCGTGCCCATATATATGTACATATATATATACATAAAATCTTTTATAGCACTACTTGTACTAATGCTTTGTAAAATATTTTACTGATTTACAACACTAAACAGTTTCTAATTTCTATTTATCATTCTATTCAGAGGTCACTTCGTGTTTTGCTCTCTTCTCTCCAGTGCAAACCACGGATGCCCCATTCTAGCAGAATGACATGAAAGCATATGTGTTGTCTGATAAAGAGCAGCCCTATTCCACAAACCACACAGGTGTTATTGTGATGCAGCAGTGCAGCATTGTTTTGCAGCATGGACCTATAAAAGCACCACTTTTGTCAGTTAAAGTGCCATGATATGGAGATTGGTTGATTCATATGATATGTGTGCTTTGGTGAAAAGAACAAAAAAGATGCACAAAACTAGAAATCAGTGGTAGAATTGCAGACACAACCTTCCTGGGTGCCCAAGAGAAAGCAAATAGCCCCTCAAGCCCCATGGCTCATTGGGGTGACCTCTGAGGAGGTACAGTGCTGAGCCCCACCAAAGGACTGAGCCATAACACAGACACACTCCCCAATAAGTTACAAAGGCAAACAGGTCTCCTGTACTCAGGCTTTCCTCCCAGCAGAAATTATCTGTCAAGTTTGTAAACCATTCCCCTAGCCCAGTTTGGCAAAAGCCTTTTCTATAAGAACCTTTTATTTCTTGTCGCATATCATGGCATATTCTCACGTTTCCCTAATTGTTGTATTTGAGAACATAATTTTTTTTCCTGGTTTTACCCAAATACTTTCCTAGTGTTGAAGAGGATGTGACATCATGTTTTTTTCAGATGCCTATAATGAAATATCTGCTGTTCACATTTCAGAAGAGGAGTATGCATCATCTGTGTAAAACAACCAAACCAATCATTATTCACAGCAGCACTGGTATGTTAAATAAACTTTGTGGTAGAAAACGTTTTAAATTCCTTTTGAAGGCTTTCCCCAAGCTTTGTTAAGCAGGTCACTTTTTCACCAGTTTGGACAGTAAATATGGATGTGATAAAACTTTCAGAGACATTTTGAAAAATGTGCATCTAAGTTCGCAGTTACTGTATGTATCTGTGTATGTGTTTAACCTGGTACAGAGAGCTGTTTCAGCTTTGGTGCTTATGGATGATTAAAATTATATCATTATATCTCTTTCTTTGATCACAATTTAGCGTAACACATTATCTTGATTCGCAGTAACTTCCAACTTTGATGTTATATTTAATAAAATATAATGCTGTGCTGAGGAATCCCACGGGTATGTTTAATTTCTTTTCTTTTTTATTAATACATATTGCACTTTAAATGGGATTAAATTGTCTGATTAGTGAAGCAGGCTTTTGCTGTAGCAGTTAAACTCTGAATTCCTCAGGGCGATCTATAGACATTGTTAAAGCATCTTTCCAAGATGCTGATAAACTCATGAGAGTTAAGCAAGACATTTTCCTTGCACTGAGGCTGGTTTCATCCTCTGACCCCAACCTTTGCTTTGTTCATTCATCCTCCTCCACAGAAACCTTTGTTTTTGCCCATGAAATGCTGTAAGGCTGCATGGTACAGCAAGTGACAGAACTGATGCAGGCTTTTGAAGATAAAATCTCCCTGCCACCCCAAACCCAAGAGCTGCGTGGAGAGGCTGTGTCACCACTGAGCATCATTCAAGAGATGCAGCAAGGCCAGCATCAGCCAATGTGCCCACCAGGCACAAATGTTCCTTGATACTCAAAGACTGTATGCTGTCTTGAAGTGGGCCGGTACCACTGCTTATGGCCACCCAAGCAGTGTCAAGAAACTGGACAGAGCCCAAGAAGTGGGGCACTTAGCCCAGAAAAGCCAAGTTGGTGATGTATAAGGCCTTGGCACAGTCCCTGTGCCCAAACAGCCCTTGACAAGTGCCCGGTCAGGCTCATGAAGTACATGGTGCGCTGAGCTGAAGTTCAAACTCAGGCATGGCACAAGGGCTATCCTATCAAAAACACTTCCAGAAAATGCTTAATAGCAACTGAAAAGCAAAGAATGTGCTGAGACAGCCATGGACTTGGGGAAGGCTTTCTGGCCTTCTCCAATTTTTTCAGCATACAGTCCTGTCCACAACAGCTCATCATATGTTCATTTTAATTGCCTCCAGCAGGGTAATGAGGGCAAGTGGAGGTTTATTGGCTGAGGATGACTATGCAACTCTCTAAGAGAGGAGGTCCTGCTTAGCCTGTCAAGCAGTAATAGTAGCCTGGGGAACCTGGGGCCACATCATTATGCTCTTTATTACGTTTCCTTAAGACTATATATTACAGAAGTAACATTGTAGAGTTGGACAGTGCCAAGCTAAGAAGCTCTTGCCATACTGTGAGCGTAGGAAAATTCTTCATCACTTCAGCTTTTATTGGCTAACACAATTGTCTTTAAAACAGTCAATCAATACAGTATGCAAAAAGAAAAATTAATATGTACAATAGGCTATCAAATAAAAATACAGATTAAAAAGAATTAAACAGAAAAGGCCTTTTAACTTTGTATAATTCTCCGTATAATACTCATGGAAAAGTTGACATAACAATGCATATAACAATAAAAACTTAAATGCAAACTTATCTGATTATTTTATAAATAATTCAACCAATTAGAGTCATGATAGCATTTCAACCTAAAGAATGGTGAAGTCCCCCTGTACAGGGCATGAGGCAGAGCTTTATAATGCACCTGAATTTTTTGGTCCTTCAGCATCCAGACCCAGCTTGGACATTGTTTATGTACCTAAGCAGTTTACACAGGTGAATAGCACAGCTGCCTTTTCCGAGAGCTACTCGTGTAAAGCTAACTCCTTCACAATAGGATCAGCAGAAATACTCACAGTGTATAAGGTGGTGGTTTTGCATTTCAGGATTAATGCAGAAAAAGAAGGAATAGACTAGACTAAACTGGAATAGAAGAGGATGTTTCCTTATTTCTAGGACCTGAAGAAGGGGACATGGGACAGGAGTGGAGGTTGTTTCTTTATGTGTACACAGTAGAAAAATATCTCTTCAAATTTACACAGATAAAAATGTTTTGTTCATAGGTGATTCTTCCCCTCCTGGTCACTGAAATAGAAGATTACTGAGCTAACAGAAAGAAGCATTTCACAATATTACTGGCAATTGAAAAAAGTAACAATTTAAAAGCTCTAGAAAAAGAATATGTGTGATGAAGGATCCTTTTGCATAGATATAATAAGTGAACCTGAGTGCAACACGGCAAGGCACTGCTAGCATAGACCCAGGAGGCACAACAGGAAAACAAAGCATAGCCAAGTAATCTGATAAAAGAGAGAAAATGGGAAGAGCCCTCACAAACTATCACTACTGTCTTGGCTGTCCTTGGTGATAAAAGTTTTATCATGTTTAATTACCTTCTGCTTTGCTTTGCAAATGATATGAAAGTATCTTACTTCCAAGTGAACTGTAAATTGCATAATCAGCTGTTTGGTTTGAGGTAAAAAGCAGGCAGGTGCGGCAGACCAGGATCCTTGTGTGGACATATGCAAGACCTAAACCCAAGGCACTGAAAACCTGAGTCAACAGCAAGGATTCCCCAAACTAGGATACTACCAATGAATGTGCCAGTCAGCAGCAGGGACTTCTGACTTTCCTGGCAGTGTTTAAGTGCCATCTCAACTGCTAAAATCAGGGTACAAAATCTGGTTATATGCTTTCTTCTTCTCTTGTAGTGCATTTCCCTCAAACCCTTCAGCTTCCTATATCCCCCCAGCCCAGAACCTGCCCCCTGCCTCCTACAGGAGATGTCCTAGCAAGAATGAAAGAGTTTGCAGTGATTCCTTTGCTGTTGGGAATACACATACCACAGTTCAAAAATCCTTGGTATTAAACATGAAAGACCTGAGCCTAGCAAGGAGCAGGAAGAGTGACATTTAAGGCAAGAAATGTCAGACATTTAGAAGAAATCGCTATCCAGTACAGAGAAACAACCCTATAAACAACAAAAGACAGAATCTGCCTCACTGGAAAATAACCATGAGAGAGGAGTTCTTGCAAATGCATCTCTGATTTGGGAGATAAAATTAGAAAATTTAAAGTCGACTGTTGTGAAACCATCTTTGCATAGTCCAATAATTTAGCAAATTTAGATAAGTGTTTGAGTTGATGTCCTGACTTTTCTGAGGGCAATGACCGTATTGGTACTACCTTTAATGAGGTCAGGATGTCAACCCTGAACTTTGTGTGTTGATCCAAAGCAATCAACATCAAGTTGTGTCAGTGCTCATATGAGCACAGAAATGAAGTCACTACAGCACTCAATTTGCTAAGGAACTTTCCCATTACCAGGCAAACAGTATCCCTTTGCTGAAGACCAATACCTGCTTGTTTGAGGAAAAGGTCTATGAAAATATTGCCATCACAATTTATGTGAACAATACCTCTAGAAAAAGTGACAATTCAAATGATAAATTGTAATCCATGGAACTCAGGAACAGAGCTAGCATGAAGGAAGCAAAAATGCTTTTCCTCTTAAGAAAACTTTGACTTTTTCAGGGAAAATTGATAAAAGAATGTTCTGGTTCAAAACCATAATATTTTGTTTCCAAAAAGTGTCAATAGAGCCTTGAGTTTAGGAATGTCTGCTTCTTTCGCACTAGAAGGTAGTTCGAGATCCTGTCTTTTTCCATAAATTATGTTTCCATTATGTCCCACTTCTTTCTAAAGAAACATAAGAAAATAATCCCATTTGCTTCAGTTACTTAGCTTCAGTAAACCTTCCTCCACCTTGACTGATGGACAATCATAAAATCATAGAATGATTTGTGTTGTAAAAGGCCTTAAAGGTCATCTAATTCCAACCCACTACCTTCCACTAGACCGGGTTACTCAGAGCCCCATCCAACATGACCTTGAACATTTCCAGGGATGCAGCATCCACAGCTTCTCTGGACCTCCTGTTTCAGTGTCTTACCACCCTCACAGCAAAGAACTTCCTCCTAATATCTAAACCAAAATTGCTCTCTTTCAGTTTGAGACTATTGCCCCTTCTCCTGTCACTAAATATCCTTGTAAATAGTATGTCCCTATCCTTCTTGTAGGCTCCCTTCAGGGACTGGAAAGCTGCAAATAGGTCACCCCGAAGCTTTCTCTTCTCCAAGCTGAACAATCGCTATTGCCTCAGCCTTCCCTCATAGCAGAGGTGCTCCAGCCCTCCAGTCATATTGGTGGCCTCCTCTGGACTTGCTCCGACAGGTCGATGTCCTTCCTGCGCTGGGGACTTCAGAGCTGGATGTAGTTCTCCAGGTGGGATCTCACCAGAATGGAATAGAGGGGCAGAATCCCCTCCCTCAACCTGCTGGCAACACTGTTTTGGATGCAGCCCGGGATACAACTGGTTTTCTGGGCTGCAAATGCACATGGCCGGGTCACGTCCATCCTCTCACTCACCAGCAGCCCCAAGTCCTTCTCGACAGGGCTGCTCCTGATCTGTTCATCCTCTTGTATTGATGGGGTTGCCCCAATCCAGGTGCAGCACCTTGCACTTGGTCTTGTTAAACTTCATGAGATTTCCATGGGCCCACTTCTTGAGCTTGTCCAGGTCCCTCTGGATGACATGCCATCCTTCAGGTGTGGCAACCACACCACTCAGCTTGGTGTCATCTGCAAACTTGCTGCGGGTGCATTTGATCCCTTTGTCTATGTCATTAATTAAGCTATTAAATAACACTGGTCCAAATATGGACCCCTGAGGGACACCACTTTTCAGTGATGTCCATCAGGACTCTGAGCCATTGATCACTGCCCTCTGCATGTGACCATCCAATCAATTCTTTATCCAACAATATTTGACAACCCCTTGTAAAAAAAGTTTATCTTACTGACATTTCTATACTGATAAAATAAACTTTAAGCATATAAAAGAATTTATATTTTTTGTATATATATATAAAAGTACATACACACAGAGACCTATATGGATTTGCAGTAATTAAATCTAAAGAAATTCCACCATGTAAAAATGAATTAATGCACAAGGTATAAATATATATCACTTAAATAAGTATCTTTCTATTAGAAAAGAAAGAGTTGTTTTGTATGTGTGTGTGTCCCAGTAACAGTTATGTGTTAAAGTTTTTCTCTTCAGTAAAATGTGTTTTCACAAATATTGTTAGAAATCAAATTAAAGACTCTACTGGCCTGCATTTTTAGTGTATTTATAAGTCCTCTATTCCTAAATTGCTCTTTTTATCCAGACAAGTCAAATGCTGCTGGTAATCTGTTTTTCTGTCACATATTCTTCTTTCTTTAAAATCACGAATCATCCTGCTCCATCCAGAACATGAAGGCAAAGATGCACACTGCTTACAATCCTCTGTAAGACCCCACACTAAAATACCCATAACTTACAACTGGTATGGTATTTCAGGCTTAAAAAATAGATGTAGGTAAAGCTATCTTCAGCACAAGGTAAAAATCACCCCCGGGGAAAAAAACTACCCACAGTGTAAACAGGAATAAATGCTGCAATATTTATGAGTATCATGGTGTTGGGAATTCCCTCTGCAAGCCTTTGATTTTCATCATACATTGATTTTTATCATAAGCTGTTCTAAAATTAGAGAAGGCCACGATCTGACAAGTATCCTTTGTGTTTTAGTTGTAGCAGATGGATACTACGAGGTACTTTCTCGGCTTGAAACTGTTCCAAAACCTAAGGCACTAATCTGACATATTAAACTGAATTTATATAAAGTCTTGTGTCTTTACATCACACAACATCGTTTATGGCATGCTGGGCTGTGACAGTTTAAGTTATGAAAATGTTGTATCACTCAGCAGATCAGATCTGACTTTATAGCAGGTCTCATGAATTTCTTCATCCGGAAAGAATAAATTTTGTGTGGGAGCATTCTGCACAGCACCCCTGCAGAGCAATAGATTAAAACTGGATTTTAGCATTTACCTCTTGCTCAACTATAAATCAGGAATTAGAATTGATAATGGCAGTTATCCATCAAAAGCAATGCAACTGCAGATGAGCAGGAGTAGTTTTATGGATAAAATGAGTTACTTTTTATTATTATCATTAAAGGAAACCTCTTCTATTTGGAATGTTTCTAGGCTCTAAACAGGGATGATTAGATCCATGCTGGTCATCAACATGGATCATCAACATTATTCTGAAACTCTAGCAGTGGTCTTGAGCTCAGCAGTTCACATTGCAGACTCCTCTTGACAGAAGACCTGGAAGGGACATCTACCACAGCCGGCAGGATTCTGCTCCTCGGTTCATCGTCGTATTCCTTGGGCAATTGAAAGCTTTACGGAACTCTTCAAAGTTGCTCATGGCTCCAATAACTCTGCAAAGAGAAGAGGAGTGAACATGCAGCTTGCCTTCTGTTAAACACTACACATCTGCAAGTGTTTCAGTGTGTTCACTTCAGGTTGAATTTTCAGGCTTTCATATAATTTTTCCACAAATGAAACCAAAAAGTTCAGGAGAAGCACTGCCAGTTAAAGTTAATATGAAGACAATCTTATTTTGTTTGGTGCTTTGAGAAGCATCTTGCTTTTCTAGAAACTCAATGAAAAACAAATGCGTTTTGTAATACTTTGTCCTCTAGAACAATTTTCTAATCCGACCCTTGGCAGCAAGGGTGGGAGATTAGCAGTAGCCTTGCACAGTGAAATCCTTCTTCCAGCACCTTCCAGATGCTGCAGTCCAACAGGCATGTGCATGTAAGCACACACTGAGGTTGTGCTGACAGTGGTTTCATTTGGATCACGTCAGCCAGCTTTCCATAACAATGCGCTCTGCCCACCATGGACACACACACACGGGTGGACTTCACAGCTGGAGGGGGCAGTTAGACCCTCTTATTGGGCAGCTCAGCCTCACACCTGTCAGCATCTCAGCTCCTCAGCTATTTTGGAAATGCAGTTTCTGAGCCTTCTGCCCTGACCAGCTCCCATGCTCTCTTGCTTCCACCACAGGTGGTGGGGTACTGAAAGGGCAGCACATCTCTGCCTCACACAAGATAGATGATGTGTCTGCATCACAGACTGGCACCTGCAGGCATAGGGGAAGAGCTCGCTCTTTGTACACAATCATGGCTCCTGCTTTCATGTCTTCAGTATTTGATGCTCTCAGAAATTATTATTTTACCATTGCTAGATTAAGATTGTGTTGTTGGCTGCTTTTTCCTATGCCTTTAAACATCCTGGAACTTACTAGCCTGAAATTTGCAATGGTATTAAAGAGTTTCCTGAGTTAAGAGCAGAAAAGTATCTACTGAGCTATTAATTGTATGCCTTTCTATTGTCTTTGTTACGCACTGAGAAGGCATTTTTCTATATTGCAGACAATCAGTTTCTCAGCATAGCACAGCATGGTAAACAACATTCTTATTACATTGATTAGACCTTCTATGAGTAAGAAAATTTGCAGTCATCTGGCACAAAAATGTCTGAAAGTCAGTTTTGTAGGGAGGATTACAAAATGAGGTTAGGCTTCAAACAAGATATACAGTTTTACTGTAAAAATATGTCAGATACATATTCAGGGACTGGAACAGCAAGAGCTGGTCATGCAGAACTGCTGCTGAAGTTGGTGGGAATTCTGCCTGCCATATCAGGGATTTCAAAGTGAAATTGGCCTCCAAAAATAGCTAAGACACATGCTAATACTGAAAATCTGCCAATTAAAAAGAAATAAAACCAGAATCTATCTAGTGAAATACCTTTATGTGTGCATGCATGCCACTTTTCTACCCATGGTTTGATATTGCCACACATTAGCTGTGAAATCAGAATGGGCTATCTGGATTCCATTCCACTGAATTATAGCAGAACACCTTTTGCTGAACAGGTTACCCTGAGCTCCCTTGGTAATCAATAGAAAGATGTACTTGCAGAGTCTAAGTAATTTAAATTTATTACCTGATGAAAGATTTTATATATATATATATATATATATACACACACACGTACATATGTATATATGTATATATATAGTACTGTATTGGAGACCCTTCCACTATGAATCAGCTTGTGGAGTTAACATCCTTCCTCCAAATAAAGAGGTAATGTAGTACTTGACTGAGGGTAAACACACAATTCTTAGATAAGTAAATACGACTGACATGAATCCCAACAGAAACAACTTGTTCTTGGTCACATAAACTCTGTGAAGAAGCTGAGGAATAAACTCTGGCTTCCTAACTCCTATGTAATCTTTAAAACTTCCCCCTTCCAACCTCTCCTTGGAGTTCATGAGTGTCTGTGGTTAGGGGAGCCTGTGGGAGGCCTTTTGGGGAAAGATACAGTTACTCTGTTATGGCTGGACTATCACAGCTCCTTCAAGCAAAGTGTCACTTGAAGGCCAGTGGAAGAGTTTAGTCTCAAACTGAATTTACAGGGCATGTTTTGCTTTGCATTATCAATATAATTCAAGGTAGTCACTTAGAAGTTTTTAATGAACTCAGGCAGATTAAATCAAGGACACTCCTAATATTCACTGTTTTCTAAACTAGAATTGCTTAGGGAAAGAAAGTGATAGATGAGGCATTTTACATACTCAGGCCATGATTACAGGACATCACAGAGATCAGAGTGCATTCTGGTTCAAATGCTTTTGAAGGTAGATGCAAGCTCCTCAATTTTACAGAAGAGCATTTGTAATAGTGAAAGATAAGCTAATAAAACCAGTTCAATTTCAATCTAAACCAACAGCACAGTCCAATTTTGTGCTTGCTCTTAACCCCCTCTTAAAATGCTAAATTTCAGCACTTCTGTTCTGCAGTGATTGATTCTGTATGTATACCGAGGAAATACATTATTTGCACTACCTGAACTGTGGAGGGCTGTGAGCTCCAGTATATATTTGCTCCCTCGCAGATTCTGGTCTAAAGGAGTTGCATCTTACCTAATAAAATATAAAAAAAAAGAAACAGGCACATTATCTGGGATGACTTTGTAAGTAAAGCAGAATGTAATGGCACTGTTCTTAAGATGCCTATTACTTATAGAATGCATTAAATGGAAAGACACTGTAAATTCCTGCTTTGTCTCACCTTTGATAACCTGCAGTTTTCTGTTGGTATATTCTCTTGTTTTTCAAATCCTCTAATGGATCCACCCACTGTTTTTCTCTACCCACTCTATCCCATCATCTAATCACAGCCACTTTACTAATTCTTTTTTTGAAGTTCTCTATAGTGGTAGCTTGCTTTTCAGCTTATGCTGCAGCATCTCACACCTTAATAATTACCAAGCATACTTCTTGGTCTCAAAGCTATGTCATTTTTATCAAAGGTACATATAATGATGCTTATCATCTCTAGACTTGAAGATATATTACCTGACATATTTATTCCATGTTGATATGTCAGTTTCTTTTGAAATTACATATTTTCCACATTTCCATCAGTGCTCCATAATTCACTAATTCTGGTAAGATACTTAACCCAATTGTAACTACTACAAAATAGTATAGACAGAATATTTGCACAGCTGAATAACCCCTCTTATGCTGTATCCATTGCATGAAAAATCTCATTTAAGCTGCCCCTGCCTTAACCAACTCCCTGCATTGAATGTTCCTATCGACAAAATCCTTTAAGCCAGATATCCCATAGGATTTCAGTGGACTTCAGTGCAATTTTGTCTGGCTGAAGACAGCCCTGACAGTTTGAATAAGTCTATTCAGTTTCTGGAGCTCTGTGGAAATAGGTTGAGCTCAAGGGTACCTTGCATACCCTGCTCTCACTGTGCATGTGCCTCCCCTATGAGGGTCCACTGGACACATAATTGCTGCAGCGGTCCTGTAATACTCCTATAGCTTCAAAAATTTCTTGGAGAAAAATTCACACAGTATGAAACTTAATTCAGCATAAACGACCAAAGTGGAATCTTTTCTCTGCTCAATGTGGTCAAATTGAAATTGCCACAGGCCCATAGGCTGCTACACTGACTCTCAGCAGAGATATGATTTTAATCCAGGACTGGTTGCATTGGGTGTTGTTTCTTCAGTTTGGGATGATTTCATTCCTTCGACTGGTGCGCAAAGTTTTATAGTCCAACTTTTACCTCTCATGTAGGGAGTTTGTCCCAACTTGTTTAACCAAATAAATAATTTCTGATCCTCTCCTGCTCTACGTATTTTTCTAAAAAATTCACACTTCTTATCAAAGTTTTGTTACAACATATTTAGTGTACAGATGGGAAAAAATAAACTAAGACTCTCTTCACTGCTGTTTAGTTTCGTTGAACAACATTAACAGTAACAAACAGTGGTGGTACATTTTCAACAGGAGTCTGTGGTGGAAGCAGTTAGAAACTGCTGTGTATTGCAAGCACCAGAAATCTGGGAAGTTGAAAACTGGGAAAACTGAAGGAGGCTAAGGACTCAATACTCACAAGAAGACCCTTAGTGGAGGGAAGTAGCAAGAATAAAGAAAGCTGCTGTAACAACACTGTGCAAACACAAAAATAATTTCAGCGGTTCTCGCACAATGGATAGATGAGGACAAAGAGAAAAAGAGAAAAGAAATAATAGTCCCATGAAAAGTCTCTGCTTATATTCTGAAAAGTCTAGGTTTGGATCATGTGGATTGTTGAAACAAAGCAGGCTCGTCTCTGCACTGCACATTGTGCAGGATAATACATGGGGACTTGGAAAACATTTGTGCTACTCACATGGGCATAACTCAGAAAGAAAAGCTGGTTGTGTGTGAACTCAAGGCCTGGCAGTAAAGGCTCTTCTTCTCCTCCCCTCTTTTCTGTAATCCATTTCCTGTATGCCTGATAAGAAAGAGATACTAAGTGCCTTTCAGGAACATGAAGATAACCACAGCTTTTTTTTGTACTACTATGTTTCAGATATTTTTCATCTACTTACCCTGAAAGCTTCTCTCAAACCTCCATTATCTGCAATGTTTTCTGCCAAAGTCCTCTTCCCTTTCACCTGACAGAACGAAAGAACATCAGTCATTTGACCCATTTCTGAACTTCTTTCTTGATCAACTTCAAGAAAGTAAAACAAGGAGAGAATGACCTCAGCCAATTTCAACAATCATAACTTTGGTTAAGAAAACGGGGTTTCAATGGGAAAACTGTCAGTAAAAAATTTTCTGTGATGAGTTATCCTGGCTCTGGTCCTAGATCTATGTAGCAAAAATATAGTAGATAAAATGCACTCAAGAATCCAGTCCCTGATCTTTGACCTGAGCTTCAGTAATTTTCCCCCTGAGGACTGTTTTTATCTGGTTGCATTTGAGATCCAGTAGCCCCTTTTTTAAACTTTTATCTAAAAGGTTATGTTTATTTCTCTACATAACTCTTCATATAATACTGGGATACTAAAATATCTTTTAAGTCATAACATAAACAAGCATAATTAAAAATAACTGTCAGAGACAGAATTAATATTGATAGTATATTCAGTGCTCTAAAAATATCTGCGAAGAAGATTCCTGTTGCTTCTCTCTGGTATTGATTCCAAGAAAAAGAGTAATAGCAACAAGGATATATTTCAAGAAGCAACGCTACATAAACTTTGTGAGAAATCCAGTCTCCTGGCACTACCGAGTGCAATACCATTGTGAAGAAATCCTAATTTCTGCTAGATCAGCATTACCTCTGCTCACCCAACCTACTAAGGTCTTAGTGTTACCAACTGTAATTGTAATTAAGCAGTTTTGCTCTCTATTATGCCTTGAAAAAGCAAGATAATTGAGCAGTTTTGAGCAGAGCTATGAAGGTCAATGCTGGCCTGCAGCTATAGGCTTTTCCATGCCACAGGGATCAGTATAGTGGGCTCACCCTAGTTCCAGGATGCTAAAAGGGGGGTAAATGGAGCAGAAGAGGTAAAAATATCAAGGACATAGCTATGTACCTGTGCCCCACCACTCAGTGCAGATGAGCACCCAGACTGGCCTCAAGACAAGTGGCTTGATGCCTTGGGTACAATGTTACACCCAAGAGTGCAATAAAGGAGAAATGGGAGCATTAGAGGAAAGGCCAACTCCTTCCTGTCAGCTCTCCCCTCCCCTCAGGAGGCTGGAGATGGAGGTGAAAGAGAAGCTTTTAGGAGAAAAGGTGCTGGGACACCAGGGAACTTTCACACACACCAGATACCTTCTTTTTTGGCCTTTCCTTACAGTGGGCTTGTGAAGGAGACTGATTTAGAGTGTAAGATGAGAGTAACCTCACAGTGACACTTGGGCCACAGGTCATTTTAATAAGTGGAAGAAGTCTTTCTGCTGACCTCAGGCATCTCTGGATCAAGTATTTGAGACTAGTCTGTGCAGACAGTTTGTGACAGGGCTCAGGGACCACGATAAGCCCTTTATTTGATGAGATGACTTTGTGTGATTATTGCACTCTGAAGCTATTTCTATATCCACTTTTTCTTTCATTACACTTCTCTTCTGCAGACATTTTTGTTGTAAACCAGAGGAGAAGGAAGAAGAGTAAATAGGTTTCTTGATCCATGAAAAATATTCATACAGAGGTAAAAAACCTGCAGACTATTGATGTAAGTGACAGGCAAAAATAAAAAAAAAAAAGGATCTTTGCTTGCATAGCTCTTCATACAAAAGCTATAAAATATGGCAGAAAATATGAAGATTTTTCTATCATCTAAAAAGTGCTTTTGGTTATCCTGTGGAAATGGGATGACAAGGCTGTGGGTAACAGGATCTCTCTAGTAAGCCCATTCATGGACTTCAAAGGCAGTAGCTACGCTGGAGAAGAAATTCAGACCTACCACACCTCAAGAGACAGTGCAGGAGATGAAGGGGATGGCTAAGCCAGTGGCAGAGGCATGGAAAGGGCTGAGCCACATCCCTGGGGAAGGTTTTAATGACCTTCTTTAAGTGGCACTTTTGTATTGACAGTTTTTGTTCTACATATATTCAGGAATGAGCTTGAGAATTTTTATTTGTAAATTAGCTTATAGGAAGTACTTCAAGTCTGAGTTGCTGGACTTCAGACTGGTCCACAACATGGCTTCATTGTCTCTGAGACCAACACAAACAGCCTGGGAAAAGTGTTAAAATTATTGCTGAGTATTCCATGTGAAATCTCTATTTTTAAAAGGCAAAGATGAAATAGTATTTCTAGAATGTAAATAGAGGTGATAGACTTGAGTGGGGATTGCAGTACGTATTTTTTCCTGAAACTTAAGATTAAAAGCATGTCCCAGCCAACATTACTGGAATTTCAGCTATTCATTTCTGAAGGTCTGGGATTTATCCTATTTATCTTCATTTTGGAAATATATATAATGTGTACATTTTCAGGGAAGCCCATAGCTCTGATAAAGAATCAAACAGAAACCATTCGCTTGCACTTTCTTTCTCAATCCTTTTCTGTGAGCTACTGCTATCATACTCCTTTGATTAGACATACAAATGGGGTCTGTGTGCAAGCGTGGAAGAAATTGCCAGAGTTCAATCCGAAATAAAGTAGGGTTTATGCATCCATTTTATAACTGCAATAAATAAGAGGCAGAAGTGCTAAAGAAATCTATAAAACATGCTATTATATTCTTTCTAAAAAGAGTGACTGCTCAGTTTTCATTACAGACCTCATTTTCAGAAGACATTTAACATGCTCACAATAATTTCACCAGCCCTGCTGAGTGGCTTCATCCTCTTCTTCTGATTCCAAAACAATGTGATGGGGAGAAGTAGTTTAACCCCGTCACCTGGGTGTGGGTAGTGGTATTTGACTGGACTAATCAAACCTGACAGACAACTTTTAACACAATTATTCACTTCAAAAAATCATTTGTTGTGAGAAATGAAGTTGGGAGCCTAATATCCCAATACACTGGGATTTATAAAAAGAGAACTTAAAAAAAAAAAAAGGCACAACAACCAAAACTCCTAATGTATGACTGTTTTCAGTCACTGGTGGTTTACATACATATAAGCCAGCTCGCTTCCAGTAGTAATTGTTGTATTGATCAATCATGCACTTCGTTTTCTCTTTAAATTTTTCTTCAGAGTTAGTTGTCCACCAAGGGTCTAAGTTTCCATTTTTGTCATATTTCCGACCTCAAAAAGGAAAGAAAGAAAACAAATGTTTTTGCAGGAGAAAACTTTTCCAGTTTAGGAATCTATCACCTGCACAGAAATGAGAGGTGAATGTCTTCATGCAAATGTGTGTACAAAATGGATAGGATCAGTGAGCAAAATCTTGACCCCACTCAAGTAGAGCAGTGAAAAGCTGGCATTCTATTTATTGTCATCATTTCCATTTGCAGAAAAAGATAGTAATGACTAATGAGTTCTATTGTACATTTTATAATTACATAGTGTAAGAGGCATTTGAGCTTTCCTGTAAGTCTAATTGTAAGAATTTTTCATCCTCAGCCCATATGTCCTTGATTCTGTAAATGTGATGGTAACTAATTTATTATTAATTAATTCTACACTTGATCAGAAAAACAACCCATTTCATGGAAACTTCTAAAGTTTCCATTTTTGCTGTTGGAGCAAAACCAGGATATTTGAACCCTATTCATGGAAACAAGGAGAATACATACATCCCGTTCCCCAGGCTGATGGTTATAGTACTGGCTCATGGAAGTTTCAACATCAGATCCCTGCTCCCATCATTTGCAGAAGAGTATCTAATCTCCATCATGACTCCAGCCAGTCAGACACAAGACATGTTTGGACTTCTTTGAAAGCCCCTTTAGCTGCCCATGTGGATGAAGAGAGGTAAGGAGCAACGATAGACATGATACCAACTACTGAAGATGCTTTTTTTCATCTTTTTATTTCTTTTCTTTTTCCCTGTGCACTCTCTTGTTCAAGATGACAAATTCCCCAGAGATGTATTTATTTCTATATTTGGAAAGTAAGCACCTGGCAAAAAGTCGGGATCTGCTCAGGGAATCAAATCTTAGGTTCCTTTCTGATTGGCAGGAGACAAGATGGAGATTAGATACTTACCTACTCAGGAGGTGGGAGTTTATGAAGAAAAATGTCTTCATTTTGGAGTGTTTGCTGACACAAAATGTTGTAGAGCAGTGCCAACAGGGTACCAGGATACAAGGCTAGGCTTTATTTTTGGTTTTGGAGGGGGGTTGTTTGTTTGTTTTTTGTTTGGGGGGTTGTTTATTTGTTTGTTTTCTTTTTTTAAAGGTGTTCAATGTAGCACAACGTAAGCCAACTCAAAATTTCTCGCTGGAGGAGGTTCATGTTTCTCTCCCTCTGCCCCACCCCTCCCCACTCTCTCTCTCAGGAACCTAATTTTCAAAAGCACTTTACTGAGATAGCCAAAGCTAGATAGTGGTAATGCCCCACTCTATCCAGTTTGTCAGGACAATTGGATTGACATTTTCAGGCCATTCTTCTTTTCCCCCCCTCTCTCTCCTCTTTTTTTTTCTTTAATTTTAATATTTTGCAACACTTTTTTTGTACCACTCTTGTTCCAGTATTGTATTTTAAAAGTTTCATAGTTGTCTTCTGAAAAATGTCAAAATTGAAAAGTTTTCTTGGAAGTAATTTTTATGAATCAGAAGTTATCCTCTTGCCCTTCCCACTTCCCCCCATCAGGACTTTCTGAATCTGTTGCTGATTTAGTTTCCATTCAAGACAAACAGAAAGAATCAAACTTGTTGCATTTCTTATCAAACAAAATCCAGTTCAGATAAGCAAGATTCTATATAAATAAATCTAATAAATATAACTTTATAATTTTTTTCACATAGCACTGTTAAAAACCCCCCAAATAATAAAATAACTAAAGCACATAGAAGTCAGCTTTCTAATCTGTCAACTCTGTAAAAAAAGTTATTAACATACAGTTAAACGCTCACCATTGCTATCAAATCCATGAGTAAACTCGTGGCCAACAATTACTCCTATGGCACCATAACTTAATGACCTGTAACATACAGAAAACATTTTCTCAGAAAGTGTCTGCACTCATGAACATCGAAGGTCAAAAGACCTCAGGAAAGATCATTATTTATTTAAAAGGTGTAGGAAAAGAAAATCACATCTGCACAATTTTTACTTAAAGTTGTTGAAAGTCTTCATGTCAAACTGTTTCTTGTTTAGAAGCAACATTTAATCTAAAACTCTGAAAGTATTGTGATGTTTCACTCTTCTAACCAAATCCCTTATTAGCATCATATGAGCTCCAAAATATCTCCTTCAGCTGACTGCATGGTGCATATTCTGATTGAGAACAGGATAAAGTTATAGGTGTAACTATTCTGTCAGCATCACCATCAAAAAGAAGAGAACAAAAGCTGCAGTGGGTTTCCATCCTGTTGGCTCCAATCATTCTTCCCTGGCATGCAACAAAGACTATACTTTGTAGAGCAGATCTCCACTCAGTTTTAAAAATAAAGGTCATACAATTTCCTTGCACCTGTCCTGGAACAGGGCATGATACACAGTCAGATCTAATGTACTGGAGAAACAGAATAGAAAAAAATATTTTGTATTCCTGATTGGCAATTAATTATATTTTCCTTGTTATATCCAAATAAAAATGCATCTGAGAGAAATAGGGATAAAAGAGGGAAAAGTTCAGGCTTTTAAACACCAAATGCAGTGGATATCATGTGTGTAGGTGATCTACCAAATGCATCTTTCATTTGTTAAGTTGGTTTTTATGATTTTAATTATTTCAGTTATTGACATGCTATACTTCAAAGTGGCTTATAGTATTTCTAACACTTTGTATTGAAATAGGAGAAAGGCAGAGGGTTTTGAAATAACATGTTATTACTGGACCTAATGATCCATAGTACACTAGTTGCTCATCTCAGACATGCCCAAAAAGTATTATATAATTTAATTCCCTCTGTTCTCACGACAATCCTTCACTTTTTTTTTCTTTCATGAAAGGTACTTTCAAGCATGTGATAAAATCTTCCTACTGTTTTTTCCCCCAAGTGCTATTACAAACCTTCTCTAAAAAATGCTGGTTGAAATTATGTGTTTCAGCAATGGAAATATCACCCTTTTGTGCAACAAATTTGTTATTTTGTGTAGCACACAGTGATAATTACCCATAATAAATGCACTGTTAGACTTGTTTTCCACATCTGAAGTGAAGTGGTTTTACGGGATCTTTTGCAGCTGGAGAAGTATAAATATAATGGCACAAAACCCATAATGAAGAACCAAGCCTTATTACTAAATGCATCTTGTTTTTCCTCTAAAGTTGTTGGTCACCATGAGTGGCAAGGACAAAGAACAGACTGGTGTTCTGGCACTCCTACATCTTTCCATACCTCCAAAAGATGGGGTGAAGTTTGGGGTGAAGTTTGGCCTTTGCTTCTGGGAACCCCCTTCAGCATTTTGTCCATCTCAACAACACTTTTTGCCAGCAACTTTCCCAGCACTGTTCATGCTTTTCAATTCTGGGCACAGTTGGATAGAGATGGAGGGAATTAGGTGCAGCCCAGCAGACACTGTATTAAAGGGGAACTTTCTGGGACTGGGGAGGCTCAGAGAACTGTAAGGAAGTTACCAGGTCAGGTAGTTTGAATGCTCTATTTCAATATATATGGCAGTGAAGGCTCATAACTATGAATGATGGCATTTGAATGGTATGTTATTTCATGTACTGAGATGTAAAAGAGATAACTAAGTTTCCCTTTATGCAAATAGATGTAACTGGGTTTTGGTGGTTATGCTGGAACTGGACACTAAAATGTCACTAAATGTTAAATATTTTCTAAATTAGTTTTCCAGCAAGTGCTGATGACTTTTTGATGGTTTTTCTGTTCCACTGCCATGTACTCTTTCCTCTAAACAGACAGAAAACATCCAGAATATTTCAAGGACAAAAGCAATCTGTTGTCTGATATAAACCAGCTACATTTGTTTACTAAATTTCATTTTGATATGTACTCAAGCAAAACCAATTTAAGCTAAGGTAACCTTTAAAGATGAGAAATGAGTAAAGTATAATACTTCGAAAGAACCACAATTTTATCACTATGGCAGAAGGTCAGAGTACAGAGAAGTCTCTTCAGAAAGCAAAGTTGGAAACAGGCCTACAATAACCATAACAGAAAAAGGGTTCACCTTAACAAGAAAGGACTTTTTTCTATCCCCAATTACCACTTAGAAAGTCACCTGGCTCATAAGAATTCTCTTTGAATGCAAATTATTTTGTTCCTAAATTGAACGTGTCTTTCTACATACATTGCTAAATTTTCTGTTTACAAGGACACAATCCAGACTGCAAGATGGTAAACCCAAACTCTTCAAAAAGTTTGATTTTTTTAACAAAGATTTATTAAGGATATGTTTCACCAATAACTACCTTTATATAACTCCAAAATAACTTTCAGGAACTGCCAACAGAAACTTTTCATGGTCTTACCCTGCCCTAAAATAGAAAGTTATTGAACTGCACAAAAGCAGTGATTTTTCAAAATTAAATGTGTGTGACCTATAATTACTCTTCCTGAGCCACAGTAGCACACGGGCCAGCTCAGACAATCACTTATGCACATGGAGATATTCTTATGCACCTCAACAGGCACAAATGAAGGCTCAGTGTTAATTTTAGGTATTAGCAGAAAGTGAACAATAAACTGATAATAATTGGCTTCTCAGGGTATTCATGTCTGTTCAGGAAGTGTTAGTTACCTGATTTACAATTCTTTTTAATACCTGCCATGTGCACACTGCTGCATCTTCATGCTACAGCATTGAAACACTTCCACTTGGGTGCACTTAATTAGCAATTCCTGTGAGAAATCAGTCATCAGTTTAAGACAACTGACTGCAACACATATGGCTCCCAAGGGTAAGAAAAGTTATCGCACAAAATAGCACTTCTCAAAGTCAGTTCTTTCAATGGTAAAAGCAGGACACAGCAGGTAAGAACACACAACCCAAGGGCCAAGCTTGCCCTACAGCAAAAGTAGCCTTCTTCTCCATGCCCTCTTCTTTGTCCATGTGTATCTGCAATACTTTTCCCTGTTATTCCTCATTCTCAGGTGTATGAGGGTCCCTGGTGCAGAACTTACCTAGGATACTCTGTTCCCCAGAAGAAAGGTTTCTGTAGTTCTCCTGCTGGGAACCCTGCAATAGAAAAAAAAAAATACATATATATATATATATGTATAGTGAGGTCAATTCAGTACAGCTGAATAACTGTCACAATGCCCAACAAATGACCTCATTTGTTCAGTTCCAGAAGGTGAATCTTTGAGAGGCAGCAGAGATCCTCCTTCCTCCAGGACCACAATGGCAATAAGATTCTGCACTGAAAGAACTTTATTTTAATTCATAGCTACACACATTGTCTGTGTGAGTAAGTCATGTGTTCCTGTGAAAAAAACACCTAGTGTTTCCTGTGAAGAATACTGGGTTACCCTCAGATGTGGTAACAGATCAACAAACAATATATAGATAAAATGCAACAAGAATTCAAACAGTGTTAGCTTAGTGAGGCTTCAGTGCAGCAAAAACATGAAAGTGATAAAATGCAAGCCTAATTTTATTTAGTCTATGAAAATCAAAGGTAAATTAACATAATTAGGCACTTTGGAAAAGGAGAGCTGTAGACTATTAAGGCTGTAGGGTCAGTCTAGCTACAGAAATTACCTGGCTGCTTCTGGTAGACTAACTAACTCTACAGGAATTCAAAGTCACATGTCTATTTTTAATTCCAGGGTAATATTTCATTGCCAGGGTACTGAAGACAGTGGAGCTGCACATGGTAAAAGTTTAACACCTCAAAGAACTGCTAAATAAAGCAGTCAAAGTTTTTATAACATGGTGAAAAGTGCTACCCTTCCCGTCACAAATGTGGGATTTACTGTCTTGGGTCACAAACTCCCATCTGTTAAGCACAGGCATACACCTACTTTAAAGGTTACCCCACATGGACGCCACCTTGTTGAAGAAGAACAGATTTCCTAGGTGATTCATTTGTTTTCTCAGGAACTGCTTGTTCAGCCTATGGGTCTCTCTTCAGTAAGTCACCTGAACACTCAGGTCAAAACAAAAACCATATTCATTCCATTCTTACCCTATTCAATCTTTTGTTGATAGGTAGGTCATGGATTTCTTTATATCTATGATAAAGTGTAAGGCACGATCTTTGTCTTTTCCTTACAAAGTCTTTAAAAAAACATACTTTCAAATAAAAAAAAAATTAAAAACAAACAAACAAATAGAACAGTATGCTGAGTGTAATTCATGTCAAATGATGTGGCAAGTGACGTACTCCAGGCCTGCCCATCTGCTTTTTTCTGTTGCTCCTCTGTGGCTTCCATGATTACCCATTTGCAATCAGCTTACAAAAAGTCTGTGTTTCAGACTTATTTTCTGAATGTTATTTGCGTTTTTTTCTTTTACTTCTCCAGATGTTACTTTGTTGTTTCAAGCATATTATCATTTGCTTTTCCAGCACCTTTAAACACAATGTTACCAATATCAAGTACGAAGTTTTCCTGGTCTAACTCTCCTTGCCTCCCGGAGCACAGAGAAGAGTATTTACTATGCATGTTTTTTAACATCTCACAGCAATGGTACATCCACTCAACCTGATGAAAATTGCTTGTTAGTGCACTAAGTTAAGAGCTGGTGTTAAGAGCTGGAAAGCTAATCTGAACTTGTTCCTTCCAAACACTGAACCTCAGAAAAGGTTTTGGAATTATTAGGTTCTGCTAACTCTGTATGATTCAAATGGTCCTTTCCCCACAACAGCAGATGAGAGGAATCGTGGCCAAAATGAACAAATGAGCCCACACTGAAAATGGTATGAACCAAGGTAGCACAATCACTCCACAAATCATGTTTAATGATCACACAATCCTGTGTGCCTGTCACCACACCAAGAGGCTATCAAGATCTTTTAAGGAGCTGCAATTATTTTGTCCAGGTATAGAACCGATTATTGAATTTGCGCTTGTCTGCAGTAGAGGTAACATACATTATTTACAGAAGGTGTAAACCCTCACTCAGGCTCATCCAGCTACGAAATATGATCAGCTGTGAGTTAAGCCATGAGATAAAGTTTTCACTGAATAAGTCATGTGAATGAATGCTAAGAAGCTCCGGTGCTGAATCCATATAACAGATTGATAATTATTTTACTCAGAGTCAGGATCCATTTTAAGTAAGACATCGCCGAGCAAAATACTGTTTGAAGGAGTTGCTCCTGCTTCTAGGTATCTGTGTGAAACACCTCAGTAGTTTGATTGCACTAAAGGAAGCTTAGAAAGTATTTTCAGGCCAAAGCGAAGTGAGAAGCCAGTATAATTTAATACACATCCTAGAAAAGTTCAGGAAACTGGAATGTATTACCCCTGAGAGGTTTTTGGGTTTTTTTAAGAAAAATAATTATCTAGTTTTGAAACTAATTCTTTGGCAGCTCTTATAGCAAAGGGGTCCTGTTCTCCAGAGGTTAGTAGCACTAAATGAGGGACAGTCTTGTCCACTATCGCAAAAATAGAAAGAACAAATTTGGAATTGGCAACACATGGCATCCTTTTTTATGCAATGTCTCCCTCAGGCAAGCATCAACTGCATCATCCTTGGAGGGAGCAAGGATAACAATGTCCTAGACCCAGAAAGTCCTTGAAATTGTAATAGGAGATAGATCACCTGACAGTTTCTTATTTTGTGCTGGTTTGTATTCCTCAATTTAAGCAATTCCCTTGTGAAGTCTGTTTCTTTTTTGCTTGGCATATTGCACCTAAAAGAATTAATGACAAAATTCAGAGAGCTCATAGTAGGCTGCATTTGCAATAAATACTAATGGGATTGTTTATATGCCACTGGAGTTCAAGCAAGCTAAGAACTGATCTGAAGGAGTAAGACAGACAGACTTCAGAGAATTTCACATCTTAAGGAATGGATACAGGCACTGGGAATGTACTTTGAGCTAACATTTCACCATAAATTTAGTCTGTAGTGCACCTTTCTCCCTCTGCACAGCCCCAGAAGAGAGACAGAGGCTGAAAGTCTCTCTCTTTGTGCACTATATTGCTAGTGCAGGCTCAGAGCCTACTCTAATGGCTATTGCTGACCAACAGTGTTGTTTTATTACAGACCCCACACAAATTTATCTGTTATAATTAGGACCTGGACTTGCAGAATCTGCCTTGACTACCCTCTTACAACTTACCTACTTTTCGAGCAATGTCATTGGACATCATTCTGAGAGAGACACTGGTATCACATGCCACAAGAGCACTACTCTGTGGACAGCTGAGTTCAGGCTGTCATAGAACAGCACTGGTGCCCTACATCCATGCATCTTACCAGTGGCAAGGTGGCACGGCCAGGCTAGATGGACTTTGTGCCACGGATCGCAACACTTAGAGCCCAGGTGTTCTAATCACAGCCCTTCAAGCTCATCAGTTTAAGCAGTTTTCAATCCACTTAACTATCCACTTGAGTAGCCCACTCTTCAGCAGCTTGAATTTGAGAATGTTAGAGGAGACAATGCTGATACTCCTGCTAAAGAACGAATCACATTCACATCTCTCTCCACATCCACTGAGCTAGTAATCTCATTGTAGAAAGCTGGTCAAGAAAACTGCATCTAGGATTTACTTTATCATGTACACAGAGATTGATGTGAGGCTTACTAGCTTGTAATTCCCTAGGTCTTCCTTCTTGAAGATAGGAGTGACATTTGCTTTCTTCCAGTTCTCAGGAACCTTTCCTAATCACCATAACCTTTCAAAGATTACCAAGAGTGGCATCACAACATCAGTCAGCTCATAGGTGCACCCTGTCAGAGCCCATGGGCTTGTGTATGCCCACTCTGTTTAAATATTCCCTAATGCACTCCTCCTCCACTGAGGGTAAATCTCCTTTGTTACCAGGTTCTCTGCCCTCATTCAGCACTGAGACTACATTTTCCCTAGACTTTCTGCTGCTGCAGCTACACTTCTGGAAATTTTTCTTGTTACCCTTCACATCCCTTGCCAGATTCATCTCCAGGGAGGTTTAGCTTTCCAAAGCCCTGTGTCTGGACCCTTGGACAGTGACTCTGTTGAACTTTCCTCTTACTCATCTTACTGCTCTGGAATTCAGGGGCACTTCAAGCAGTGGAGTACATTCTGGCTTACTGCAAATATTTCACTCTGAATTTATGCTGATCTTGTAGCTCTGACAGTGCTACCTGCACAGACCACTTTTAATGTAATTGAAGGTTTCTAGCTTCATTTTATCCATGGTATCATTTTCAGCATCTCCCCACAGCAAGGTGCTATAAAGCTTGTTAGAATGTATTTAAATCTTGAACCTTTTCTTTTTCCAATTTTACATGGGCTTTACTGCCATTAATGAATATAATGAATATCTTTGTGGTATTATTATACACATTTGCAGATGAATAACGCCAAACTCAGTGTAATACTCTTAGTTCACATGCAATCACATTTGATCTGACAGTTCACTGAAGCAATGCAGACTAATAATGGATGATGTAACTAAAAACACATGAGATGACTTGCCATATCATGAGGAAATTTGGAGTTCAAATCTAAATATTAATTCAAATGTTATAGTTCAGTTACATTATGCAATTATATTGCGTGATGTTTTTAGCTGAGCAGGGCAAGATCTAGTAAAGCCTTATTCCAAGTTAGTGTCTTTACAATTTCCAATAATTAGATTGGTTTGTTTAAAGCAACTTCTGACAGTCTAGTGAATCCCATATGTAAGCAACAGATAGGGGAGACAGCTGTGCTAAACTGTGTGATATACAGGGTACTCTGCCAATTGTTGTACTGGCAATTCTCAGATGTGTTTAAAAGCTGTAAATTGTTTTTTCAAGTATCACTGAAGGAAATGTAGAGTTTTAAAGGGATAAGATATAAACAGAAGACTAACTGCTCGTCAGTAATCAAAGGATATTGAATTCACGTGTGGAATTAAAGGTGAAGACAGCTAGGGAGTTGGTTAGTTATCTACGTACAGCGCAAAGGGCAGGATACATTTGTTTAAAATGGTTCCACAGACTTGTATTTGGACAACTGAATCTCATCCCAGTGATGGCTTTGCATATCCTGTTTGGCCTCTAGCTGTCAGTCTTGATGGCAAGGGTCTCGTGCAAGTTCTCTCTCAGATACAACACACATGAGAAAACATATCAGACACTATCGAGCACCACAGACAGCTTTGAGCATCTATATGTAGGTGACAGGGATCAAACTCTGTCATAACATGGACCCAAATACTCCACCTAATTTCAAGTTTTGTCCTGTGGACAAAGAGAATAGAAAACAAAAATTGTGTAGGGATAGAAAATATCAATTATGTAAGGCACAGTAACTGTTCCATGCTATGCATGAATACAAAGCTTAACTTTATGAAGAGTAGTGAATAAATTCATTAAAGAGGTAAAGGGAAGTGATGATCTTAAACCAAAGGACTCAGTAGCCTCTGGTTTAATTCTTGGCTCAGTTTCTTCTTCACCTGACAAGAGGCTCTTTGCTACTCATGAAAAAGAGAGAACCCAGTATTTCCCAAAATCAGTACGGAAAACATGAGGAGAAACATGAGGTGGTTTGTGAAAGGCCAATGAATACTCTCTGCCAAGAGACTAGAAAACTTGTGAAAACATCTGTTTTTTCAAGAAACTTTAATCTTTATTTTCTGAGGGCAAAAAACCTCACTAGATTCCCTGGGGGGAGGGGGGAGGGGGAATAGAAACAAGAAAAAGTTCTTCTATTTTATACATTCATAGATAAGAATTTTAGGATGAAAAAAATAAAGAATGAATGTAAGGATTATGCATCATCTCACCTGTGACCATAACTAAATAAAAGAGAATAGTGGTCATTAGTAAATAGGGAAAATTGAAAATGAGGGCTCACTTAAGAACACTTAAAGCTTACTTAATAACAGGGCTCAGAAAGTGTTCAGTCCAAATCCGTTATGTTCATTAACCTCCTGGAAGCTAACAGCACACTTGAAACTACTTCATCAATAACCTTCCAATTAGTGTGGTTCTTAAGGGAAGAGAAAGTGCCCCTATGTGCAGGCCCCTTGTCCTCCCCTGGCCACGGCACCATGTGCTGTTTGCCAGCACTTCCCTGCCTCCTGGCAAGATAAGAGTTCTCCCTTGCAACTCACAGAATCAGCAAGCTGCCAGCATCAATATCTGCCTAATGCTTCCTGTAAAGATGATACTTACTGGCTAATATGAGCTCTCATTTCTGGTTTTCTCTACGGATGCTAATTTGAATGCAATTTTTAAATTCTGTTGTAGATTATATCTCCTTCCTGTAACATGTAAAGAAGCCGCTCTCTAAAGAGGCCTCTTGACTTTCACTAGAGAACTGCAGTACCAGCACAAACGACTTAGAAGGAGCATGGATATAAACTTACAGAGATAATATCAACATTAGTTAATTATCCAGTACATCTATTCAAACTTACACTTCGTAAGTGTATTGCTTATATTTGTCTCAGTTCACTGTAAATCTCCTTTTCATTACTGTTCTCATCCCATAAATGTTACATTTTCTTATATATTCTAGAGGCATAAGTATGGGAAAAAAAAATTAAACACACCGAATATCTGATGAACAGTTCCCTTCTATCCCTAACATATTCAAGGGGCAATATTTCAGTGCTGTAATGAAATAAAACCTTTTCTTGAACAGAAGTATGCTAGCATACTTTGATCATCACTTGTGTCTATTTTCAGCACATATTTGTTGACTGCTCTAGAGTGCATTAAAATAAACTAATCCTTTAGGAATGTGTTTTTTGGTGTTCCAATTATGATAATTAAAAAGATAGTATTCATGCTGCTTAGACTATATGGAGTGTACTTAGATACAATTTGAGACTCTAAAAGCAATGACATACCTGTTGTCCCTATTAAGTACCTATAATTGAGCAGAAATTGACGAGCAAATGAACAGAAAATTGAAAAATTATCCAAACTAGGATTGAAAAGTTATTAACAACCATTAGAAACATGCATAGTAATTAATCTAAGTCACTTTGAACTATGGAAAAAGAGGAAATAAATAAATAGAGCTCATGTAAAGAGAACATCAGGACTAAACTTGTAATAAGATAAATTATATGTACCATATTTTTAAACTCTGCTCTTTGCAGGACATCTTACCTAGATACAGATACTTATTTTTCCTTATTTATTTTTTGGAGATATTCACAGAATTTTTGATCATTCAAGCTATCAATAATTTAGTAATGAAAATGAAATAAAGTGATAGCAAACATAAGGCTGTTTGCACTAAAGTGCAGCAAAATTCAGTACATGTACTGCATACATAAGGTTTGCTGTATTCTCACAAATATAAATATTTTCCCAAATCATCTAGTTTCTATTCTCTATTAATTTTCACTTTTAATGAAAAAAGACCTTTTCTTCCAATAATTGAGTAGCCAAGTGGTCAAATTAAGAACACTAACAGATTGCATGTATATGAAGATCACATGGACTTGTATGGAGATTGTGGTGATTTTTTAATGCTTATGTCAGTGATACAGACTACAGAGACAGAAGAATTTGTGATCCTTCCATCAGGAGTGTGTCAGAGAACTTCCTGTGCTCTGAGCTCTGAAAGCAGAAGCATCTGCCTAAAGTTCAGAAGTGATCAGGACCTCCACATTCCTCTCCACCTCTGCAGGTACCTGATGATCACTCCTTTTCAGAATCCATGGGTTAAGGCACTGATATTGTTTTTCCTCTAAACCCTTTAACAATGCCTTCAGCGACTAAACAAGTTGAGAGTTGCTGTGATTATGCTGACATCATCATTTCCATTTTCAAACTACATGGTCCTAATTTTTAGAATCAACTTTTGGAACCAAGTGTTTTCCAGTCAATGTAGAAACACTGTTTTCCATAATCAAATTCTATTATGTATTTTAAAACTCTTATTTCTCAAATTCCCCTTAGAAAACTTACAAAAAGCAAAAATAGATGAGCCTTGAACACACTAAAATCCAGCTGTTAATTTATGAAAGGACTTTCTTTGTTGTCCCATGACAACATCCAGGTGATAGCACTGGGAAAGAACTTCATCAAAAGTGTTCTATGGAAATAAACATAGTATATCAAGCATACTTACTTGCTTTCTGAATTTCAAAAAAACTCTAGCAGACTAAGAAAGCATGATTTTTTTCTAAAAGAAAAAGCAAAAAGCAACTCACATACTCACATTCACTCTTCACCATTATATCACATGTTTGTTCATTCTGTCTATTCAATCATGTTGTAGTCACGACCAGATTCCTTCATACAGGGCTAGAAAATTACTTTTTATGCAGATCCCCATGAATTCTCTTTCGAAAAAAAAAAAGGATTTGACACTTTCCACACCTATTCTTCCTGTGCTGAGGCCACTATAAGTGATAAGCTATACATCAAAGCTTGTTGTTCAGCAGTTTCTTGTCTAACTTCCTTTGAAATACCTGGGAGAATATTATCTGGTCCTTATATTTGTCACAGTTCATTGTATGAATTTCTTCTACAGTGCCTTCCATTGACACTAGATTTTAAACACTTTCTGGGACTTACCTCTCATAAGAAAAAGCTCCAGGATTAGAAGTTCCCAAACTCTTCCAATGCAATGAATTATCTTACTTTTATGTCTTAGAAACTTTCCTCTTTCAGTGTATTTGAAAGAAGGGTCTACTATTAGTTCTTATGCTCTTAAAAAGTTGGTCCTCAAAATCCTTGTGGGCTTGCTACATCACAACTGTAAATTTCACTTGGTAGAGCTCATGCTTAATTCTTATTCTCAAATTATTCTGGTTAATAGAACTGGTTTTTTTCCCATTGTTTAACTAGGTCTTTAAAATGCTACAGCTTTTGTACTGTGTGACCAGTCCCTCTGAACTTTGTATGGATTAGTACTGAAAACACAGCTGCAAAGCAGTAAGGTAGGAGCTGCTGGATGTGAGATTTGCCCAGTGAGATTTACCCAGCAAATACATCATGCAATATGAGTATGCATAGGCTTGCAAACTTCATTCTCCAGCAGAGCTGTTCTTTCCCAGCAGCATTAATGGAAACTCAGTAGTGATGTGTCAAATATTTATCAGCAACTTCAGACCTGAGAATGTTCCTCCCACATCTCACAGGGCCTCTTCCCCAATAAAAACACACCAGCCAGCAGTGACAGACTGTGCTGTGCCTTTCTATGACTCTTCCCTCCTGTCGCACATCATTTTTAGGGCATGATTACATTTGTACCTCTCTCTCTGGTAGGAGAGGGTTTTGCTCAGAAAGAGCCACATTAATCCTTTTCCTCTTTGAAACAGGCCTAAAAGGACTGTGAATAGCACTGTCCAAGCTTCCAGGTCATGTGCTAGCAGAACAAGAAGGTCAGCAGTTATGACAGAAAATACAATTGCCCCTACACCCACGAGTGATGGGTTACATTTGAAAACTCTCTGCCTCGTGACACTGTTAGACACAAGGAGTGTGAAATTTTCAGTGACCCCAGCCTCTCATTACAGTTTTCTCTAATGTGCCATGGCAGAGAAGCCAAGAGAGCGGAGCACTGCTGCAACTTGAAAGAATACAATATTAAAGAAGCTGTAACAGTGATGGTTCTCATTTCATGCTGATTGGGCTTCCTCTCCACTCACACGATGCATCTCCAGCGTCAGTGGTGTCTGGTGCTGAGTTCCTCAGGAGGAGCAGCTGTCGTGCTTCATGGGCACCTCAGAGCTGTGACCGGCTCAGGGGAGCCTCAAGTGCTCCCTCAGATGACCAGCAAAAATGTGACTGCTTAATGATAGCAGGCCTCTAATTAAGGCAGAGCTATATAAACCTAGAAATAATTTTAATCAAAAGAGCTGCCTAATTATTATACACACTTTACAAATGAGGTCATTTAGACACAAAAGAATTTAAGTGAGAGGTTTGAAGGCAAAATTGTTTACAAAAATTGGTAGAAGCAGATACCAGCTGACTCAGATTGTCAGTCCCCTGCTGTAACTTCAGCGTGATACATTAATTTTATGCCTTTCAAAAACTACTTCTCTGCTACCAAAAGAGATCCAGGGAAAAAGGGGGAATCACCCAGCAATTTTTGATAGTCCTGTCTCTGGGGACCAAAATCACAGAGAAGATGGCAGCCAGCTTCCAGACCCCAATGGCATAGAACAAGAAGACTGATTCAACACCCAAAGTAATAAGAGCAAAGAGAAGTGCCAGGGTAAAGGTGACTCTGTTGTACACTGAAATACTGTGTACACTGAAACACTGAAATATAGAACTTTAAAGCCCATTAGAAATTTGCAATGCAAAGTCACATTAAAGCAAACAGAAATGAACATCGAAATCCATACACATCTTTTAAGAACTCAACTCTTTTACCTTATATGTTCCCACACCTGAATTTATGCTAAAACAACCAGTAACTAAAATTAGAATAAGATAGTAATGTACACACAAAATAATTTCATCAAACTATAAAGGTAAGAATTTTAAGTTAGCTACAGATACCTCTCTTTGTGCTTGAAGGTATTGAACAAATCCACTGGACACCCATTCTTAGGTTTTCTGGTCTATATCACAGTCTCCTCTAGTCATTTATTGCTACATATCTATCAATATTAGAGGACAGAACTGCTATCACTGTACATTTATGGAGGTATGTGTACACATGTTTTCGTTACAGAAAACGGAAGACAGAAAATCTAAGCCTTAATAAAAGTGATTTAAGCTATCATTTGCAATGGACAGAGCACACACACATAGTCACTGCAACCCAGCTGACATCAAGTAACAGGAGTTCAAATCTGTGAGAGTCCTAAGTTTTACAGAACTATCCTCTCACTTAAGTCTCACAGCTGAATTACCACGTTTGAACTTTTAATTTTCAGTCACAAACAACACAAATGGTACAGCTATTGTCTGACACTTGATACATACAATCCCAAACAGGCACTTTATAATTAGGCTCAGAAGTCAGATACTCACTGATCTGGTTGGTAGATGCACTATAAAAAGCATTTACAGTAGTTGGGCTTGTAAACCACCTGTAATAAGAGCAAAAGAATATATCTGTCAGTACACTTACTCATCTCCATAAATAAAAGGAATAAAGATAAAAATTGAACTCAGTAGAAGGAATTAAAAATATTAAGGATCTGGAATACATTAAAGTTGAAGTATTTCTCCATTTCAACACATGCTACCTACACTTTCTAGAACACTGAAATTTACCGTTCACTGAGTTTAAGTGTGTACAGTCAATGAATGCTCAACTGGAGTGATCCTTAAGCTTTCTATTACCTAATCTGCTTAATTTCTAGGTGACCATTGTGCTTGAAAGGTCTGCCGTGCTGATACTGAAGTTCAGGCAGCAGAGGCTGCCACACTGACAGCAGCTGTGAAAACTCTCTTGGGTGGATTTCAATCGTGTGAAGAAACTCCCTGTTGAAATTAGAGAGCATTTTGAAACAAGTGTAGTGGTTTCAGAGGCTTTGCTGAACAACTACTTGAACAATTAGGTTTATACCAGCAACACAAGCTGATACTTTCTGGGAATGTAAATTCAAAATGAACAGTTTTGTGTTCTGTACCCTACACAAAGAACATGGCCGTCAGTGTGCTCCTAAACAAATAAACCTATTGCAAAGTATTTCTTCCTGTAGTTTGATTTCTCATACATACTGGAGGAAAACCTAGATTTGAATAGGATTGGACTTCGATGATCCTTGTGGGTCCCTTCTGACTCAGAATATTCTATAATTCTATGAATGGCAAATAGGATTTAAGAATCTCCTTAGCTTAAGCTCATATATATTGACAGTGGCTTCAACCACAGACTGAAAAATCTCAGCTGACTTCAGCAAGATCCAAATCACCTCAGATGAAACCCTGAGTTCAGTGAGCCCAAGATTTCACCTTATGATTTTGTAAGGAAGAACTGAGATAAAAATAATTAGTGGTTAATTCATAATAAATTAGAAGTGAGTCCAGTAAATCTCCAAACAGGAACATCCTGATGTCTTTAGCAATGCATTACTCCAAAGTTTTGTAAAGCTACATGAATGCAATATACTTGCTTCAGAAAATTTCTTTCAAAGAGAAGAGATAGGAGCTGCAAAACAAGGAGTAAGACGAAGGAAAAGCTAAAAGAACATGGAAAATGTGTGATATCAGTAACAATCATGTACACAATCTGTGTTTTAAAATAGCACCATCAAATAAATGAGTCATCTGTAGATCCTGACTGTTTTTCTGACAACTAATGTCCTCCCGTAAACCACGTAACAAAGGGAAGAGTTTTAAAATGTGTTTTATCAATAAATTTAACTGCTTCTCTTATTCTTCAAGCTGAGCAGCTTATTTTACAACGCATCAAATAGAAAAACTAATCAATGAGGGCAACAACAATGCTGTCATGTACATATCTTAACCATCCATCATATTATAGGCTCTAATTGTCACAGATAACTCTCCTTTGTTTGTTTATTAGGAGACTGTGAATGGGAGGAGGAGGGGGAGGTTGTTTTCTGGTGTGTCTTCTGTTTTTTCCATAATAAGGAGATTAAATGTTAGAGGTAATGTAATGAGATAATGGAAAATTGAAGGAAGAATGTGTATGGTGAGGGGATAAAGAAAAAAATTAGGTTTAATCAACTACATTTCAATTTCATGTTTGTTCAAAGCAGCAATTAGCTGAACTGTTTTGAAGGATGCAAGCCTGCCACATATGCTCTGGGACCTGTTCTCCAGGCTTAGCAGTAGGTCTGGGGGACTGCCCCGTTTCTGACAAGGAGAGAAACAATCTGAAAAGGATCCACCTGAAACATTCAACACTTTAATTTACATGTTACTGTAAATTTGATCAAAGACACATAGTGTTCTGACTTCCCCCTCACCCTGTTGGCTTGTTCTGCTTACAACAATCTTTCCGTTCTCACAAACAGCAACTTTTAAGCATGAAAAAGGCTTCTGGAACAGCAAATATTCCCTTTTTGCAAATTCTTCTTAGCCTCTCATTTCCAGTTAGAGAATCAAGGGCCTGAGACAGGTAACAGATACTTCAAAATAAACTAATGTGCTTTGCTCTTCTCCCCATCCTCTTTGGTGCTGCAGCCCTGGGGCTTACCACAGCTAGTTGGAGGCAGGAACCACCACAAGCAGTGGTCAAAGAGCTCTTCATTGACAAGTGACATCTCTCTAACAGGACAAGTTTGCACCCATTTTTATTGAGTGAGGAGCTAGTGACACATGTACTTGTCAGCACAGGAACACCTCAATTTGCCCAAGAACAACAGTGAATGCTGTTGGCATTTGGTCCACAGTTACTGAGGGAGGACATCACACCATCCTCCGGCCATACTTTCATACCTGTAAATTCACAGACTTGGAGCTTGTAGAGTACCTACTAAGACATATCACAGCATCTCCATCCTGAGACAGCTTCTTTCTTCATGATCTACCACAACAATAAAAGAGCCTGTCCTGTTTCCCGAGCTTAGTATGAACCAAAGACCAAGAGCAGCCTTGATTTTCTCATTGTAAAACTGAATTAAGTTCTTCCTAAGTTGCTCTTTCATAGCAAGGTCTCAAAATGACCCTGTATGAAGTTCTTGTCTTTTTAAGCAGCTAGGAAAAAGAGACTTAGGAGCCATACAGAAAGAACAAGAGTTCTCTAGTTGCAAGCAGAGTATAGAGCTTAATTTCATATCTAACACTTGGAAAGGAGCATATTTCCATTCCAGCATTTTGTTGTACCATTCTGAGCCACTCTCAAAAAGATTTAGGAAGTATTTTCCCCAAAAGAGTAGAAATAACCATGAATGCTTCCATTCAGACTAGCAGAACAACTTCACTTCTCATCTATTATCCTCTTTCACTGAGCAAATTGAGAACACTGAACCTTCAGTGACAGACCTTAACTAATAGCACACCAAATTACCATATGAAGGTATGTAATAAATAGCTGTTGCTTTTAAATTTTAAGGTGAAGCAATTTTAGAAATAACTCTCATTTCTGTTTGAAGTCAGGTTGCCTGGGCATTTACTCTAGGTCTGGTTAGAATTTCAGTGCAGTTTATCTACTAACAGAAGGCTAGAAAAAAGAGACAAGCATAACACATTCCTAGCTCTTATTAATTACAAAGTAAACAAATAAAAAAGTCTAGAATTGTTTGTTGTTTTCATTTGCTATAAGCACGTGATAAAGGAACAGCTTTGAATGATGTCCTGTAGCATTACCTATCAACTAATGTAGCAGTCAAAACCTAATGCTGCAGACTCAACAATTTTGAGACTTCTCTTGTAGAAATATAATCTGAAACCTACACTGAAATAGCAAATGAGGCAGATACTCTCTTAGTTTGGGTTTCTTTAGGCTACAATTTTCTCCATGATATTTTCCTTTCTGATTTAAGAGTATAGAGTGGTACATTGCCAGTCATGAAGAGAGGCAACTGGGAACATTTACATTACAGGAAAAAAGCTTATTAAACTATTTAATTTTCTGTAAAGCACAAAGGTAAGTTGCAATTTGTTTTCTCAGCTTTTTGAGTTGGAAGAAATCACTGTTTGCTGTTCAACATCTGAAGTAAGAAATTAAAAAAAAATCATAAATAAAGAAAATGAACTTGTGAAAGTACAACACTTAAGCTGGTTAGCAGTGAAAAGCTGTACAGAGTTGCTGGATGCTGGAAAATGTTTTCCCAAGAAAGTACTATTAAAAAAACCTTCTAAATGGGAGGCAACCTTCAAGGTTACTTTCAAAAGTGTATTTCCTGTTCTCATTGTTAATCTGTTTTATACATTTTCTCATGTAGAAACATAAGATTAGCATCCCAGGCCAGGCTGCCATCTATCTCCCTCAGGGCTGGGCAAGAAACTGGGATGGTAAAGCTGGGCCCAGCCTTCAGTGCCACTTCACTGTTTAAAACAAGGATCAAAGACCAGGACAAGGCTCCAGGAGAGACTCCTTTCCAGCCTCTCCTCTCCAGGGCAGGTCCCACACACACAATTTCTGAGCTCTCCAGCAGTATCTCTCCAACAGACAACAGCCTACCCAGTGTTTTTCATGGCTGCTTTTCCCTTTTTGCAGAAGGAGCGTTTACACTGTCCTTAACAGCATCCAACACAGCCCCTCTCAGAGTGGCCCTCCTTTGTGTCAAACCAAGAGTCAGGGCTTACCAACAACAGTGTGTGGCCAAGAAAAATAGGAATAGGTCCTGGAGAAGATCCAGAAATCCTCTCATAGCACAACTTCTTGGTGTCCTCTGATAGGGATACCAGATGTCTACATCCCCAGCACTGAAAGCTGAGTAAAAAATGAATGATTTGTCCAGGTCTAAAAATCTTAGATTATGTCCTCACTTCAAAGGAGAGAGATGAATAATAATGAAGTGGTATGCCCAAGAAGCCCTCTGATGCCTTTTTATTTACAAGTATGATATCAGTGTTAAGAAGGACAGATTCAATCACTGATAAAAAGGTGCATCAGGTGTGTGTTTGTATATACATACACATATATGTATGAATGTGTATGGCTCCATGGATGGATAAGCAAATGCAACTAAAACTCTGACTCTCCTTTGTTTCTCCCTTCCACATGGCAATCACTTTCCTCTATACTGTCTTTCATTTCCCTCTGCTCTAGCTGTGTCTCAGCTGCTGCTCATCCTCCCACACTGCCCCCTTCCAGCCTCACCTCCTCCATCCACCCCTCTCAACGTAACCAGTGCTGGTTTGTGCACCATATTCCTCAGCACCTGCACAAATCCCTTTTGTTCGTCTCTCTGCTGATACCTGAGCACTTTCTTCTTGTTCAATAGAGCCAGCTGTGAAGATGACAGCAATCTCCCCAGCCAGCTGTGACAATGGCAGCTGGCATCCAAAGCGGGTGTTGAGGACAGCAAGTTACACTTCCCGCAGCTGTGCTGCCCAAGGGGAACCTGGCTCCCAGGATGTGCAGAACAGGCAACTCCAGCACCCCAATACCTTTTCACAGCTCTTTGGTACCAGTAGCTCCCCCACCCACATCCTGAGCGATGCCTCATCTGAGTTCTTACATGCTCCTTTTTCCTGTCAGGCAGATAAGTGCTAGGGATGGAGGGAACAGAACAGAAAACAAAGAATTTTGATAATTACTCCTGATAGGTTGTTGGTTTTTTCTCTTTTTAGATTAAAAACCTGTTGAATTTCCAAAATAATTAATCTCTACTTTGATATCCATATTCCCCCTTGTTTTATCAAACTCCTTTGTCTTGTATCCTCCAGCTTCTCTGTCCATCCCCTCATGGGGTTTTCCTGGTGCTTTGTGTGAACCCTCATTTTGATTTTCCGTTAGTTGATTGTGCTGAGGAAAGTCGTTGCAGTTTGAAATAATATTGTTGAGAAACAAGGACCATCTGCTAAAAGAATATTGTGTTTTACTTTTTGGATGTAATTACTTTATTAGCTGGTAACTTATTTCCTTAAACACTCATTTTCTTATTTATCTTTTTCAGTCCACAACTTTGACAATATTGTAATATCTATCTCTAAATATAAATGCTATGCAAAAAGCTACTAAAGTGGAAAAGAAGAAATGAACTAAACAGAAACAAAATCCCAGGGGTAGTTATCTATTAACACAGCACCAAGCTTCACCAAAAGATCTGTGGTGTTCTATTAAATGTAAAAGTTTATAAAAACAAAAACAAACAAAGAAAAAGAGAGAGAGAAAAAGAAAGAAAGAGAGGAAGGGAGAAACAGAAAGAAAATAAGATATGTAAAAGCAACAGAAAGCAGTAGAGTGTGATAGTTTAAAAGTGGCAAGTGGCTAAAAAGTGGCTGATATTTTTGAGGCCATGCCTCAAACTGGTGAGTGGGAGTCATTGGTTTATTTTAACAAATTTTAAAAAATTTACTGGAGGCAGCAGTGACTGTGTGCCTTGGTACCCCTCAGCAGACAGAGTGGCACCACTTTCAGGGCCCTTTTCTATCACTGAGTAGTTGCAGAGACAGAATAATCTCCCAGCAGGAACCCTAATTATTCCTCCCCTCCAGGGCTCAGGTGGAATTACCTCCAGTCCTGCAGAAGGCAGAGCACATAGGTGTGCTAACAAAGGAAAGAGACCGAAAATCAAACTGCCACCCCCCAGGCCAGAATGTGCCCTGAGGGATGACAAGAAAAGCACAACAAAGGTGATGAGGGGGCTGGCTGTTACATGGTCCTAGAAATAAGATAGTAAAGACAAACATGAGAAAGTGTTCCATCTTGGTAGTGGGCAATCGGATAAAACCTTCAATTTTTAAGCATACCCATGCCACAGTTCTCATACTGCAGTCCTTGAGTCAGGGACTACCTACCAATTAATTTCCTTACAGGGTAGTTTTCCCATCATGCCAAGAATCTACACAGTCTGCATTAGTGCTGCCCCAATGCTGATCACGAGGAGGAGGAGGTTGCTGATCACAATTGCCATACAGAGGCAAGTGTTATTTCACTGCTCTCATGGAACTGTTACTCTGAAGAGAATATACTATCACGATCTAGTCCTGACATCCAGGAAAATCCCTAAAATGATCCCCTGGGATTAACCAGTGCAAGGTCTGAGAAAGCTGTGATGAGAAGGTAAAATTCAAAATTAAAATTAAGGTATAAATAGTCCCTTCAATATATGGGGCCAAATTACAGCACTCTAACTGGGATGTCCTGCTAACATCCTCTGCCTTCCTCATGGACAACATGGAGCCACCTTCAAAACAAGGTATGGCTCAGTTTCAGTAGGATTTTCTGGAGTCCTAAGGAAATACCAGCACAGGAGCTCAGCAGCAGCACCAATTTCAAAGTCTGTGTGTAGACGGAGTAATTTTTAAGTATCATGATTACACTAATTAGGTTCTGCTTAGGTTTTAATTTGCATTTTAAGGATTTGATTACCCACCAGTAAAAAAAGAGACTGATTCTCTCATGTATTTTATGACAGTTTGTGGCACAATCTGCACTCTTGTGTTTACAAATAAATAAAAATAACATATGTAAATTCAATTATGTTTCATTCTGTACCATTGCTATCAACAGCAGGTAACTAACAATGCTGATTTATATTACTAATAATAACATTCTTATAATAACATTCTTACAAAATTTATTTCATAAATCCCCACTGTACCATTTCAAATTCTAACTGTGACCAAGAGACATAATCCATTTTTAATTGCGATTCAATTACCCCTTTTTTCATTAAATTAAGTTTAAGCTGCAAGAATATGACTACTGTGCATTCAAACAGGGATACCTAGAGTTTAAAAAAAAAAAAAAACGTCCCCAGGGGTTTCTGAATAACAGAGGGGTTTGCCCATAGGCTTTTTGTATCATAATATGTTGCCATGTATATAATTCTATTAAAATTAATATATAATAGTATTTGTTCTATAAATTAGATAATATAAATTAAAACATTGTTAGAAGAGTATGTAAATTTGCCTTTTGTCTACTCACTCTGTTTTTGGAACTTCTTTTCTAAGCCAGTAGAAATCAGATTGGGCCGCGTATTTGCGAGTTTGCAATACATTGCCAAAATAGTCACTTTCTGTAAACTTCAGCTGTATGGATAAAGCACAGACATTTTAAAAGCACGTCCAAAGAAACAAAAGCTGTCATAAAAAGCATAACTTCTATTTTTTACAAGATAATCACCTAATTTTTCAGCAATTATGGAAGCAATTAGAATTTTCACATTTTGGTAGGAAGAATAAATATTTTATGATCTTAGTCAAAACACAGCAGTGGAACGGATGTACACGAGGGTCTGGAATGCTGGAAAGGCTCTTTCCTGTGCAGAGAGGTGTTGAAGAAATCATAAGCACCCAACAATGGATTGCAGATGGAACTTCTCTTTTCCAGGAGGAAGTAGGCTTACTTTTATTTTTAAAAGTGCATTTTAAAACCACTTCTAACAATGTCACAAAGCCCCCTTTCTCAGTTTGCTTTACATTTTATAACAAATACTTCATACTCTGTGCCCTCTGAGGGTTCTGCCACTGCTTTCTTACTGTTTCTCACACTAAATATATACAGCTATAGGGCTCCGTGCTTCCATGAGTTTCCAAATCCAATAGCAATTACACATACACATACAAATAACCATGCAAGCAAAAGGGATGTTAATAGTTCATAAATCCAGATGATATCCCTCTCATCAGCTTAAAACAATCCTAGGATTTGAGAGGAAGTTGTATTTCAGATGTAAACTATGGTTTTGCAACCATGATTAATAAGTACTTTTCACCAGACATTGCCACTTATCTGGGCAAATGCTTTATCTCATTGCACTGTCTTCACAGCACCATCTCACCCTACACTTCCCACAAACAAGGACTAGGCTGGTAGAGCTGGTTCTTCAAAGTTTTCTCAATAAATTAGGTCTCTGTTTAGTGTCTGTTCATGTGCTCTGGCAAAGATGACCATGTCTCTTGTATTTTACTGGCTCGGGATTGAATTTATGGTTCTACTTTGCCTGTGACTTTCAGTAATACAATTCATCACATGCATGCCACAGTTAGAAAATGGCAACGTATATTATTATTGTTGTCACTGATGATGATGATAATAATAATAATAATAATTATTATTATTATTATTATTTACCTTCCTGCCTTAGTTAGGCTGAACAGGTCAGGAAGGAGTCCCCCCACAGTATCTTTGCCCAGCAGCCAGCACAGTAAGCCCATACATTGACTAGGACCTCTTGACAAAATTATAAGCAACAATCATAAATAAAATTCATAGACTGGAGAGCCTATATAGGGCATTATAAATTGTGATATTCTGAGGTAAAATGCTTGTTGTGTTTTTGAAGACCATTATTTTGAGAAGAAATGCTTTTGGTTTGTTTCATTTTTATAACTAAATACCAATTACAGTGTATGTTTAACCTTTAAAATGCTTATTATCAGGAAGGTTCTTTGCACCCAGGTGCATTTTACTCCCCACAAGCCTCCTGATCTCATTTAGGCATGCCAGCATTGACAATTTAGACATGAGAGTTAGTACACTTAATTAAAAAATAACATAAAAATAACCAGGCAAGCAAAACTCCAGGTGCATGCCAAACAAAAGACAAGCTTTGATTTTAGACAGCAGTGAAACAGAGCAAAGAATAGCTGCAATATGTAAACGAAGAAAGCTGCAAGTCTGACACTTACTATTTTGATGTCTTCATTAATATATGTGTCATTCATTATAAACTGAGGGTAACCAACTTTCGCCATAACTGCTTTTGCCTTTGAAAAAGAAAATGAGAAAAAAAGTGTTGACAGATAAAACCACTTATCAACATACGGCTTTTTTTCCCCTGCTCTGTTTCCATTTTGCATTATTATACTTCCCTAGAGGCATCCTAATTTAACTTCAAATCAACTTGCCTACAAGGTAAAATTGGCGCCACAAATGAGCTCGGCATCACAATGCAGAGGGTCCAGATTCTGTTGTCAGATTATCACAGTGGGTCTGTTGTTGCCTGCAGAGCTTTTGCGTAGTTACAGCAATGTGTTTGAGTGCAAAATCTTAACAGCTGATTTTCCCTACCAGTTCTTGTGTTAATCAGATGGTAAAATGCCTGTTTATACAATGTTTTCCAAAGGACAATAGGAAATGGTCCGTTTTACTATGGCACAGTAGCAGGTACACATTCAACTCTCAAAACAGATTTGATACACAGATGTGAATGAACCTTGGTCCCAGCAAATGCAGACTGGTGTATTTCTACTGAGGGCCACTTCTATTTGCATCTGAGGATGGGTACACACTCTTCTGAAGGACACTGTGCTTTCCTAAAACTACAAGACTAATTTTTGTTTCATTCTTCAGTTTTTGCCCTTTCCCTAATGTTAGTAAGGGTGTTGAAATAAGTCACTTCACTTTTCATTAACTTTGCTTTTTTTAACTCTTTTAATCATGACTTGATCCCCGTATTTATGCACAGTTTGTATAAACACTCCAGTGTGAAGTGATAGTAGCTGTAGATGAGTATTACCACTTTGTAAATCATGGTGTGAATGTATAAACAGCCTGAGTATTCTTCTCACAAAAACATCACCAGGCCACCCTTACACCCAGAATCTCTCTGGAAACAGAATTTTCCAGAAGAAAAGCAAAAAGGTACAAAAAGATAAGACTACATACCAAGATGTGAAATGTGACAATCTGTAAAATAAATTAAAGCTATGATGGACTAGGGTAGCACTAAGCTTTCATTTTGTATGTTTTCAGGATGCTGAATGTATTTTCCCCATAAGTCTTTGGAATTTCCTCCACCCCTCAAAAAGCACTCTTCTGGACATTTGTTCTTCAAACTCAGATGTCAAAACTCAAATGAATATTGCAAGATATAAAATGCAATAAATTAATTGGCCTCTAAACCAACTGCAGACGTACCAACCCTGCATTCTGTTTTTGTGAGCACAGCCTGGACCCCTCTGGGGTCCACCAACTTCCATTTCCCTCCTCAGGGGGTGACTACTCATGGAAAGATTCCCCATCCTGCACAATTATATCCTTTCTGTCTTCTGCCCCTCCACAGTATCTCAATACGACAGGGCCTCCTATGACAGCCAGAATTAGAAATGGCTGTTCCACTACTGTAAGAAGGAAGCTGATGGAGGACTCCCCCCATTTAACCAAAATAATTCTGTCTCCTTTTCTATTTTTCAAGAAGAAAGGCCTCTTTGCTTCTTTAAACTCCTTCAATTTCTCAATCTCATTTCCAATCCAAAGTCATAATCCTCCATTCGTGACATCACAATTAATTGTGGTTGAGATAATTAAGATGTCACAAACAGAAGATAACAACTTCAGGTAGGAAATTAGCAGCAGGAGCAGATGATCTCTTAAGCAAGAAAGATCCCATTGTCATGCAAATTGCTCTAGTGATAAAAAAAAGCAACGGAAGAAAAATGCTGAATGGAAAATATGAAATGAGCCAAATAACCTCTCAACAGAATGTTTTCTCAGTTTTCCAGAAGGTTTAGCAGTCTTTCAAGATATTTTAAATGCTATAGAGAGGAGGGAGAATAAAAAGCCAGGGAGGGAGCACTATTCATCTGCAAGTTTGTAGGTAATCAGGAGTGTCTAATTTTTTTCCTAGTGGTGGTGTCAGGTCCAACTGACTGAACTTTGCAAGGAACTGCAAAATTTTCTTTACCATTTCCCATGTTTAAATCCCAGTTAAAACTATCCTTGAAAAAGGAAAGAGCAAAACTCATCAGTTTTAATTTCTGCTAAGTCAGCTGCTTATGTTCGGTGAATCTCAAATGTTTTGCATCAGTTCCAGAGTACCCATCTGAATCACAGTAACCTTTGTGTTGAATCTACTTAATGGAAAACCTTAAGATTTGAATTAAACAGATTTAATTTTAAAATTGACTTATATGATGAAGAACAAACCCTTTAAAAACAATTTATGGTGCAACATTTAAAAAAATCAACAGCGGTTTTAAATCAAATGTAAGGATTAACTGTGTCAGTACAATGGCATTTTACTAATGATTTAGTCAGTACAGTGTCGATCAAAAATTTTTGATCCTGTTTTGGTATATAAAAGAACATTTTTTGTTTAGAGCTAGATTACATCCTTTAAAAGTGCTCTTAATTTGTATACTGTCTTCCAAATAGAAGCAAATAAATTCATGCCTCACTGGCTGTAAATGCAAAGGAGTATAAAGCCAGCCGAGATCTGGCAGTGCTTCTTCGCTGAGAGATGGGCTCTGCCCTTAAACACATGGTGCTGATTGTCTGGTTGTTACCAAAGTAATGCCCATCTCCACCACATGGATGTTTTGGGATCTTTGTGGAATATCTGCCATATCTCTCTCACTCTCTTCTTCTGCAGCAGCCCCCTGAGGGCAGCAGCTTGGGACTGCCAAGTTTTGGCCCTTTTAGATCTCACTCTTTAACCAAGCATCTCTAAGAGTGAGGCTGATGACTCCAGGCTCCTTAAGAGCTGGTCTGACATAGGTTGAACTAAAGATCAAATATAATCACATAATCTCACAAGTAACCATATAATTAACTTTTTTTAAGTTTTATTTTATTGACACTTAAACCCTTTACTCTTTTCATGGCCCTGCTGCATTAGGAAAGGAAGATGGGAAGCATTCTTCAGCTAGACTACTTCAGGAGAGCTGGGCACACTCTTCAGGTGACACATACTTTTGCTTTGTGACATGAGATTGAGATTTCTAAACATGAGAATAAAATAGTTGGGCACTACTATACTATGAGGTATTTTTTTGTAAAAGCTATATAAAATCCTAGTAAATAACAGAGTTTTTCTTGGAGAGGTTTATGAAAGTAAACTCAAAAGGTAATGCTGCTTCCAGTACTTTGATGCTTTATCAATGTCTAAAGCTGTCTGTATTTTGTAGGATAGATAGATAGAGAAGGGGAATATGCTATTTTATTGCATTTGTTATTTAAAAGTTCTTACCACAATTTGTGTGGTTTAGAGATCTGAGCAAATAAGACAAAGCTGATGCTGACAGTGAAGGATGTGTGGCTCTTGGTTGGGGAAAATGTTTCCTATGGCCAAAGCAAAACCTATGAGAGGACACAGGAAGCCCTCTGAAGTCCTTGATAATCCCTCCAACTGGGATTTTTCCTAGGGGCTTTGCATCAGGTGCAAACCCGCTCGGCTGAGCCCCGCACACAGCCCAATTTATTTACACAACTGACAAGGTAGAAAGTATCATACTGGGAGCAGATTTCTGAATTTGCATGTTGGAAGTCTTGTTTCTGTCTCTGTCTTTTCTGTTCACTTGTGTAATATTTAACAGCAGTTTGAAGACTCCTTAGTTATACAACACAAGAAAGTGGAAATCTCTTCTACAATTGGCTTGCTCTTGGATAATGATGTCAGTATTTTCCCCTTGATAAGATTAAAAGTATGTTTAAGGGACCAACATTTCCAGAGGCATCCATATGCATACAGAGAATTCAAATGAAATGTGACAAATGTACAGGAACCAGCCATGTGGCAATTGCACATGAATCCACCATAAACACACCATGCAGAGTTTTATGGTTTAAAGGCTCATTTAATTCCTTTTTCTAATTTGCATATTAAATAGTCATGTGTACAGGAAGAAAAAGGGTGATGGGGTACTTCCCCCAGCTATTGTTAAGCGCTCAGCCTAAGTTGGGCTGTTGAGTAAATTAAGAAAACTCATCACTGCAGTACTCTTCTGTCATTGGCAGCAAGAGGCTCTCACAGGGGGTGACACAGAGAAGCAGCTCACTTTAGAGTAAGTCATGATAACTGTTTTCCAGCCCAGCAGCCAGAGAGAGCAGGCTCTGAGGCAGAAGACCCAGGACTACTCCCTCCACCTCTCATTATGCATGGAAGTTTCCCCACTGACTTCAACACAGCTGAGATTTTATCATCAGTGTGTCTTTCTGTCACAATGAGAGCACTGCTATTCAGTTTACTACTGAGACAATATAATAAAAGACCTTTCACTCTTGACTTAACAACTTGCCAATGTGGGAATGCACAGGTATTTCAATGCTCCAAAGCATCCTAGTTTCCAGTCTATTCAAATTCTCACTTGACAACCAAGTGTGTGAGCTGTCTGAGAGCCTTTTTTGCCACTCAGAGTATGATCTGGATATTTTATATGCTAACAACACTAAGTACTGACATATTGTACTTACTATAAAGAAAAAAAAAACGCGACACATCTCACCCCTGACAAAGTTTTATGAGTCTGACACAGATCTTCTGTATATCAACTTGACTCAAAATAACTTTGTGAAGATCATTTTCAAGCTTCTAAATATATAAAAAATTAATACAATTACAGTTCACTGAAAAAATAGCATGAAATACATTCTGAAAGCTAAAATCATTCACGGCAAAGTAATGTTCCATTTAATTACAAAGATTAATTCAGCCTTTATGTACGTGTCTGGTCATTTCATTTTTCATTGAAAACAGATAATTCAAGAGCCATCTGGTAAAACTGCTGCATAAATATCACTGCATCTAACTAGGTCTTATGTGTAGAAAAACTAGGAAAATGGAGTTATGGATCTTGGCAAAACACAGAAAAGTTCCAACACAGGGCTAAAGCCCAGTCCTCCAGATGTCAGTAAGAAGTGACCCACTGATTTGAGTGATAGACTGGGCTCACCTTCATGATGAGTAGTATTTCCTTTGTGGGGCCACACGAAATCTCAGGGATTTGCACATTGTCAAATACAATCAAAAGTGAAGTGGCAATTCAAACATGAACACTTGGCCTGAAATGGCAATTTTTAATAGCACTTGATCTGCAGTGAACTGTCTGTAATCCATACTCCAGAATATAGATAATCATTAAATTATTTATTTTTAAACCTTGGCTTTAACTGTCTTCTTTTATTTGCATATCACAATAGTAGAATAATAGAAACTGAGTAGACTTTTCAGGAGTTAGTGTTTAATTTAATAAAAATTCACATACCACCACCTCACACTGCACCATAACCATCCCCTGTGTATTACAATAATTGTTTTGAATGCTCTAAAATAATTGATTATGAAGACAGAAAATACAGTTCTCATTCCATTCTTGTAATAGCTTGAGGCCAGGGGAAAAAAAATAAATCTAGTGACTTAAGTGAATAATGACACCCATCACATACACATAAAATTGCTTTCAGTTAAATACACATTGTAGTTTCAAAACCAGCTGAGTCTATTTAACAGCTTTGTGCTGCCAAATGAAAGAATGTGCTAGTCCTCACTCTTCTTCTCTGTTCCTCTCATCTCTGTCCATACTTCTGCTCATGCTGCTTGCACCCACAGCCTCCAAAGGCTGCCTCAGCTCCTTGCCACCTCTTTCTGTGAGACTGCTTTCTGTGAAATTCACTACCACAGCAGGAATCTCACCAAATATTTCCCCAGCCAATTTTCCACCAGATCAGTGAGCTGAATTACTCAGTACTGCATGGAAAGACCCAGCAAGTGCTGGAATCGCACAAGAAAATTTCTGGGGACACATGATGTGGGAAAGGGGGGAAGACTTACGTGATACACTACTTACCTCCTCCTCTGAATCACATTTTGAAACCAAAGCCTCACTCAGAGAAAACTTACTGACAAGAAAATATTACCTAACACACTTAAAGTACCATACAATACATTATAATCCTAGAAAACAGAGAGGAAAAGGGACACAGCAATTCCTAAGCAAACTGTTCACTGGGATTATATATTCAGTCATAATAGCTACTATCTAGCAAGACAATATTACTATTGCTAAGCATAAAGATACAAGCATTTAAAAGTTTATAGGACTGCCAGGGACAGAAGAGCCAGAAAAAGCAACAATGTACCTCAGTGACACTCTTTCCTGTCCTAAATCCCTTTCACTTCTGGCTCTCTGGAATACAAAGACTCAGTCACTGGTTCAAACACTGTGATGATAGTTTCACTGGAATTAACTTTTCAGTTTAAACTAATCCCAAATTAAATTACCTTTTTTTTTTTTTTAGCAATAGAACTGGACCAAGTCACAGAAAGTGGGAAATTAGTATATTTATTTTGGTTTTACTGATATAAATATACTAATTGACTGTGATATTTTCACAAGCGTTAACTCCTCAGTTCAATGCAACAGTACAATTAATAGACCTACTCCTATTTTCTCCTACCATCTTGGTTCCAAACCCATTCTGCTGCCAGCTTTGCTTTAATTTTGCTAGGAAAAAGAGTTCCTTTGCCCATTATATTTGAATGCCATCTTCCATTTGTAACCTCTGTATGACAATTACGATGATTCCATTATTTTGTACAGAATATTATATATGACAGACATAAATTCTGTCTTTCATTAACAGAACCATAAGTCTCTAAATTAAATACCTTTCTTTGTGGCATAAAAGAAACACATAAAGTATCTTCATCTTTGATTATACAATACATAAGAGTACTTATACTGCAGATCAGAACAACCAAGTTCCTGGCAAAGAATGTGTTTAACACCTTATAACACCATTCCTGTCCAAAGCACTTTGGTCAGTTTTAATGGTCTTTGGATTCTCAGTGGAGCTGAAATGATGCCCATGGTCCAGAAAAAAAGGATGATGTCCAGATATGCAAACGACTCAGCTATGGCATCATGGCACCACACCAGCAGTGACAAGCCTGCTCCAGCATGGGGATTTCTGCACTGGATTCACCTCTGCACACCTGTGGATCACTTAGGGCATGCCTATGTGTGGACAGGTAGGAGCTCCTCCAGCTGCACGTCAAACAAGCCAGAAGCAAGTGTTGTGGTCTGAAGGCGCAGACTACCATTAGTATCCTGCTGGTATATATACGTCTCATGGTATATGCTGCTAAACTGCCTTTGACAGGGCTCTAATAGCTTGTGCACCAGAGCTAAGCTTGGACACACACTTGGCACTTTAAAAAGCCGTGCCTTCTCATGTCTTTATTTTCAGGAAATACTCTATGTTTTTTAATACAATTGTGTCTTAAAACAAAAAAAGCATTAGCCAAATACTCCTCCAACTGAAAATTCTCTTTGTGTTTTGAAATTACCTGAGATATCTTACTGAACAAATTTTGCACCAGAATCCTAAGGATTTGCAATGGCACAAAAAAAAAAAGATACCTTTGGCTGGGCTTTATTATGTTGGTGAGCTGCAGAAATTTTTAATAGAAACTCCTTCCTGGATTTATTTCACTGCTCACCCCCAAAGCACCTCATGAGTTGACCCATACTCCCATGCCACCTCTTGCTAGAAAAACACTCACCTTGCTGCAAAAATCTTTTCTGCTGCTTTTGTATTAGCTCTGGGCAAGCAGCAAGCTTAACAAAAACCACAGTACTGGCAAAATGAAAGTCCCCAGGGACCCAAAAACCCCAATGTTCTGAAGAGATCTCTGGCACCAAACACTGAGAGAGGGGCAGCCCTAGGGACTGGGAAAGGGCAAGGAAGCTCTCTCCCCATCACAACTGTATGGGATGTGATTTACCACAGTGTTTCTTGTTCAGTTCTATGCAAAACTTTGAATAACCTGTTCCAGAAAGTGACAACTTCTGACCTTAGCCTCTGCTCGCATCAGTTCATATTCATTTAATATTTTCAAGGTTAAGCAAAGGTTGCAGGGCAATTATTTTTTTTTTTTAATAATGAAAAGCACATGAAAAATTTCCTTTTCATTTCTCATTTCACAAGAGAGCTTTAGCTGCAGTTTAGATACAGCTGGGACCAGACAAGGCAGAGACTCCTTTTAACGCTACTCAAACTGGCTCAGGTAAGCAATATACAGGACATGGAGATCACCACAGCCAGGAAATGCACGTTTATTGGAAATCGACAGGGAATGCTAATTAAAAACCTGATTGTGCTCTTGTAGACTTCTCCATACAGAGAATGGGTCTCCCATATCTCAATATCTGTTACTGCTGAGCTGGGGAACTACATTGTCTTTGTAATTGTACCTCTACAGGAGACAGGTTTACTTATCAAAACAAAAAAAGATAATGAAAGTTAAAGCTGAAACTGTCCAAGACTTCAAGGGGTGGTGGAGGATCTCTTGCCCTTTGGAAGAATGAATCTGTCTTTCAGCATACCAGTGCTTTCATGTTGCATTTCTGCCACAAAAGCTTCAGATTCACTCTGGTCCCTGAGCATCTGCAGGTGTGTCTGTCCATCTGTCTCCCTTCTTCTATTTCAAGCATGAGATTTGTCACAAGTGTTTTGATGTCACACACCCATTCTAGCCCTATGGAGTCGTGGCAGAGTCTGAAAAATGACAGCTGTGAGATCAGGGTTAAATACAATTTCCTCTCCCTTCACCTGTTTTCCACTATCTGTTTGCACGGTGCTCAGGTTATTAATGGAACTGACATCCCTGCACAACTGAGTGAGCAGTAGCAGCAGCCAGATAACAAGGGAGAAGCTGACAGCAGCAATCTAACCCCAGAGATAAGAGATAAGCAAACATGCCATGGCTATTAGTTTCAACTCTGGCCAATGGAGAAGAACATCTCCTGTTGTTACTGAACAGGAAAGCCCAGTCCTCCTGAGAAGGTTAAATTAAATTCAGGATGTGAGAGATTATTCTTCAAAAATTAAAGTTTGTGATGAGAAATAAATATTTGACTTAAAAAAAAAAAGGCAATGTTAATCTGATGGAAAGTGAAGATCTATATTTATTCAGAGAAAAGTACGGAACACTTCTACTCTAGAAGGAAAGTACTCTACATTCTCTGTATCTTTCAGGTGAAAAAATGTCACTCTAAAAATTGGCATTTTCCAAATAGCTATCTCAGTGATGGTACAGGAGTGGTAGCCTAAAAATCCTGGCCAAATTCCAAACTAGGTAAGTAGCGACTCTGCCTTTTCTGAACTCCAATATATTTCAACCTCATGAGGAGACTTGCTCATTGCTCCTTGCAATGCAACTACAAGCAGAACCTTACATTTTCGAATACAGACAGAGATTACCTCAGAGGTCTTTTCTAACCTAGTTGATTCTGTGATTCTGTAATTTCAGAACGCTCCCTTCCACAAAGGAAAAGCGTGGCCAAGATTCCATCGGCACTCAACTAAAGCACACTTCCCAGTTTAGAAATGACAAGGTTGTTTCAAGAATATCTGAATCAAACTTTCTAGTAAAACCAGTAAATTTGGAAGTCAGCAGTCAGCCCTATTGGCTTTTGAACAGGAATGAAGTGTCTAAAAGCAGTTAGAGCCTTTAGAAATTTCTCCCTCTTTTCTTAGTTCTTCTGATGTGTGTCTGGCAGCTTCTGTAAGTGCTCTGAAGCAGTCTTACACTTTGTGAAATTCTCTAAGAAGTGCTGACCTTCATTCCTGAAAAAGCCTACTTGAAATAAGGGAGGCACTGAGTCTCAGGGCTGGTCCTCTGTCATATTTTTGCATTATTTTTCATAGGATGGGTCCACAAACCCCACAAGAAACAAAAGGCATTTTTAATTTTTGCAGAGCACCCAGTGGCCACTCTCAAGATTGGATGATTTGTCATCTTTGTGAAAAATTAGCATGGCATTGAGCAAGATTAATTTCAGCTCCTGAAGCTGTGGTGCCTGGCCTTTTTGTCTGGGCGTGCCTCTGGTCTGAATGAAATGTTATTTTTCAGAACTGTATCTAGTGCATGCCCTGGACAGGCTTTGTGAAGAAAAGCAGGAGGCTCCATTCTCCCAGCGTGTATTTCTTGTGCCAAGGTTATAGAGAAGCAAAAGTGAGAACAAGCATAGAACAGTCCATGAAGATTCTCTGGTTTCCCCACCACAAGAACATGGGGGAAAAGGTGACATTTTCCAGACAAGCAAAAGAGATGCTTTGTCACACAGAGCAGAGTGAGGCAGTGGAACTCATTGCCTTGGGAAGTTGCAGATGATAAAAATTGTTGTGGATTCAAAAAGTCATTAGACAAACTTACGGCAGGAAAATACGAATAAATACAAAGAGACCACTTCTGGCTCAGGAAACAACTGAGCTGCAGATTGTCAGAGGCCAGGAAAGGATAGCAGGAACATGTCCCTTTATGCTTGCCCTGTCCTTACATTTATCTCTAAACATCTGCTAATGCTTGGCCACTGTCCGAAGCAGACATTGGACCTCTGGTCTGAGCAGTATGGCAGTGAAATCACCCAAATGTGAAGAGAGAGACCACAGAGAACTGGGAAAGATGGCAGGGACTCAGATAATATACTGCAGGGCTGGATATGGCCAGTAAGTTCCAGCTGAGAAACGAATGGCTTCAGTGGGAGAACCCGCGGACACCTACCTCCTTTAAACTACCTATACTTTGTTAAATCGGGGCTTGTACAGATGGCTCTTGATTTCCTAAGGGCTATTGGCCTAAATTACACTGTGTTATTTAGGGAGGTTTAGCTATAGCTCTCTGAAGCAGCAGAACAAATCCTGTAGGCTAAACAAAGGCACCTAACACTGCCCGAGAGAGCCACCTATAGCTGAGTACTGTCCATGTATTTTCCTGTGCTCCTCTTGACTCAGTCTTCAGACTCAGAGATGTGAAGAAAACAAATGTTGCATATACAACTTCCTTAGAGAGAAATAAAGCAAAGCAGCATGCAAGTTCAGTAGGCAAAAAATGATTGCACAGTGACCTTGGGATTTGTGCTCCATGACCTAAGGAGGTTAATAATGTTACAGAAAAATCTTACTACAGGAAAAACAAGCTTTTTTGGCTTATCATCCATGTTTTAAAAATAGTACTGCAAAGTAAAAAAAAACAACAACTTCCTAAGAGGAAGTTATTCTCTTGCCATATCCTTACAGAATATTTTACAAGAGAACCACAACCTTTCAGAAAACAGGCTTTTGTGTAAAAGTCTCTTTTTCAAGCCTCCAGTTAAACTCAAGTACAAAGGGCATTTCAGGAAGGAAAAATAGTGATTAACAAAATAATGGTTCCTGCCCAGGAGTGGGAATAATTTAACGTCTGAGGCATGATCTTCCACTGAATTATCCTTTGAAGAGAAGCAGCAATAAATTAGCATTTTAAAGATGTGAGCCCTCATCATACAAGTTATGTCAATGGAGTTTCAGTTGTGGGTTCTCCCTTTTCCCTGTGGCCCACCATGCCAAAACACAGCTGTCAATACTGTTTGGCTGCTGTAGCTGGCTGCAATCTACATCTTCACTGTAAGGGAAACAAATGGCTATCCCTTCTCTCTCCCCCCACCTCTCATCTGCTATCCTTCTCAGAGGCTGCAAGGTGGCACAGAGCTCACCAGGTGCCTGGGCAGCCGACCAGGGATCTCTCTGCTCAGCTTTGGTAACTCATAGACCATGTACTCGAAGACTATTGCCAGACCCCCCCTTGGAGCTGCACTCAGTTGAATAATTTCTCTGTTCCTCAAATAAGGGTAAAATTTAATGACCCTTACAAAAGTGAGACATTAAAAGGGTGAGAAGAGGAACCTTTCAGGGTTTTTTTTGTTGGTTTGTTTGTTTGTTTGTTTGTTTATCAGAGAACTTCATTGAAAATTCGGGAGGTTAACAGGCACACTTCAAGCAAATTTGAGATGATAGTCAAATACAGTACAATAAAGCAAGGCTTGAATAGAGCAGAGGAGGAAGGACAGGACAGAAAACATCGCAGTGAAGAGCCAAACGCTTCTCTCCGACTCGAGCTCCTTTGGAAGCATCGTGAGCTCCATCCAGAGAGCTAGGTGAGAACTGCATGTAAAGGCAGCGTCACCTAACTCTGACAAAAACCTTTTTTGTAAGATTGGCCTTCAGATGCTCTGGATTAAATTCATGTTTCAATCACAGAAAGGAAGGAATGGAGGGAGGATAGAGGTAAATTATTAGATGTTATCTCATTATATTGTTTTGTTACAAAGAGAGTGTAAAACCTTAACTCCAAAGTATACAAGGGCTAAAGGGATGATTCTCAGAAATAAAGGCTGCAAGACAATTGTTCCCTATGTCTCTTGGAGTAGCAGATTTGATTCTTTTAACATGGTTTGACTCATCAAATTAGTAGTGTCCTCTCTGAGTAACTTAAAACAACAGGACAGACACAAAGAAAGTCACAGACAGAGAAACATCTTGGCGATTAGATGGAGCTGACAAGCTGCCTAAAGCCAAATTCAAGAATCGATTCTACCAGAGGGTCTTTTGTAAGTCTTTTGGAGGTCGATGGTTCCTTTGATTGCAAGGCATCAGGCTGACAGACAGGTATACAAATCTGGCCTTAGCCAAGCGCAAAAGAAAGGTGGGCATCAGTTAGAAAACAGGAAGCAGAAAGCACAAAACAGTGAGTATCCAAATCACAGAGAGGATTTGCATTAATTCTCTTTCAAAACTGACGTGTCATTTACATTACAGTGTTGCCCTCTAAAGATACAATCACCACAAGGCTCTCTATGATCACTGTACAGACACTCAAATCCTGCATTGAGTTTATTCTTCTTTCAAGAAATGAGTAAAAAAATTGTTAATGACCCAAATATGCCTTTAGTTAAAGAAACAGCTAAAGACAAATTAAATAGATCACATGCAGCAGGCCCAGTAAACAAAATCACTACCAGGTTTCTGCAGTTCATTTCTTTTCAGAGCATTCGAACATTTCAAGAATGCAATGAGATTAAAAATACAGAGGAAAAGCAAAATACATGAATTATGGTCATTTCCATGCAACATACAGTTCTGCCATAGCATTTAGGGCAGGAGCTCTAATCTGCATTGTTATAAAGGATAATGTGACAGTTACTGATGAAAACATAAAAGACCAAGACATTCTTTACCTAACTAATAACTTCCTTTTTTTACTTAATTGATAGAATATAATAGGATATAGAACATTTCAGTTGGAAGAGACCTACAAGGAACATCTAGTCCAACAGCCTGACCATTTCAGGGCTGACCAAAAGTTAAAGCACATTGTTAAGGGCATTGTCCAAATGCCTCACACACACTCACAGGCTTGGGACATTGACTACCTCTCCAAGAAGCCTGTTCCAGTTTTCGACCACTCTCTAGGTAAAGAAATGCTTCCTGATGTCCAGTCTACACTTCTCCTGATAATGCAACTCTGAACTGTTCCCATACATCTTGTCACTGGATCCCAAGAAGATGACATCGGCACCTCCCTCTCCACTTCCCCATCTCAGGAAGCTGTAAAGAGCAATGAGGTGGTGTCTTAGCCTCCTTCTCTCCAAACCAGAACACCCCAAAATCCCTAGCCGTTCCTCACAGGACATTCCTTCCAGTTCTTTCACCAGTCCTGTTGCCCTCCCCTGGATGCATTCAAGGATCTTTAGATTCTTCTTCAGTGGGAGGGCCCAGAACCACACACAATACCCCAGGTGAGGCTGCACCAATGCTGAACACAGTGGGATGATCCCCTCTGGTCACGCTGTGTTTGATGCACTCCAGGATGGGGTTTGCCCTCTTGGCTGTCGGGGCACACACTGCTGATTCACATCGAGCCTGCTGCTGACCAGCACCACAAATCCCTTTCTGCAGGTCTGCTCTCCAGCCTCTCCCCTCCCAACTTACACTTGGTGCCTGCTGTTACTCCATACTTGGTGCAGAATCCAGCATGTGGATGACATTTATCAATAAAGAAACATCACTTTTACAGATCTATATAATAAAGTAATACTGGGGGGGGGGGGTTAGCCAACCAATCTCTGTCACAAAATTCATGTTGTCTGTGCTGCTTTATTAAAGCTTAAATAATAAAAAAGTAACAGCACAAAGTGCTGGGCTCATAAGATTTAATTAGAACAGTGTAACAGATTTTGAAGTGTCTGTTGTACTATAAACTTTAGATTTCCCCAGTGAATTATGTGACCATACATGTAGTAATCTATTTCTTGAATTAGAAACATGCTCATCCAAGCGTTCCAGTGTCTATCATTAGCAATAAATAATATTTAATAAATATGCACACACTCCATGTCTGGAAATCTACCAAATGTCTCTCTAGACTCTTTTCTTCCAGACAAGTAGCTTTTTCTGTGAATCTGAAATTAAACTTATAGTTGTACATGCTACCACATAATTGTTGCTACAACATCTAAGACCTTACATAATACTTATATCTTACAAGCTTGACTTGGTTCCTAGGTCAGTAAACTATAAAATGGTTGTTCAAGTCACTGAGAATGGATTTAAAGCATTTGCTATTCATTTACTAGTAGTATGGCTTGTAGTATTATTTTTGCTGCACTTCTTGAATTTAGTTTGTCTTACATTATTCAGCCCAGACTCATCTCACTAACTTCAGAAACTTCAGTGAGATGCCTAAATTGGGAGGAAAGTACCATAAGCTTCCAAAATGTGTGTCAGCAGAGGGAAACAGGTATCTCTACTGACCCAAAACCTAACCTACCTTCTGATGAAAACCCTACTTAAAATGGGAAAGAGAGAGCTTTTTAGGGAGTTCATTAGTTTGTGGCAATGTTTGTGTTGTTTCCCTAATGAAAGGCAGGTAGCAAATGTTGAACAAATTCATTACGCAGATTGTTATATAGAAATATCCTTATCAAGGAAATTATTAGAAAATCTTCCTGCTCTTATTTTGCACCAATTTTAACAAATATCTAAATTACAGATCATTATATTTCTAAGGGTATTTCTAGTAAAAAACCAAAGCATAACAGCCAGTAAGAAGTAATAACTGCAGTCCATTTACCATCAGGATAGCAGGAAATAAATGGCATTTTACTATTATCCTCTTGGTATAGAGTTTATTGGTGCATTTATGCAGCTCTATTTCATTTGCACATATATGAAGAGCACTGCTGTATAAAATGTAAATGGCTGTATATGAAATCTAAATCTTTCCAATGATAAAATGTCTCAACAACCTTTTCATTAGAATTACTAAAAAGCTTTGAAGGCCATGTTTGCTTTTTAATCAAAACACTGCTATTTTCATTCAAGCACAGTAAGCAGGAACAGTTCAGCTGCCCTTGCATGTCAGTTTTTTCAAAGAGGGCTCTTACTAATTCACTGATATCCCATTGCCTCAACAAACATGGACATAAACTTACACAATGCCCTCCACTTGGCTTTTTATATTCTTCTTCCAGTTGCTGCTCTGGGGACAGAGCTCTGCATTTGGATAACCTTTTTTTCCACACATCACGTGCTGTAAATGTGGGAAGAGAGTGAAAAGGAAGCTTTGAATACATCCTCCTGCCTTCACCTTTACCTCCTGGATTCTATTGTCCCTGTATCTGAAAGCAATGGGGAGCAGTAATGGTATCCTTGATCACAGCACTTCTTAACTGGCCTTATTCTATTGGGAAATGGATGTTTAGCTGTGATGGCCATTATACTCTTAAAAGATGGCTTTCAAGGTAGGCACTGGAGAAAGTATGAAACCTGGACTATTCTCATATTCTCTTCTAGGTTGGATCCTCTATCTCCACAGCAAACACCCTCAGCTGTCCCAGATGTTTTAGACACTGTTTTCTGTTTGTAGATTGGTGTGTCCCTGATATCCCACTCAAGATGAAGACCTTGTCAAGAAAAGCCACTGTACAGGCAAATCTGAAACAAGCTCAGAGTCTGCATCAGCCAGAGCCAGATGGGGAAAAATGGAGGCAAGGTAAGAAGAACAAGGTAGGAAAAACAACTTCCTCAGAGAAGCAGGAGCTCAGACAGCTCAGCTTCTAGCAAAACAAATGTGGCACATGTACCTTCACAAACAAAATGATGAGTAATTAACTGGAACTGCAAGTACAGTCCATGACATTCTGTTGTCGCTCAAGTCAGATCTTCACCGTAACTGGATTTTACTCATTCAACATTTATATTTGTTACCTTCTCATGAGCTTTTCTTTTTGTTTCAGAGTCCATCCAGTCGTTTTCTTTTTCCAACATGTCAATAAAAGCCCAGCGAATTCCTTCTGTCAACTCCTCCATCTGCAAAACATTTAATAAATCCCTCTCCAATAAAATATGTCATGTCAGAATCATTATAAGAAAAGATTTGGTGTACATAGGAGCAATAGATTTGGTTAGACTACAAATGATTTCAAATCTGCTGTCCTTTCTTGAAGCCTAATTTCTGTTTTCTTCAGCTCTCAGACACTTCTTCTGAAAGTAAGGTTTTTTCCATGTTCTTTCCCTTAAGGAGTACCACACAAATAGTTCGTTGCTGATACTTTCATGTCACATTTGTGAGAATATCCATCCCGAAATCATTAAAAATACTGAGAGATTTGTAGTCACTGGGGGAGATTTCTGACCCTTAGGTTCTAGATCACTGGCCCATGTAGAAGGAGCCAGCTGCAAGGCATTTGCACAAATAAAGCCTTTTCCGCAGAGAGAACATCTGTAGCCTTGTTTGGTTTATGTCAGACTAAGACATGCCTTATAAATACTGCCAAAGAACTGACTTTGGACTGACAGTATCATGATCCAAATGCAAAGCAATATCCAAATATTTAGCCTATATTTAGCTGCATTTGTGAAGTATTCCTACCATTAACTTACTGCAGGGATAGAGGCCCTGGCTCCTAACACTGAGCAGCCTTAACTGCTTCTGTGGTCTTGAACCACCAGGGACAGCTTACATCTGTGCAAAGCTAGGAAAACCTGCAACTATTTTAGCTTGGCTGCTTCTTCAGACACCTCTACAAAGCCACAAACATATCACAAGCAAGTAAAAGAAATAATAATAGAACTGTTTAGTGAGAACACACACTAAGAAACCCCTGAAATGACAGAAAACAATAATTCTAATGGCTAAGAGATGAATTATATGAGTATAAAGAGTCCCCATGCCTATGCATGGGGGCTGGAAGTCCAGAAAGGTGTACACAACCAGCTGCCTCTATTTATATCAACAGATGATCCTCATGACAGATAGCCACTGAGAATACCATGAGAGTGAGGCAATTAGGGGGATCAAGCCATTGCCTGAGTCCTTTAGTACAAATCAAACCAGAGCTGCAATAGGATAAGACATGACAGATAACCATTAGATGAAGACTTATTGGAGCTTTGTGTTACCAGTTCTGCTACATTTAAAAATAATGAAAGTAGCAGAGATTTATATAATTTTATTCTATAAATCTAGTAGTTCAAAAATGTCATTAAAAGCCGGGACTATACTCTGGAAAGTAACATTACCTTTAGCTAAATTGTCATTTATGTATCAGGTGTATATTTTAATCTGGAACTGTCCTTTATCTGTGGTGCAGCCAGACAAAACACAGCAAAATTCCTTTGATTATTCATTTCTTCCTACCCTTTTCAAAAAACGTTTTCTCATTTTTAGAGGCAATATGGGACAACTGGAGCAGGTCTAGCATTAAATATGACTAAAGAGTCAACATTCACAGTAAACTGCATCCCAGGGAATAGGGCAACTTGAAAATATTGATGACAGAGCACCGACTCAATTAACTTAGTGCACTAATGAGGTGAACTCCCTGTATTTGGAGGTTACAAGTTCAAACTCAAGCTCTGCAGCTGGGCGCTGGTGTATACTTAGGCTTTATGCAGCAGCTGTAGCTGCAGGGGGTGGGGGAGAAACCTATTCCTGCTATCAAAGTTATTACTGAAACTGCTCAGGCGTATCTGTAAGAAACACTGCAGGCACTCTGAGTTAGAAACAGTGCTATATTTAGACACAAATAATGTCTTTCTTGATAAAAGGAGAGAAGTATCTAAGGTATGAAACATTAATCACAAAACATGGGGGGAAAAGAATCCATATTATCCATAACTCAGGATTTGCTTATCATAGACAGATATATGCCATGAGCCAGGAAAAAAAAAAAAGAAAAAGAAAGAAAAAATAAAACCTATACAAATAAGAGTGCTTTACTCACATGCTTCCTTAAGAAAGAGAAATAGAACTGAAAACCAGTGAAATGAAAATGATAACACCACAAACTATTAACTTGAAAAGCACACTTCTAAATGGAATGTAACGAATTTCACCTGTATCTAATTTTATCTCCATTGGCAGCTCACTTTAAGGCTGAATGTTGTGACCTACACTATGAATTTTATATGCACTTCTCTCTGTGGATGCTACTGTGAACTTAGACTTGATAATTTTTCAAAGCTTTGGTCTAAAAGGAATGTACATGCTAAGAAGTATTCTAATTAGGTCATATTTCAACAGAAAACCATTCTCTTCTCTATCTGCTTCTCAGAATTTTCCCTTACATATACAAAGATGAAAAAGTTTCCACCCCCTCCATAAAGTGTACATTTCTTACACTCCTACTCTTCCCACTTATCCTGTGCAGATATCATACTGTATATCCCTGATATATTTTTGCCATTAAATGGCCAAATAGCACATTACAAGCTACCAAGAAGCAGAGGATTGAAAAGCTGGATCTCAGAGAGGAAACTCCAGCTGAGGACAAGTAGCAAAGAAATGCAGAGCCTGAGAGGGAAACAGATGACAAAGATTTGGACAATCCAAATAAGTGTGTGCTGTCTAAAATGGAATCTTTCCCTGACAAAGCAGTCAAAGTAGATAAAGTCAAACAGACAAACTTAGGCTACTTAGCCAGGGCAGTGTGGGGCTATCACAGAGCTGTTGCTCCCAGCACATGATGCTATTTTACACGTTTCCTAAATGGTTGTGCCTCTCCTGCACTGAGAGCTAAGTTCAATGACTAAATTAGTTAATTTAAAACTGATTATTGTTGGAAAATCAATGGCAGTAAAAGCAGATATTGGAAAACCTCATAAGAAAAACATGAACTGAAAATCAGTCAGAAACTATTGTGAAGGGTAATTAATTTGAATGTATTATCAAAAGAAGTGATAAAGGAGCTATCTTTGAAGTTTAGAATGAAGACGAACAATCCTCTGGACTCAACCATGTGGAAGAAGACTTCCTTTCACCGTTCAGCAAAACAGATTTGATTCACTCTCACTGTGTGGCTTTAAGCTTCCCTTAATTGGGCCAGACATCATTTACATGTTTCTTGCTTAGATTACAGGTGTAGCACAGTCACAGCTTTCAAAGAGTAGCCCTGAAGCAGAGCAATCTTGACCAGTTTTTTAATTAGTCAGTAAAAGCTTTACGATAATGAGTTACTCTAGCTATACTAAACCATTTTTCATCAATGCCCCTCACTCCATTCCTGAACAGCCTGGCTGTCATTATTTACACCATTTAACAGTGTTCAGCCTGGTTTTGATGTGGCTACATCTTTGTCTGAAGGGATGCAGATGGAAAGAATGGGCAGTACCCACATGGGCAAAAAGTTAACATTTCATCAAATTCGTTCCACTTTCTCATTTTCTCCTTCTCCTTCTTTTTTTTTTTTTTAATTCAATCAAAGCATTTTTAGGAATCTTATATCTTTTTAAACTTTGATCTAACATCAGAGGCAATTTGTGAGGAGGAAGCCACTAATCGAAAGTTTCTAGACAGATGATGCAGAGGACTCACCATCTCTTTCTTGTCTTCTTGAAAATGGGCATTCACAAACATCTTACCCACAACGTAGGGGAGCACGTTTTCAACAAGGTCCACACATTTATCCCACTGAGGCAGCAAAGTTGTGGTTCCATGGATCACCTGTTGGCAGGGGCCATAACATCATACAGTTTAAGAAGTCTGCACCCACATACAGTATAGTCTAAAGCATATTTGTCAAATAGCTACCAAAAGGAAAAAATAATGATATGTTACAGTTATTTCTACTTTCATCAAGTGCTATGGCAAATCTTTTGAACACCCCAAAATAGCTGTAAGATTTTAAACTTAGGAACAGTACAATGGTAATGACTTACAGAGGCTAGGCTTAGAGGGTTAGTTATAGGAAGACATTCCCAAGTGCTAAATTTAGACTAATCTTGGTATTCTTTCTGTGTCAAGTAGAGAGACACTTTCCTATAGAAAATCCCTGCTCTATCTCCTGGAAAAGGTTCTTTCTCACTGTCTAGGTGAGAAGCCTAAGGAGATTGTCCTCATGAAAATTAGGTTAGTCCTTATGAAACATCTCTTTCAGAGCCCTCACTGCCTTGAACTAATGATGTCTAGCATCGGTAGGTACACGTGCACACCTTTTTTTCATTAACCTGTCCAAATGCTTTTACCACAATTCATGTAAAGTAGTTCCTTTCCCAAACAGAGTATTTTCAAGAAAAAAGGAGGTCTGAGTCATCAAGAACACTGAATATATGTCTGTCCCCCCCCAAAAAAAAAATTAAATATCATTCTATGTTGTGGTAGAAAAATGTTGGTAGAACAGCCTGCATATTTTACTAAAGGAATGGTCATTAAACACACACTTTCAGGTCTGATGATGTCCCTACACCACCATACATGAGCTTCTAAAGAGGCATAGTCAAGAATGGTCAGCACACCAATGAACAAAGCAAAATAGAACTCAAGAACATTTGCTGTCTTGGTTTCTGTTTCTCACAGGAAGAATGTTGTTACTGTGGATGCTTACTCAGTTACATTACGTTTGTTTGTCAAGGTAGATCCTGTAAAAAACCCTACGCACAACAAAATACGAGATGGGTCATGTTCAAGTTTAAGAAACTTTTGTTATTTTCAAGGTTCAAAGTGTTCCCTTTCCACTTAAGGAACTTATGCTCTTCCACAGAGAACAAGCAAAATTCCAGTCTAGTAGTTAACAACTGTCAGCTGTGTAAAAGGAGAGTACAGTCAACATCAGACCAGATCACGTAGGATATGGATTTTGGCCTCTCACAGATTATACAAGCCTCTTAAGCACTGATTTTGCAGTTTCTGAGACTCTTTTTTTCCCCATTATTCTCCTTTAAGCACAAGATTAGATATCCAGCAAAACTGAAGGGTTTGGATTTGTTTTTTTTTTCAACAGGAAAAGATTTCATTGGAAAATTCCAAAGCAGCTTAACCCTCGGCCACTGAAGGTGAGATATTTTGGTTGTTCAGAGATTGATTTTCCCTATCATATTGTCTGTAATTAAACTTAATCAATGACTCACTTAAATACACTAGTGCATTGCATTTTCAAATGATTTTATTAATAGTGTATGTGCAGTAAAAGATTTTCAATGACAGAGAGTATACTGCTTCTATAAAAAAAAATTAGCCAAATCAATATATAAGATGATATTATTTTCTAAACAGAGCCAAATTTGAAAATCAACTCTTTTTCCAAATTCTTCAACCCTCATAAATAGCACAACACTTGAAAAAAGATAAGAAAAAAAGAGAGAAGAAAATTTCCCTCTGGGGTCACAGTAAACCCACAATGGAGCTTTTTCCTGATGCAGGAGGAAGAAGGGGAGTTATGGCATTAGTCATCAGAGCTTGAAATTCCTTCCAAAAGCAGCCATTGAAAGAGCCAGGAGACAGAGCTGGCTTTTAGACTGTGACATACTATTATTACAACATAATAATTATCATCATTTTGAGGGAGGCTTGACTGTAAAGAGGACATAAAGGCAGCACAGGCTGTGAGACCAATAAAAATAGAGCTGAGAGGAATAGATTATATCTCACAGCTGGTTTATTGATATTTATGTTACAACAGCCAACAAGAACTCCCTCAAATGGTCCTCCTAATATTAATGTACCACTCTAAAACACAGTACTCCAGGTAGTAACAGTAACTATAAATAGCAGGTTTCAAGCCCTCCCAGTCAATTCAAAGCTTCACAACACAATTAACCAATCTCTTCCCCAGGTGCCACTGCACATTTACTAGGTCTCAAAGCAGCACTGCAGAGGAGCTGCTGATAGTTGCTGACGTGGTTCTCAAAGCACTTTCTCTAGAGTCAGCAGGTTTGTCTTATTTCTCAATCTGAAGCTTTTTTGAAGTTTCCTCGTGTCTTTTCCCTCTCTTTGCAAAGATTTTAGGGTCTTGATGCCATGATTTCTACATATAAATTGTAGAAGCCACTAATAGAAAATTAAAACCTGGTAAAAAAAATACTATGCTTATGATAGGTGAGGCTGACTGAATTAATGAAACAATGCATGTATAAAATATATCCTTTCCTTTAAGGGTCACTGATTCATCTCATGGTCATGTCTTTTCAGTAGCCATTTAATCTTTCATTCACTTAACTGACAAGAGGTTGGTGGGTCCTTCTTATGATCCTAAAGTGCCTTTAGTTTTCCATACTCTGACTGGACAAATCTATTCAACAAGGCCTTTGCCTTGGACTCCATTTATCATGTTATTTCTGCTGACCTGTGAAGTCTGTTCCACTGAGCTGTTTACTCCACTTAAATTTAGCTATTAACTATTAGCTACTGCTGTTTACTGCACTTAACAAAATCTCCATCTCCAGGTCCCAAGGGCGGATAATGGGAATGAGCTGCTGACTCACTGCCCTTACGGTGCTGTAAGCTTTCACAACCATTTATATGGCCAGAATTGTTTAATTTATTCATCAATGACTTGGATGAAGGAGCAGATGCCTCCTCATCAAGTTCACTGATGACACAAAGCTGGGAGGAGTGGCCAATACCCCAGAGGGCTGAGGCAGAAGAGCCTTGAAAGGCTGGAGAAATGGGCAAAGAACAGTTTGAAATTCAAGGGTAAATGCAGAGTACTGAACCTGGAGAAGAATAACCCCAGGTGCCAGCACAGGCTGGGAACTGATACGCTGGAAAGCAGAATTCTCTGTGGAGAAGGATCTGGGGTCCTGGGGGACAACAACCTGTCCATGAGCCAGCAGTGCCCTTGTGCACAAGAAGGCTAAAGGCATCCTGGGCTGCATCAGGAAGACCAGTGCCAGCAGGCTGAGGGAGGTGATCCTGCCCCTCTGCTCAGCCCTGGTGAGGCCACACCCGGAGTGCTGTGTCCAGTTCTGGGCTCTTCAGTACAAGAGGAGCTCCTGGAGCAGGTCCAGTGGAGGGACACAAATATAAATAAGGGAATGGAATATCTCTCTTATGAGGAAAGGCTGAGGCAGCTGGGCCTGCTCAGCCTCAAGAAGAAATGACTGAGGGGACCTCATTAATATTTGTAAGTGTCTGAAGGGAGGGTGTTAAGAGGATACAGTCAGGCTCTTCTTGGAGGTGTTAAGAAATAGGACGAGAGGTAACAGGCAGAAACTGAAAGTTCCACCTGAATATGAGGAAGAACTTCTTTACTGTGTGGGTGACCATGCACCGGAACAGGTTGCCTGGAGAGATTGTGGAGTCTTCCTCACTAGAGATATTCAAGAACAGTCTGGATGCAATCCTCTGCCATGTGTTATAGGATGACCCTGCTTAAGCAGGGAGGTTGAACCAGATGACCAGCTGTGGTCCTTTCCAACCTTACCCATTCTATGATTCTGTGACAGCCTTGATGAGATTATTAATAACCATTGAATCAATTTGAATTAAATTTCTCCCTAAACTTCTGGAGAAAATACCCAGAGAAGTGACAGCAGCTAGTCACCATATTAAAATGCACAGTGTTCAAAGCTTAACATTTCCTTTCAGGAATTTTTCTGGCCATTATATAATTCAATGTAACTCTGTATTTTGCTGCAGACTGGCTGATGGCCAGCATCAATCTATCTTACCTGACTAGCAAGGAATGTCCCAGAAGGGGACACACTTACAGACATGTCACTGTGGTTCTGACAGCCAGTTTCTCACATTTTACATGAAGGAAACAGCACCTTTAACAAGACTGATTTGAATATGATTTCAGAAGTATAAGGGACTGCCTTTCCTGTGTAATTTCTATCAAAACTCTATTGGAGTTTATTTTTAGGTGTGTGATCAGCTCAGAATTATTCCAGTACTATCCAAGGAAAGACATTATAGGTGCTTCAATTAGTCACTTTCATGCCTCACCAGGGAGGACAGAACACCCACACCTCCTGTACCACATCACTGCCAGCATCATGCCAGCCTCCTATTACCATGATGTCACCAAACAGCTAATTTTCGTGATAGCAAACAAAGTTCACCATCTAAAGTGGCTTGGAAACAAGACAAAGCACCAATCAGTTCCAGTTTCATTTTTAGTTTACTTAAAGAGCCCTCACACTGCCCACAGGATTACCAAAGTGGCTTTCTATTCAGAGTTCACTCAGGCAAATACACGTTTTACATAAATGCCCATATTACGTAATAGATAATTGGTTCTTCTCTCATAGCTTGTGGCAGTCTTCTGGTTCTTCCTCATCCCCAAGCTGGAAGACACCTGATCATCTTCTTTGTGGAAACGGCTCATGTATGGATGTGCTAGAGCTCATGTAAAGTTGGTATTAGAGCATGAGAGAGGTTCGAGCAAGCTGAAAAAACCTGATATTTTAAGATTTCTGTTTTACCACAGCTATATTCACACATGGACAAACAGTAAGTTTTTCAAAAAGTTTAGGTTTTGGCCAAATGGTTTTGGCCTGCAGGAATAGCATAGGTCACAGCCCACATGACCTAAGTAAAAAATGTTCCAGCTTTCAAGTTTCTGCAAAAGAAGACTAAGATTTTTAAAGAGTAGGTCCCAAAAATTGTTTAACTTACTCTAAAAGACTTTTCTCTTAGTGTCATATACAAAAATATGTATGTCAGTTGTTTCAGAGTTAGTCTTCAACAAAAAAAAATAAATTCAAGAAATTCATCCAGCATGGAAAACATTTTGTGTTTTACAAAAATATAAGCAAGTATAAGGGTAACCAATAGTGTCAACACTAATATCATTGTGAATGCTATGAAAGCATTAACTTACCCGAGAAAATTCTAGCCACCGATACTGGAAACGTCTGCTGAGATTAAACAACCTTGAATAAACCATCCTCCACACCAGGTAGTTGGCAAGAGTCCTGTTAAATCAGAAATATTTTTATCAGACATCTAAACACATATGATGTACCACATAGCACTCAGAAAAAATATCTCTACAAACATTGCACCTCAGTGGTGGAAATTTCACCTTGGAAGTTGGTGACTGATGACCAAATCAATAAAGCCCAATTACACAGGAGAATCTGTATGATTGCAACCAGTTATTATGTAATTGCACCATGATAACCATGTTCTAGGGGTTATTTATAACAAGTCCATCACCTTTTATGTCATTTTTAGGTAATGTTTTTTCCAAAAGGCAGCTTTCATTTTCCTTAGAAGTGACAAGAACTGTGTTATAATAATAGTTACATAAAAGTTCTATCCAGAGATAACTGATTTTTCTTTTGTAGATCAAAGTGAATGTTATCTCTCCTCATTAGTAGGGCACATAAATGGTAACAGTGTAGATAACAGTCCATCCCATATACACTATCATTATCTCATATTTGTATCTTTCATTAGAAGTTATCAATATGCTTTAAAATTTCCACTCCTCTCAGAGTTATTAAAGTATTACCACTCTTATTTTGTCAGATGGATAATTGAAATACCAAAAAAGAGAAGTCTCAGTAACAAAAATCTCCTAAGAATTGAGGCTGAGAGAGCCAGGAAGAGCTTGTTTAAAATTCCCAAAAGACCTGACATCCATGCCCCTTCTCTAAAACTTTAAGCACCTGACTGGAGGATTTATCTAGTCTAGACTTATCTCTTCCCTTGTTCAGCAGTGGCTGTATGACGTAAAGGTGCATTCTGAAATATGCAAGTCAACTCTAAACAGTCTCAAAACAAATCCAATAATGGCCTACACGTATTATTCTCATCTTCTCTTTTACATGACATGTTTTTTAAGGATAGTCATTGCTTTAAAGCTATGAATATCCAAACATCATTTACTCTACACTGGGATATACATAACATTTTGGGCAGGCCATAGACTTTTCCTTAGGTAGGAAAATTGCTTCTTTGCAACCAAAGATGCTGTTATGGACTGTCTGAACAACACCCCCACCTCCAAAAATTCCATTTCTGCAATCTCCCATTGCCACAGGTGTGGGGCAATGTAGCTATTGCTACATTGTCACTCCATTAGCTTCATTCACAGACACATCCCATACGGTTCCCTCCTCTGAAGCATAACATAACATCATAAACACACTCTGTGGGCATGTTGTATTTTCCTGAGACATAACTTCAGTTCTCCCTCTAACCAAGCTCCAGTCCACCCACACAAAGCCTTCTGCTCAAGATGCATTATTGCTTTTCTCACTATGGGCATATTCCCTCTTTTAGTATACAGATATATCATATAGTGCACCTAAATGCCCACAATAATCATAAAACAGATCTGAAAAAGCTTTTTAGCATGAATAATGTACATTTATAAGACAGTACATGTTGCAAAAGCCAAAATAGTTAGCTCTGCTTAGATGATCAAACCATTTTGAGATAATGCTTTGGGTCATAAAAAATCCATTGCAAATTGTGAAATACCAGAAAGTACAGAATTTCCCCTTAACAAATTTGTGACAATGTGGAATTTTCTCATTCAATGGCAAGTGAAGCACCCTAAAAACACTCAGCTCTCATTGTTTTTGTAAATTACTCAAACTCTATAAACCTCATGACTATCTGCCTCAGATATTTCAACAGAGCTGAAGAGCATCCATGCTCCTGCAGCAACTACTGTGTGTATCTGAAACAGGATATATGCAAGTCCTACAGATTAAAAGGTTTAAAGATTTGATTTTGATCAAAAGTCTTAGGTAAAAAAACTCATCCAAACAGATCACTATCATAAACCAATTATGTATTACAATTTGGTACTTAATTGCAACCAAAAAATCAATTCTCTTTTCTGTGTGCTTCTTGTTCTCATATAGTGATGTTTGTCCTTACATTTGAGTTGGGGAACCTCTCCCAGATTGGTAGTGAATAGAATACCAAAATTTGTAAAGGATGTCTCAAAAAGGTGACTTATTGAAAGACAAAAATATCAACAAGAATTCAGAAATGTTTGTGCCAGACATAAGTAATGAAAGCAGCTGACAGTTGCAGTAAATATCTCACAATTAATTGAGGTTTGTTTTAACTTGAGAAGGAAAAGGCTGACACATCCTAAAGCCAAGCTGTCTGATGAGACTAATAATTCCTGAATGTAATCACACTAGAATTCACTGATGCATACAATGCATAAAACAGGAAGGTTTCACTTCAAAGTGCAGAGTTATGTTTATTTGCTTTGTGGGTGGGCAACAGGGGGAAAGGTTGAGGGGGTTTGTTGTTGTTACATGTTTGAGGGGTAGTGTTCTTTAGTTTGTTTTTTAGAACTATATAAAATAGTAATTTATCTGAATTTGTTCATCTATTTTGGGGATGATTATTTTATCTTTTAGGCTGACTATAAAAACTTCAAATCATGTCATCTTCAGTTGGTTTAAAAACTGACACTTTTTGTTTATGAAATGCTTTCTATGCTTATCTTGGGGTGATTTCCATCCCACTTTCACAAATAAGTTCACTGAGACTCAGACAAGTTAACCTCTACACATGGAGCAAAATCCAACACAAAAATAAAACATAAAAATCCTCTCTGCTTTTTCAATGAGACCAGAGCATTTGTTGTTATAACCTTTCAGAAGAGTACAGTACATAGCCCTCTATTTTAACTTCCAAATGGCTGTTATAGAAAGTGTGGGCTCACTCTTAACCGATATGACCATTGTTGTGACACACACTCCCAAAGGAAGTGGTAGGGAGCTTGTTTGTTGGGACAGTTAAATTTGTAACAGTGCTTATGAATATTTACTAAAGTACTCTCTGTCCTGTCTGGGAATAAAGTAGGTTACTCATGTAAAATTCTGTGAGTTTGCAATATTTTAATCAACAGACATGGTAGCAATTAAAGAGAACAGATTTAATATGAGATAGATGGACAAATTAATTCTCATTGTAAGAAAAAGATCCCTTTCACAAATTTTAGATCTGTTTGAAAATTGTATTTAGAATTGAGTCACGAATCAAATTATAAGTACTGAAAAACTTCTGCCTTATTGCTAGAGGCACTAGTTCAAGTCAAATTATTTTAACTTCTCTCTAATTTTTTTCAGAGGCTGGCTAAGACCAGAAAGGAGATCTAGTGCCTCCACCTCTCTCTAAAGAAAATTCCTCATATGCTATAGGAATTCCAGTACTTGTCAATTAACAGTATCAGACTGCAAAGATAGGGTAAGGTAAGACAAAGGAAAAGGGGGCTACAAGCAAACTGGAAAGGGACTTTTCACAAGGGCATGTAGTGATAGGACAAGGCTTAAAACTGAAAAAGGATAGATTTATCTGATAATACGAGGCAATTCTTGACTGTGAGGGGGATAAGGCACTGAACAAGTTGTCCAGAGAAGTTGTGGATACCCCATTCCTGGAAGTGTTGAAGGCCGGGCTGGCCTTCCCCTTAAGGGTGGGTCATCACAATGGGGTTTTGAGCAACCTGGTCTAGTGCAAGGTGTCCCTGTCCTCAGCAAGAGGGTTGATACTACATGATCTGTAAGGTCCCTTCCAACCCAAACCATTCTATGATCCTATGAAACTAGTTATCCATTCTGGTATCTGTAAGAATGATAGAGCTGTTTCTTTCAGCAGCTACAAACATCTCCAAAAAGGATGCAATTTACAGTGTCCTATTTATGGCTCACATAAAGCACCAGCACACAGGCAACAGGGGAGGGATATAAGGGCCTCTTAATTGGTGCCAGCACAGCTCTGTCTCCCCCCTCACATGGCACAGCTGTACTGGAGCTCTGCTGTTGCTCATTTATATCACAGCTACATAATACACCTCTTCCTCCTGTAATAGAGATAAACCCCACTAAAAATTAGTCGGTACCCCAAAAAATTGAAGGAATCCCTGAAGACTTCTTATGAAGAAAGTGTGACTTACTTCAGCACTGAACAGATGACATGACTTAGGATAGCTATCCCAGAGCTGATGGAAACTCCTGCAGGCTAGTTGCTCAGCTTCTTTGGGAAGCTTGTTATGGAGAGCCATGCTCCTTGACTGGAGTCGCAGCAGTGCCCTTGCTTGGGAACTTCAGACAGACCCCTGAACCACACTGCTGCACCAATTTCAAGCTCCACACAGTAATTTGGTTATATGCAGTCAAGTAAAATTCTACTAAATTCACTCTACACTGTGCCAATGTACTACCTTCCAATAATATTGTCATATGAATGATTTCATGATTGCTCAGCAGGTTCTCTGAGGGAGAAATTTTTAATACAATGATTTTGAGTCCATATGACTTGCCACCTCCAACACAGCAAATGGCCTCTGTAATCAGACAATTTTCACTCCATTCTTCCCTCCACTTGAAACAAACTTCATGGAGTACTTTACCAGATCACTGGGGCATGAACCATCTTTTTGTGACATTTTGAATTGTACCCATGCTAGCAGGATGCTCATCTGGAAATGGGGCACACAAGGTATTGGAATAAAAGTATAATTTAGGGGTAGATTTGTAACTGAAAAGAATATGAACTTTGTGAAAGTACCTGCATTTCATAATGACACTGCATCTCCTGAAATGATGAGAATTTAATTCACATTCTAAACACTGAAGCAAATCTAAGGATTTACTAGGAATTTGATTGGTATAGATATTTACAGTAACAAATAAAATTCATAGGTGTTTACATTTACTTAACCTTTAAAATATCATATGGAGAATGACAAATGAGATTACCTAAAAGAAAATATCCTTGTTAGGCTTTCAGAGTTCGCCCTGACCTCATTGTTAGGAGTTCACATTAAGATGACTTCCTAATTTTCTCAGGCCAGATAACAAGGTTACTTCTGGAGCACATTCTGACATTTGAAGTAATGAACATTATCACCTAATAGATAAACATGATCTTTGTTATCATGCAAGGGCTGTTGGGATGCATTTTACACACAAGAATTTGAAGCCTGTTTGGGTTGAGTTTAAGCACTATTTGCCATTTCTAACACTTTATGATGCAAATTGCTTAAGGTAAGACTGGGCAGAAAATGCCTAAGCCATTATCAGCTACAACATATGCAGTGAGAATATACTGGAATGAGAAATTACTTTTACCCAATCCCCTTCTCCCAACCTGTGGGGCCAGAAAGCTGGTCTCCAGCTTTGCTGAAGACAGGTGTTGCCATTATTTCTAGTCATTACTGCAGCCTCCTTCTGCCATGACACACAGGATGGCTTAACTTCTCTTGAATACTCAGATTTTCCCTGAATAAGAAACTACTGGAAAAAAATTTCCAAGTACTTACTCTGTAGTTACAGAATATATTTGCATGTAACTCTATTTGTATACTGGGAATAACTAATTCTCTGCTGTCTTGCTAGATGTTCATCCTCTAAATCACTGGTTTATCCCCACTGATGTAACTAACTTTGAGATAGAAAGCATGGACAGCCCAAATAATTTAAAAGACTTTCTTCAGTAGATTAAGATTGGTGGCACACTAACGGTATTTGTCTGAATTCTATTTAGAAAAGATATTGGATGATCTGTAGGCAGATCAGTAATTTTTATTTTTCTTATTGTTTGATGTGTGTGCTATTTCTACAGGTACCATGAATTGATATAAGCATTCCATCGTTAGAGACATAGAGCAACAATATAAGAAGAACTCTTCTGAATTAGGTTTTTTGGTGGTTTTTTTTCTTCTGAAGCATACTTTTAGTTGTGATAGCAAAGATTGATATTTGGAGACAGCAGCTTAACAATATTTTTTTAAAAGTTCAGCAACACGCCCCAGCAGAGAACAAATTATCACAGAAATCCCTTAGATGTCATGGGTAATGATGCTTCAAATGGGGTGTTGCCTTTTCATCACTGCTCAAAGCTGTCTTGCTTCCCCGTGCAAAGTGCATCTAACATGTTTAATCTGAGATACTTGCATTCTACAACTATGTTCTACAGATGTAAATCATTTCACAAGATATAAGACCCTATAAAAGTAGGAGATGGTGAACGCATCTGGAAAATGCAGCTTTACTGCAACCTGAGTTTCCAAAGAAGACAAAAGGTGTTGAACCTGTAAATTCTCCTGCTACACACAAGGTAATATCTATCTCCTCATTCAGACAAAACCAAACAGACCATTTTACTGGAGACTTGATTCCAAGAATATCTGAAACTCCTGAAAAATATAGGAAAAGCCCAGCATTTCATGTAACCTTATAAGTGTGGGTGAAATCATCACAGATCCTTACTTTTTCCTTTCATTTTCTAGTATCCTGAATAAATCTTTGAAGTACTGGGGAACACGGACAATCACATTTTCTGAAGGACCTATATCTTTAAGCTCGGGATAGAGTTTGGTGTCAATCACCTTCTTGATGTATCCCAGCCAGTCAAACTGCAATGACAAAGAGAAGGCTGGTTAAATCAGATTATGAAGAGAGATGATTTATTAACTAAGTTGCACCTTTAAAACTAATGGTTTCAAAGCTTTACTTATTAAAAATTTAGAAACTATTGCACTTCCTCATTACATGTGTTTTCAATCCTCAGTAAAGTCGTAACTGTATTTAAAAGAACATGTACTGTAAATGAGCACACACATTACTAATGATATTCCTTTAACATGCTTCTCTGCACACTAAAGGCAATTTTAATTACATAGGTCAGATATTAAAAGAATAATTTTGCAACTATCCCCAACCAACCTGTGGAATCATGGCACTAAGCTCCGATATGTTCATTTTATTGTACATCACCTCACTTGTTCGATTTTCATATGGAATCATGATCTGGGAAAGAGAAAAAAACACAAAACCATCAAAACAAGGATTATCTTGCAGGGACCTGCTCTTACGTCATTACTGTCTGTCATAATCCCAGTGCAGAAATATCTCACCACTTATTTTCCAAGCATTTAGGGCATTAACTTCCCTTTCTGAGAATGACATTTAACTGGAAGAAATGGAACTTAGTTCATTTTAAGTTTAACTCATTACTGGGGAATTTAATGAGGTACATGTCTTCTTTGAACATATTAGACAAATTTCGGCTCTGATTATACCAAGGAAAGACATGTTAATTCGTAAGATATAAAAGTACACCTAAACCATTAATACTTATTCATCCCATCATATCAGGTAGAAGCCAGCTCCAACCTATATGGTTTAAAAGGCTGAACCTGAGATAGGCATACTGGAAGTACAGCTCATGTCTTGGATTTGAACATGTTCTTGCTGTAGCCTTACTCCACCTGAGGGAAGAGCCAGATGCATACAAGTTTCTCCTCATTTCACCCCACCATCCTGATTTCCATAGCAGGAAACCCAGGTACATAGGCCAGACACAAATCAAAGCATTCCCCAACCAGGCCTTCCATCTGGGAGACCAGAGGAGCCAGACCTCAAGTTCCTCTCTAGTGTCACAGCAAAAGAAATCCCAAATATAAAGCAAGTCCTTTTATAACTGACAAGAGGGACATTCAGACTCCAACGTGGCCCTACAGTACATAATAGAAAAACAAACCAAGTACAAGATATAGTTCAAATTTTTCTCAGTGTTAAAGAGAAATAAAACTTCCCAATGGCAATTCCAGCCCCACCCTAAGGTAAATCCTACGCAACAAGCTGTATGCTGTGCAGTTTAAAGAGGACAGAGATTGACACCAGACTACCCAGACAGCTGGCAGTTCTCCAACCAAAATTCTCCAGTAAGTGTCTGCGGTTTTACTATTGCTCAAGCCACACAGGAAAATAAAAAACTACTTTCTTCTCCCTTTCTGCAAATTTGATTTATTTGAAAAATCTTTAAACTCTTCTTGAACCCATTTACTCTCTTCCTCCCAGAACTTTCCCTCCTTCCCCAGTCATTCAATCCTAATAAAAATCATCCTTGTACATAACAAGTCCTCTTAAAGCGTGCCACTCTTTCTTATATCCAAAGTATTGTTGCTGCCTCTTCTTTAGCATACAAGTTCTCCATTATATATGTTTACCTAAAACAAAATGCAGGGGAATACAGGATACAGTAAAACCTTAAGTGACAAACAGGACTATCTCCTTTGAATCAGTAAAATGTTTATATATATAATCATTGTGCTCATTAGGGATTATGTAATAATTCATATCCCTGGACTCACACCTAATATCTGGACAGACATGAGGAGGATTATTCATGCTAAAGGAAACCATGAGCAAGCATGGTTTGTCACATAATGATGTGCATTAATGATCCTGAGGGTTTTTACATGATCTGTGTCATCTTATATGGCAATTTCACCTACATACTTTGTACTCTCTGTAAGACATTCGTTAAGTAAAGCATTAGAGCTACCAGAGCTAGCAATGCATCTTCTAATCACATCAACGATTAAAGGAAGAAATGTTTACTGGTTTTCAAGTCTACTGGGTAAGTAACTGAAGCTGAATATTGGGCTTTATTTAGAGGTTTGACAAATTTCATCCCTTTCAGCAGAAAAGATGGAAATGCTGACTTACTACTATTGCAGATGGCCCTCACTTCTGTACAAACACACCATTAAGAAGCATCACTGCTTTTCCTCCTGTAGACTGCAACTGCAGAACCCAGATAAAAGTCGTCTGTTGCATCACCTGTCCTGTGCAATAGGCTTCCCTGTTAGCAAGAGACCACCATTTCAAAGGGAATAGCCTCTTTCCTTGCCAATATAAAGGAATACTCAGCTCAGCTGGCAGTTCTGCAAACCAGTTTGTAGCCCTAAACTTTGCTGGTTTCCCAACATTGAGGCTAACTCTTCCCTCTTGCTTTAGAAGTTGAAATGACAGTGGAGTTGCAGCTCCCAGGGACAGGATTCCTGTAGCAGCCGTACTGAAGGAGGGATACACAGAAACAAAAATGCTCCTTCAAACAGTAACAAGCCTAATGCATAAATTAAACTCCACAAGGGGGTAAAAATGTCTCCCATTAAGTGCCAGAACCAAGTATTAGATTTAAATACACTTAGCTTTACTAAATTCAGTTGGTCCCCTTAAATTAAAACTCATGGAGTTTCTCATCTGCTCTCCCTGAGTACTCCATGAAAGCACCTCAGGAGCTAAGGGTGGTGCTACTGTAAACACCACCCTCTCACTACCACCTCCAATATCCCACCTCGGTCTTGCACTGCTTTTAGACTGTTCTACAGAGAATCAGCCCAGTCTGCTTCTTGAACAACAGGGTAATATATTCTCAGTATGGATGCACAGCAGGGATTCAAATTCTACCCAGGTTCACAATTACAGTATCATAGAATCTCTTAGGTTGGAAAAGACATGTAAGGTCATTGAGTCCAACCATTAAACCCATCACTGCCAAGTCCACCACTAAGCCATATCCTCAAGTGCCACATCTACATGTCTTTTAAATACCTCCAGGGATCGAGACTCAATGACTTATCTGGGCAGGCTATTCAAGTGCTTGACAACCCTTTTGGTGAAGAAATTTTTCCTAATATCCAATCTAAATCGACCCTGACACAACTTGAGGCAATTTCCACCAGTCCTGTTGCTTGTTACTTGGAAGAAGAGACAGACCCCCATCTCACTACAACCTCCTTCCAAATAGTTATAGAGAATGATAAGGTCACCCTTGAGCCTCCTTTTCTCCATGCTAAACAACCCCAGATCTCTCAGATGCTCCTCATAAGACTTGTGCTCCAGAGCACCTCAATGTTTTTCTTGTAGTGAGGAGCCCAAACCTGAACACAGGATTTGAGGTGCAGTCTCACCAGTGCCAGGTAAAGTGGGACCATCACTGCCCTAGTCCTGCTGACCACACTATTTCTGATAGAAGTCAGGATGCCATTGGCCTTCTCGGCCACCTGGCTCATGTTCATCCAGCACCCCAAGGTCCTTTTCCACCAGGCAGCTTCCAAGCCACTCTTCTGCAAGCCTGGAGTGTTGTGTGGGGTTGCTGTGACCCAAGTGCAGGACCTGGCACTTGGCCTTGTTGAACCTCGTACAATAGGCCTTGGCCCATTGATCAGGTCTGTCAGGATCCCTCTGTGGAGCCTTACTACCCTCCAGTAGACCAATAGAGCTGCCTAACTTGGTGCACTCTGCAAACTGACTCAGTTCCCTCATCCAGATCATTAATAAAGATATTAAACACAACTAGCCCAAATACTGAGTTCTAGGGAACACCACCTGTGACTGGCTATCAGCTGGATGTAACTCCATTCCCCACCACTCTCTGGGCCCAGCCATCCACCCAGTTTTTCACCCAGTGAAGAGTGTGCCCAAGCAGCCAGTTCCTCTTGGAGAATGCTGTGGGAAACGGTGTCAAAGGCTTTACTAAACCTTAGGTAGACAACATCCACAGCCTTTCCCACAACCTCTAGGTGGGTCGCTTTGTCATAGAAGGAGATCAGGTTAGCCAAGCAGGACCTATCTTTCATAAACCCATGGTGGCTGGGCCTGGTCATTTGGTTATCCTGTATGTGCTGCATGATGGCAATGACTGATCTGTGCAACAACATTTTAGAGCTCTGAGGTCAGACTGACCTGCCTGTAGTTTCTCAGATCCTCCTTGTGGCCCTTCTTGTAGATGGGCATCACATTTGCTAACTTCCAGTCAACCCACCTGGTTTCCATGACAGCTATATCACAGTTTTCCAGCTGCACAATGGGTACCAGTGCATTGCTGTAGGTGCACTTCAGCCGGGATATTGATCCCATCACCTTTTTGGGGGAAGAAGCCCTAATTCCTATGGGACCAGCTGAGCTTCCAGAGTTTCTAACACATCAACAATCCCTGCATCTTTGTTGCCATATGGATCTCCATCCCCTACTTCCACTGAGATGGCAGACCAAAGGACCTCACTAGCACAGCGTCCCTTAAACATTGCCATGTCACTCCCAGGCTTATCTCTAGTGAGCCTGGTTCACATTACAATTTAAAAGACCAAGGGTGTTTGACTAAGGTTTTTTCCCCTTAGAATAAAATAATGAATTTAACAATTAATTAAGGGAAAAATGTTATTAATCCTTTCTTTATCAGGATCTGCTCCTTCCCTTCAACTTCTAAAAAGCACTATTGCTACCGCTGTTGATATAATGGATTTCATTTTGAAAAAGGATTGCACTAGATTACCAACCTCTGCTATTTTAACTTCCAGTTTCAGAACTGATTTCATATCAGACTCGGCTCGTGAAGCATTTGCACCCAGAAGCACTGCTGTATCAACCATGAACTGCAAAAAAGCATCTCGGTACTGTAAAGAAACAAAAAGAATGACATGACTACTGGATTTGCTCTTGAGCAGAGCTGTAGCAGTAAACCAGAAATGCCCAGCTATAGCAAGGAGTATAATACTTTCATGCTTTAGCAACCAAGGTTGTGCTTTCCTTACCTTAAATGTCTGCTGTCAGCAAGTTAAAAAGGAGAAAAAACACTGTAAAAATACTTTGTATGACAGACAGAGATACCTGCTATGGTTCAGGGAGTACAAATCTCAGGAAATGCAAATGACACTTCTGGATTAGACTAACACTTTCAGCTATTACAAATGGATTAGACAATGTGTATAACTGTACACCAGTATTTTAGGCCATCTCATACATTAATCACCATAGGACAGTAGAAGCATCTGTATACAAGTGCAAGCTTAATGCCTGAGAAGATGGGGAGATAAAGGGATGCTCCAGTGAGCTCTCTCCTCTGTTCCTGCCACACACTACAACACGTGTCTGCTACAGTGGTTTTCTTTGCTCTCCCCAGGATATCCTAACAAACCACATTTTAATCTCTGTGTGTACCAAGATGTTAGCAAAATACACTGTATGTAATTATACTGTAGTGATTTCTGTGGTGCCTCCCCCACAGCATAATCTTTCAGAGATTTTGGAGGGATCAGATTGCTCCTCATCAACTCCTACCAGTCCACAGTCCAACACAACAGCAAAAATATATCCCAACACATTTCCACCTTCAATCTTTTAGCAGCTACCATTCTTTGTATCCTGGCATCATCCAGTCTGATAGAGGTAACTAAAAAACTTACTAACCTCTCAGGAAACTCAAAAGGGAAGCAAAGCTGTGAAAAATCAGTAGGAATGACTTGTCCCTCAGATAACCCCAGAGCTTGTTTTCTTTGAGTTTTGGGCTGCACATGACAGATACTTGCCCACAGGTCTTCACTGAATGAGGGGGAAAAATGTGTTGTTGTCATAGTCAAGTATTGATACATTAAAGCCATTGATAAACATCATTATTTCACAACTGCTGTCCACAGAAATGCTGCAAGAAACTAAGCTGTATACCCAGGAGTTGCTGACAAATCTTGCAGGGATATGGCTAGGAAAGCCAAGGCCAACCTGGAGTTCAATCTGGTAAGGGATGTGAAGACCAATGGGAAAAAACTCTATAACAGGAAAAGGAAGAGGAGGGAGAATGTGGATCTGCTACTAAAGGGAGCAGGGTAACAAATTACACTGAAAAGGCCAAGATACTCAATGCCAGCTTTGCTCTAGTCTTTACTAATAAGACTGACTTTCAGGAATCCCAGGCCCCTGAGTCCAGAGGGGAAGTCTGGAGCAAGGTGGACCTATACTGAGTGGAAGAGGACCAGATTAGGGAACAAAGTGGTCATAAGTAGATCCAGGGTATCTGAAATATTGTACTCATGAGTCCTGACGAAGCTGGCTGATACCACTGCAACTTCACTCTGGACAGTATTTGGAAGGTCACAGCTACTGGGAGAGATTCCAAAAGGGTGGAAGAGACCAAGCATCACCCCTACCTTCAAGGAACGCAAAACAGAAGACTCATAGAACTACAGACTGGTCAGCCTCACATCAATTACTGGGAAGGTAATGTAGAAAATCCTCCTGGAAACTATTTCCAAACACATAAAAGATAAGGTGATCACGGGTAGTGAGCATGGATTTATGAAGGGGAAATCATACTTAACCAGGCTGATAACCTTGTACAATTACATTAATATCCTGCTGGATGAGGGGACAGTAGTTGTGGTTGATCACCAAGGTTAAAAAGTACAGAGTAGGGGAGCGCACAGTGAGGTGGACTGAAAACGAGCTGAGTGACCAGGTCCAGAGGGTTGTGATCAGCAGCACAAAGCCTAGTTGGAAGCCAGTCACTAGTAGTATATTCCAGAGGTAAATTCTGCTTCAGTAGAGAAGTTGGACAAGATGAACTCCAGAAGCCCCTTCCAAGCAGGAAGAAAAGTAGGGGGACCCCAAATCTTACAAAAATCTTCCTTTAGGAAACTTTGCAAAAGTGTTTGTGGTAGTGGTGGTGTTTTCTGACAGAAGATACCCTGAAAAATCCAAATCCATACAATGCACGGCCCTTTCCCAGTTTGGAGCTCAACAAAACAAAAGCAACAATGAAAAAAGCTGAGGGGAAAAATGGTCACTCTAATTTCCATTTGATATTACTTACAGATTTGGCTTCTGTGGTGTTTTCTAGGTAATCCTCTCTAGATGCCAGAGAGAGGCTTGCTTGGTCAAGCTGTTAAAAATAACAAGAAGCAACATTTAATAGCTAAATTCATCAGAAATCAAAGGTAGACTGATAAGCAACCTTGGAAGAGTTTCTCTGGCAGTTATGGTAGATGTGTGCAAATATACATACATGATACACTGCAGCAGCCTGAGCTCCACAGGATTTCAAAACAACAGAAAAATCTTATGCTGTGCTGACAGATATTAACTAAATCAGATTACTGTGATCTGGGGAGCCTGAGATGCCCCCTGCAATATCTAAGCCACCTACAGAAAAGAATTACCTATGGGATGTAGGTGTTTATGGCTCCATTTGTATTAAATAATGCAATAGGACTGGGTCTACGGGATCAAACAGTTGATGCTGATGACCATTCATCCTATGCACATTTCAGGGGCACAAGAGTCAGCTTTGGGACGCGCTGGCCTAGTGTATGGACCAAACGTCCACAAGGTGGTGGAGCATGTTAGCTGCTGTGTATCTGGAAGGCATTGTTAGCCTTTCTTGACTGAAACTGAGATTATACTTTGGAGCTTCACCTCAGACCAGCACCGGGTGCTGTATTTAGCTTTTTGAACAAATATGAAACAGCTGGATACCAGCCAGGATTGCATGCATGCCCATGATGTTGTTATCTCTCCAATACATTACCTAAAAGTGTCTGGTAGGTCCAGCTGGATCTTTGACTTTCACTTACCTCTTTGATCTAAACATGGATCAAATTTGCTGGTCTACAGTCACCCTAATATTGGAATTAGGGCCTCAAGGTAATTTCTAAACTAGACCCCAAAGTTTGAGATCTGCACTTAGTGTTGAGTGAAATATCCACATGAGAATAGATACATATGGTTTCAAATTCCTAACCAGGCAAAACTCACAATACAGCACATATTTTAGAATTGATACTTGGAACTGAGATTTCCCAGAACTTTTCAATGCAGTGAAGTTAGGCTAGGGTATGGAAGCCAAAGCTGAAAACTTCATTCAACCAGCTTCCAAACTCTGAATAAGATGCTGATTGGAGCAGAAACAACAGTTTTGATGCTCTAAAATTATTGGTTTGATGCTGTAATTGTTTTTAAAAGATAAGTGTAGTAAAGAGAGATTGCATTTATTCATACAATTTCATGTGTCTTTTTTAATCTAAATTATTTAGGTTAAACCATTTATATTTCACATTTTCCCCATTATAAAAATGTTCCAAATAAATAAATGTTAGAACCTAAAATGAATGAATAAATGTAATCTTTTCCTCTACTAGCTGATATTCACAATCTTTAAAATACACCATAAACAAATAAAACAAATCATCCTCAAAAAGGAGAGTAACTGTGATGCTCAGTGCAAATCTGGTTCTTTGAAAAACAGTATCACCTTCTTTTCTCAGCATATTGAAGCAAAAAGAATATACTCTTATGCTTTTTGTACATGTGTCTTGGTAATAGTTAACTTCAGACTATTTGGTCCATTTCAGTTATGTGACTGGTACAATAAATGCTTATCCAAATTTCCTAGGCTTAAGACTTAGATCTGACAACACATAAAAACCAAGAGAGCACAAATATGAGAAAGAAACAGAAAAGTTAATGAACTTCTTTAGCATTCAAAAAAAAAAAAATCATGTTGAATGCTGAACAAAGTTTTATTTGGAGTTTTTACTTTTTTATGATCCATTGATGATTTTGCAATGCTGAACAAAAAGAATTTGCAATAAAGTCATTCTCACAAGCAGATTGAAATACTCCATGGTACATCTACACCCCTGGGATTTGTTAAAACACAGACAAGGAAGAATAGTGGCCAATGCAATCTGTAGATCAAGATCTTAATCAAATTAACAACAGAATACCCTACAGAATAATACATTATTCATAGCATGTAGTGCTTCAGTTATTCAGATACTTAATTCTTAGGCACCACTAAGCATACCAAGGAAAGGTACTGATAGTTATCATTCATTTCCAAGAGACCAGCAGTAAGGATATCCCTGCCCAGCCCTTTGCTAACAGGTGACTTGGACTGAAATATTATGACAGGAGATACCCAACTAAACATCTCTCTGATTCTACTGCTTCAGTTCATTTAAACAAGTCTCCAGCCAAAGAAAACCTGACAGGATCTTAAAAGCATCTTAGCAGAACGACATCTTATATACAGCAAACTGTTGGTCTGCTGTTGACTATCCAGGAAAATGTTCCAGAGGTGGGGAAAAGTTACCCTTCAACTTTATACCAGTTAAATGCCTCAGTCAGAAGACATTTTGAAGAACTGACTCAGAATTGACATCCACTCCAGTACCAACACAATTAACTGTTGTTTGATCTCTAAATACAATGTATTCTTGGCTACATTCCTACAGCCAGCCCACATGCCAGCAAAATAAAAGATCATAGATCCTACTTTGTTGTGATGAATGGCATCATAACTTTCTTATTTGCTCCTTCTCTCTTGCCTTCATAACCTATTTTCTTATAGCAGCGGAGGGCTGGTCTACTCTGGCTACTCATCTGTAGTTCTTAAACAGCAATGAATTTGGCCAGGCACTCAGACTTGCCATGGTGACATCTCGCAGTAATACAATTTTCTCTGGAGTTTTGTCAGACTACAGGGAGGCAACATTTCTTGGATCTTTTTCTCACTAAACTGTTGTGTAATGCCATACACTGTTAATAAAATGGTAATGCTTTGGTCTAAAAGTAATAGCATTTCAGGAAAAAAGGTAAATTCTGTATTTCAGGTCTAAAAGTGCTTGGGATACATCTGTGTCATAAGCTGCTATATAAGAGGCAGATTATTATTCCATCTTAAGAAAAATAGCTCAAGTTCAGAATATTTGCTACTGATGCACCATTCTTCATCTTCACAGACAAAAAAACCCCATTCTTCATGCAACTAATGAGTCATAAGCAGCACCCAAACTAGATATTGACCTCTTATTCTCATGAACATAGACCCTGGACACTGGTCTACTGGGAACATTATTTGTATTTTTTTCCTGGCATTGGAAAGAAGAAAACAATCTGTAGGAGACATTTTTCAGTAGCATGTGGTTGCTAGTGGCTTCTACATTCCCATAAATTGACACCTATGAACATCTGTGCATCAGTAGATAATATCAACAATAATCAAGTGTAAACATTTGGCATGTAAACATGTTTTAAAAAAGAAGACCATAAAATATCACGCAAAGAAACCTATTAGATATGCTATATAGTACCTTCAGGATATACCGATTGGAGATTTTGTCATCAGCAGCCACATATAAACGGATGAAGACAGAGTTACTGTATTGGCCACGAAGAGTTGCCAAGGCTTGGAGTAAACTAAATCTCCTTTCTGACCACAGTCCTTCAGGTCCAATATTGGATTCCAACACAGGCCAGCGGAAAGGTGAGTGCCTCAGGATACTTAAGAGGGGCTTCACATCGGCTTTCTCAATTTTATCTGAAATGCCAAAGTGTGACAACAGTTACATTCCAGATAATTCAAATGCAGCAGCAGCCACACAAGACAAAGATTTAATGGCATCAATTGATTTCTAGGCAAGACAAAACACAATAGCTGAAACCCAAAGCCTGTGTTCTGCCTGTGAGCACAGCAGCACAGGAGTCCAACTCAGTTTATATGTATTAAGAATAATAGGGACAAATCAGTACCTTTCAAAAAAGGCAAAGGCTGGAATTAAGTAAATGTAAAAAAAAAATCTGATTTAGAAACTAGCATAGAAACTGCACTGTTTCTGTGGGGCTGAGGAGAGGTTGGTTATTGTACATAATCAAAGCTAGAGGGGCAGTATCTTGGCACCAAGGCTGCAGGGCAGGCTGTCTCAATTGCTGGCAGTCAGTGTTGGGCCATGCTGAAAGAAAACTGTCCATGGAATAACAGAATCACAGAATATGCCGAGTTGGAAGGGACCCACAAGGATCACTGAGTCCAATCCCTAGCCCTGCACAGGACCAACCCCAAGGGTCACACCATGTGCATGAGAGTGTCATCCAAACACTTCTTGAATTCTGTTACCCTTGGTGCTGTGACCACTTCCCTGGGGAGTCTGTTCTACTGCCCAGCCACCCTCTGGGTGAAGAACCTTTTTTAAATATCCAATCTAAACCTCCCCCGACTCAAATTCAGGCCATTCCCTTGGGTCCTGTCAGTGGTCACCACAGAGAAGAGATCAGTGCCTGCCCCTCCTCTTCCCCTCATGAGGAAGCTGTAACTGCAGTGTAGTCTCCCCTCAGTCTCCTCCAGGCTGAACAGACCAAGTCACCTCAGCCGCTCCTCGTTCAGCTTCCACTCAAGGCCCTTCACCATCTTGGTTGCCCTCCTTTGGACAATCTCTTAGAGCTTAATATCTTTCTCATATTGCAGTGAGCAAAACTGCACACAGAAGGTTCAGAAGGAACCTTTGTCCAGAAGGGCAAAGGGCACTTCTAATTCATCTTCCACCTGTGTAACTACATAAGGGTAGTGATGTGTCCCAAACTAGTGTACATCATCTTACAGCAGCATTTACAAGCTGAGGAAAAGCACTGCAAACAGGACTATAGGGCTTCCCATCCTAACTTGCTTGACTTAAAGCAGATAACTCAAAGAGTCCAGGGCTGTCTATACCCAGCCTTGGGGAAGTGTTTTGATTAAACAGATTTAGAGAAATATAGAAGGTGCTGAGCCACAGGCTGTTGAAAATATCAGTATTAGAATTTCCTCAGAAGCTCCTCTGATTTACTGACCCCAGGCACTAACCCCACAACCCTGGGACACAGTTTTAGCATTCTATTGCACAGATAAATATCTATTCACAGTTACCTGGCAGTCAGAGGTCTCTCTAAAACTGATTTCTTGTGCCTGGGTGTACCTCAGCTTCAGAAATGAGCAAAAGACCCTCTGCATTCAGTTGAATCCATATCAGCAAAATCCATGCATCTGCACAGAGCTCAGCAGAGAGATAAAACCCCTGCCTTTATAAACACGGGGAACTCATATATCTTAGAATCATTGAATATGCTGCACTGGAAGGGACACATCAGGATCATATGTCCCTCTCAAATCAAGCCACTTACTCTCATTCATGCAGGATGCGTAAAGGACCTTGGCCTTCTGTACAGCTTCACTGTCTCGTCTTTTGCTGATGGGTTTCTCAAGCAATGCTGAAAAAACAAATACATTTGTTTTTCAATACATTGGAAAATGTAGAAACTGTTTGCTTGTTTCAGCATTTGCTTTAATCATGGCATTTGTTTAATTAAGGATGAGGTTCCACATATATTTTTTTAAGCAGTAGCACAGACATAATCACAACTTTTTCAAATCCCAACAGAGAAGGATTTTTTAATTTGTTTATTTTTAAGAGGACTGATTTAAAGCCAGGTGGCAGATGCTGCTTATTATCTGTTCTCACAACCAGCCACCGTCAGCAAACTGAAGGGACAGGGAATCATGAGGTGAGTGGGAACAATCACACAAGGCAGGGAGTCAGGAATTCTTTCAAGTGGCTCAGCTTCTGGTGCTCGTACATTATGAAATCAGGGTCTAACAGAGAAGGTTAAAGAATCCCAGGAGCAAGACCACCGGTGTTCACTTTTGCCAGCTCTGCTGCTGCTGAAAGAAAGCAGCAGAGAACTGCCTCGTTGTCTGTCAAACACACACAACCTCAGTCCTGGTAATGACACAGAAGACCAAGTGTCCAACTATTGCTTGTAAAGCTGCACTCATATCACACTATAGGTGTAAATGTCCTTGGTGTTCAGCTTTTTTTAAGCTGTCATCTCTCTACATTCTTTGCATTCCTCACATTATGTAATGAAAGGGAAAGAGCATGAAAAGTCCATCTGAATCTCAGCTGTCCCCACTTAGCTGCCTCAAACTGTTTCATCCAAGTTGTACATCAGCCATGACGCAGCTGCAGACACACATAACTATGGCTAAATGCAGAGCCATTAAAAAAGAAAAAATAATCAAACCAAAACAAACAATGCCCCACTCATTTTCTTGGACCCTTAAGAGATTTAATGAGATAATTCCCTTTTAGTTATGGATAAGATTTTCCCTAAAAATACTTCTGGACAGGATCCCCAATACTTTTGATTTGAAATCCTCAAATTGCTAATATTTTTCAGCTTGTTAAATACAGTATAATGCCAATCACTGACACATATCTTCAGTGTGCACAATTCTTGGTAGAATAATCAGACCTGTTCATGTTTTAAAAATGGCGTTTTAAAAGAAACAATAAATGAAGCCTAGATAAAACTAAAGATGAAAAAATACCCTCCTATTAAAGCCATTACAATAAGTTCTGTCCTTGCCAGTGAGCTGTACAAACATGAAATTTTGAAGCGAACAAAATCCAATGGCTAAAGCCCAGGTAAAGATCAGGAGAGATAAAGAGGATGAGAGTCAATAAAATAAAATCAACTCTAGAAATACACCTGCATCAAATTGTGTTAAAATCAGACCTGATGTTTTCCCATCAAACCATCTCATTATGTGACAGAATGAAACAGTAACACTCACTGCACTATTACAGAGAGTGAGGTGGGGTAGATGTTGCCAATTGCTCAGAGTTCTTTTATGAAGACAATTCTTGGTTCCAATAACAAAAAATCCAGTTATCAAACATGAAAGACTTAATAAGATGGCTGAATCCTGTGGACACTGAAATAGGGGATGTGATCCATGAGCATTCTTTAGGCTATAAAGGTTTCTCAGCCCTAACCTCAAGTTTTCAGAAAGGTTTAGAAGCTCAAACATTGAGCACTGCTCACATCCACATGATTTCTGCATTAGCTAGTATAAAATCCAAATACAAGAATTAGAAATTTGCTTCTTATTTAGCTCAAAAATACATATGGATTTTACATGTCCTTGAGTATTTAAACTCTTAAACATGAACAGCAAGAAAAGGCAAGAAGCAAGCACACTGATCAAAAATATGTGTAATCAATTAGTCTGTCTCCAGGTTGCTTATTTATGGAAAGAAAGTCACTACTGTGATTGAAATCAATGTAGACACATCAGGCTATCTTCAAATTAGCAATATTGGGTACTGTGAGCAGCCTGGCCATAGCTGCAGGCTCTGACAAACCCACTCCTGCACTGAGCAAATCTGATCGTGTGGGTCGATGCATTCTGTGCTTCTACAGGGCAGTGTTTTGGAGGCTGCAGCTCAGAGCCTCTGCTCTCCAAGGACCTCCACAGGTTGATCAAACTTGCCTCAGGGCCGTCCCTCAGTCTCCCCAGCATGGAAAGGCACTCTCTGAACAGTGTTCCATTTCCTGGCACATGACATGAATTTCTGGCTACACTAAGGGAAATGCCAATCAGGGACACAGAGACAGCAAATTCAGCCCCTCTGAAAAAAATCAGCTGAACTGTAGCTGTCTGGGAGGATTTTTTCACCTTGAAAGACTGTAATAGCTTCAGATATTTTCTGTTTGGACACCAAAATGTAAGCAAAACCTATAAGGTCTTTCAAGCTATAGGAAGAGAAAGACCACAAGAGATCAAATGTTCAGTTTCATAAGTTACCCACAGACCTGCTGTTTAGTTCACTACTTTGCCTTTCCAAACTGCTACTCTCACCCCTCACTAAGGAATTGTGTGTATTCATATGAATCCACTGAGAAGTTCAGTCTTCCAGGCTTTTCTTAAAGCATAGTTTTCTTAAACCTTGACCTAGCTAGGGAGATGGGGGCTACTAACATTTTGACTAAAGCAGCTCACTTAGCACTGAGAAGGACATTGAGTTTGTTCTTCTTGCAGCTTTCTTTCTTTCCATTTTTTTTAAACTCAGTTTTCTTGTTTCTAATTAAAAGTTCTAATTCCCTAAAGCAACCTTCCATTTTAGGACATCAAACATTTATCTTTAAATAAGAATTTTTAGGAATAAATGGTTTTGATCAGACTAGGAAATATACATCACTCCAACAATATCAAAAAACACTCTTATATAACAGCCCATCTGTCAGCTCCCTATTAAATGTTACAGTGCTAGACAATCTGGCTGCAGAGGTTAAAAAACCCTCACAATCCAAGCTGATTTGCAGTTATCTGTAAAGGCATAGAATTGTTATTAACATCAACTAAAATTTAACAATTTATTGCTGCTACTGAATTACAGCACTAGCCTGTCACAACTGCAAAGCAGAATATCACAGCCAAAAATCACCAGAAAAATAAAGTGAACCAGCATAGCTTAGGCCACCAAACATAAAGTTTGTATCATGTTTCTTTGGCCAAATATCAAGTACATGTTTCAGTGGCTTTTCTAACAAAGCAGTTCTTCTTCACTCACATCTTTTACTCTCTTCACTTTTAAATTATTTCCAAAGTCATTCTCTTGAGGATAAAAAAAGATCTTGGCCTGTGGCACTGATCTCAGCACCTCATTGTCCACATTTCCATATGCAAAGGATGCCCAGATGCAAGACTTATGTTTCCCTTCACATAAAACTTAGTTATGGCAAGTGTCAAAACCAATTGGCAATTCCACTCCACAGCACTGTGATAACATAACTCATGTCATTAAGCAACTACCATTTGAACAGGTAGAAACTGTTTAAAGGTGTTCATGATATCCTAAACTTTCTGAGATTGCAAATTGCTTCATCATTCAGTTTCTTCTACCAAGGGGCTGAGGGTAGGGAGGTTCCCATTGCAATCAAAGTTCTGGTACTTCTGGCACCTCAGATCAGGAAGTTTTAAATCACTGTGCTCCCTGGCTCTTGTACAAAACACAAAGACTCAGCACCACCAGCAAATAAACCCACTCCGTTAGGTGGGAGTGATCCTCACTTGTCTGAAGAGGAGATGCTCAGATACATAGTCAAGGAAAAAAGCCACAGCTGGGGGTGGGGAGCTGAGAAGGGAAGGAAGAGAGTTTATATTGAGTTGCCTTCACATAGTTCTTTTCCAGGGCAAGAGGGCTAAAAAAGGCCAACTTCCTGTGGTTCACTACCCTCCAGTAAACAGCAATCATCTGCAGTTAAAAGTGAGAGCAAGGCACATTACCAAGTAAGCTTTGCGTGAGTGTTTATTTAACTGCATACTATTCTGAAGCTGCTAAGGATAGTCTTGTGGCCAAGTGTTACCTTTAATCTTACTTTCCATTTCCAGTCCTCGTTGATTTCCAGCCCACTGTCTTGCACAGCTTCACTTTTCAACCATCGTATTTTATTTGTGGCACCAAGAAATCCTGTACCTTTCTCTCTTCTGACGTGGAGTGCACGAAAAAGGGATTGTAAAGCCAGATTTGCAGAGAAAAGAAATGTGCATGCCATTTATTCCAATTAGAAATATTGACTCAATTTATCACTGTCCTGATCAGCAGATTGTTTATATTCTTTGTGCTATCAGACAGTTGTCTACATATGTAGTTGAGTTGCAATCCTGAGAAACACTATGTGATTCATGAAGCTTACTTCCTATTCTAAAGAGAAAGCAAAAGTTTTCTCTGCAGTTTCCAACCCAAGATATGGAGAATACATCATGCTAGTAAAGATAGTAGCATTTTTTCCCACTAATTTCTGTCCTTATCCTTTTACAAACATTTGCTCTATGTGGAAAATGCAAACTGAAGTGTTTGCACAGTGGTATCTGACAATGATCCGAAATATATTATAATGCTTTGTATCTTGAAAGAAAACAACTGCATGTGCAAACATCTCACTGGGAATATGCTTGGACTTTATAAAAAACAAAAATTATACAAGAACCCCAGGGGACATCCCATTTCCCGGAAAGTTGTAACCCTGGAAGGGTGAAAAGCTAGAAGCAGACAAATAATTCAGCATGAACTCCCAGGGCAATTCTAGAGCAGACAGCAGTCTTGGACTGCAAAACCAGAGAAGTACCAAAGTGGGGAGATGATCTTATTGTTGTACAGGCTGGTGAGACAGACTGGAACACTCTCTGCCCTTCAGCTGCCTGTATTTTAAAAACAATGTTAAACAGCTGGACAGAGGGTAGAAAAACATCAAAACAATTAGGTTTTTTCTTTGGCTTGAGAAATAGAAGGGAGAGATTAAAAAAAAAACATGCAATGAGGAAACATGATTTTTCTCACAAAACATGTGAAAGGGTGATGGAATCACAGTGTGAAAGAACCAGCCGTTGGAAGCTGAAGACAAATTCAGCAGTAACAGTGATTAACCACTGGAACCAGCAAGCAGAGGAGATAGTGGCTTCTCTGCCCCCTAACATTTTCAAGACTTGAACCTTTTTTGGAAGATAAACTTTATTCCAAAGTGAATTATGTTTTATCCCACTGCAAGCTATTGAGCTATTACACAAGTAATGTAATTGTCTGTGACAAGAGAAAGGTCATGGGAAATAATCTAATGGTTACTCCTGGAATTGCACTCTGTACATTTAGGATACAGATCTCAAAGTACTCTTAGACATGAGGAATCAAGGAGACACAGCCATTATCCATCGCTGCAGATAAAGTGAGCCACAGATTCCTCCTTATCTAATTCATGTCAGACTCCTACTGACAGCAATGGTGCTCCTTTATGAGTACAAAGCTTGCTGAACTTGATCCAGACACTCAAAGAGCTTGATCTTTTGGAGATGGTGAATGCCCTTCAGTCTCTTTAATGCCAGTGACAGTGGGAGTTGCTCAGTACTGCCCAGATGATGCTCAATACTAAAACTGAAACTTAAAACGCGTTCTTTTCAGGATCAGACTCAGAAAGCAGCCCAAGGACCTATTCATTCAGTGTGCCACAGTCAGAAGATGCTTTCATGAGCTACATCCACAGTAAGGCCCTATCAAAGCCTCACAAAACAGCATGTTCTCCCTTTGGTAGCGGTAACTAGCAGCCAGATATTTGTTCCATATTGGATATTTATGAGCTTCAGTTTCTTTGACCAAAATGCAGGAACTGTGCTTGTGGAAAGGGAGTTTATTTACAAATACCTGATGACAATGAATTTCTCTTTCAATTCTTCAGCAATAAAGACTGTTCTTCACCTTCCCCTCTATGCTGCTCTACAGCTATAGGGATTGGGTTTCTAAACCGATGAGAAGAATAATTAAAAGAGCTGTTCAACCATCTCCAGCTATCACTGAGAAGCTTTGTTTGCTCCCTACATTAGCACTATCACATGCTACCTCTGGGAAGAAACAAAACCCAAGTCATCATTTGGTAATTTGCAGAAGATCCTCTGGTGCCATCAACAGGTTGTTTTAAGGGTATTCTGTGAGGAATTACCACCTAAAAGTCAAGAAAAACCTACTCAAACCTTAGTTTGAGTTTGGCAATCAAATCAAACGCACACCACCTGTGTGCAGGATGTAATTCTGTGATGTCCCTGAACTATAACATAATTATGATTAATCTAGTCCTCATTAAGAATGTCTAACCTTTAATTCCCATATTTTCTTCACATTTAAGAGCTATGGCAAAAGAGTTCCTGGGAAGCAACTGCAATGCCTAAAACCCAAGTAGGCAACTGCACTGTGCCCCAAGGATTATCTAAGCATTCCAACAGTGTCATGGAGGTATCACCCTTTCTTCAAACTCTCAGCACACTAGATTTAAAAAGTCAAGTTCAGTACAGTTCACAGAGCAAAGATTTGGCTAGGATGCCAAAGGGCACAGAAAAAAACTTTAGAACCACGCTGCTGTTACAGAAATCACAGCTAGATAAACGTATAGTCTTAATTAAGTAACATTATCTTACATGTTCCAAGAGTGATGATTTCAGAATGGTTTGGGGTCAGCTGACGTTCATTTAGAGTATCTGGTTTCCAATTCCTTTTTTCAGAACCCAAAATGAAGTGAAGGAGAGCTGGCAGTGGTAAGTTTCATAGTGTCTACAAGGGACACAATGTTCAACCCCAAAATAAAAGCACAACATCCAAAATTATACACAAGACTGTTGAGATCACTCAACCAATGGTAACATTCCTGTCTTGCTACATGAAAATATGAACTTTAAAGACTGCAACAGTCCAGGTCACAAAATAGTCAAAGAAGAGAATCTGATACATATATTTTTATTCTCATCAGTTTGGAAACCCAATCCCTATAGCTGGAGAGGAGTATAGAATGGAGAGTGAAGAATATATATATATAATGTATTTCATATATATATATACATACATGCATATATATACACATACACATATATATATTCTAAAAGGAAGTGGCAGACTTAACTGACATTTCCAAGCTATACATATTTTTGTGAACAAGACAAGTATTGTCAAGCCAAGATTATTCTCAGAGTTAAATCTGTTCTTGCAGAGCACTCTCCTGAAAAAGACATGCACATCTCCTGCTGTAAGATGCAACATTTAATGTTTCTGTATAACTTTATCCCTCCTAGCAGGTTTATTAGCACAGATCAAACTCCCACACAAATGCACCTGTCCGGTTTCCATTTCAGAGCTGCTTTGCATCTGGAAGCCTTGGAAGAAGAGCAAAGCAAGATCTCGTCTGCTGGAAAATACCACAGAGACAAACCTCAGTGAACGTGCAGAAGCCTACTTACACTTCTCTTCTGACACCAGTGTAACCCAACTTCAAATGCATAATTTCAAAGCCTCAATAAATTCCTTTATGCCTTTAAAACACAAGTTCTTCCGAGAATTTCTCCTGATATGCAACTTTAGTGTACAAAACAAGTCATTTCCTCTATTAACAATTGATAGCAATATTTGGATTATGAGGCTTCCCTAAAATATGAGCTAATTTAAATTATTAACTTTTGTAAACTACTAGTTCTACTAATTGCTCTGCAGTGCTTCTTGTTATCTCAGGTGTCTTATCCAAAGTCTGACGAGCAGTCTGGAATCCTCTTCCCCGCCTGACCCTTTACAAGAAGTGAGCTGCAAATGATTGGTTTTCAAATAAAAGTTTGTTTCCAGAATTCCAAAATATGAAAACACTTTTTAAAGATACAATTTTCACTCTCTCACAACCAAAAAAACAAGCAATGAAAAATTTTCTCATGACTGTAGTTAAATAATTGTTAAAAGTACTGACACCTTACTGACATTAAGGCTCTTCTTCCCTTTTTTTCCTTGCTGGCTGTAAACAATCCTCAGTTTCAGAGGACAGAAAGGGAAGCAGTCCAAGCCTAATGCAGTAAAAAAATAATTTCACTGCATGTTATAAATACCTTTTTTGAGTTTCTGATGCATTATAGTCCACATTTCTCTACTGTTTGCTAAATATATATATCTATATGGAAAACCAAACTCACATTAAAGACTTGCAAAAGTCTTTCTCCATATGCTTAAAATTATCCTTGCTTAATTAAAACTTTTCACTTTGAGTCTAAAATAAATAAAATAGCAAGTCAATACACCTTTCTGGTGCTTATAATGCATCTTTTACATTTTACCAAAGCATGTATTATTTTCACTTTCATGTCTTTTCCATTCTCTTCTTAACCAGCCTTCTTACCTTTTTTATCTCAGTTCCCCATTGCAAATACTCAGTCACCAGAATCGTCTTACTGGAGTACATAAGGACTTGAAATAATCACTCAAAGAAACTTTTGTAATGGCAACCTCCTTGTTCACACAGGAATATGAAATAATGCAGAGTACTAGACACCACTTAGATTGCCCTGCCACCTGCTGTACTGTATGTTCCCACCTCTTGTGAAGGCAGAAGCATCCAGGATGTCAATCAATGGGGCTAATAGTCCCTTTTGTACCGCCTTGTGTTGGCTTACATAGCCTGAGATATACCTTAAATATAATAGTTTCCATATTTTTCCAACCATTAACTTTTTTTTTCTTTAATAAAAATCACAATGTATTCTGCAGCTCCATGAGCTTATTCATCAGAATGGTCTTTGTGGAGCTGATGCCTTAATCTAGGCCTGCCTTGTTTTGATAAATTGCATCTCCCCCATCCATTTTATGATGTGGGGAGAGAGGGTTGGTTGGTTGGTTTGTTTCGAGGGCGTTTTATGTTTGTTTGTTTGTTTGGGGAGTTTTCTTAAAAGCCTTTAATAATCATCAACACATTCCCCTTATCAATTCAGGGAAATATGTTTTGTATTTGACACAATTAATGTCCCTCAGCCCATTTCTTGATGGCAGCGTCTGTCTCACCATGGACAGAGTAGTGACTCTTGAAAACAACCAGCCCACCATTATTAATTCTTCTGACATTCGGATGGAACATTTAATCATTATGAACTAATTTTGCATTAATTAGGACATAATTAATATGCATTTCCACAAGAATTCATGAAGATCTAGTAATTAATCAATACATATAGGTTCTAATTTCCAAGAAACATAAATCAAGTAAATCAAACAAATGTTCCCAAATACCAATTTCACGAAAAGATGCCGTATTTACACAAATAAACCCAATTAATATACTGACATTCCAGGGTTCCCCCTAGAATGAAAAGAAATTTCCCAATTCTCTTCTTGAATATCCATTTTAGCAATATGGAAGTTCTCACGGAGATGGCACTGACACAGCTGTGCTTACATAAATGCTTCCTAATGCTGTTCAGTGCCCTAATATACAGCACATTTCCTAAACGGAAATGCTGTTTGTTTACAGTTTCAGCATTTCGTAAATTCTCTGAGTTTTGTATATCAAAAGATAAGCCCATCGTGTGAGTTCCTCCAAAAGTCAACATAGCTGCACACAAACTGTAACTAAACCAAAAATCATCTTATGGGGATGCGAGAGCCTCTGTTCATAAATTTGATTTCAATAATAAATCTTACTCTTTTGACTAGTATTGCCCTTTTCCCTGCCATTCCCCTCTAGCCTCCCAGTGTTATGCTGTAGGGGATAACACATGTCATTATAATGTTAGGCAGAAGAGTTTAAACCAGATTTAAACCAGAAGATAGCAAGTTTCCCAATTGTTAAATATAGGTGGAGCTCCATACTAAATGGCAGCATTACATTTACTTCATTATAGTAATACTTTCAACATGTACTTGTTTTTTGTCAGAAAAGTACTTTTTTTTTGTCAGAAAAAGGGAATCACATGTCACGGACTGCTGTGTCTTCCAAAGTATGAATCCTCATTCTGTAAAATTACCAGTCCAAACACAGTCATCAAACAATTTTGAAATTCAGTATCTACAGATATGAACATATCATCCAAAACAGAGGTTCACTGTAAATAAAGGGGAAATATTGTGCCACACGTGGAACAGCAGTAAGCAGTGTGCCCACTCTGGTTGTAGCCCAGGGCTCAGAGGAGGATGCCATTCTAGTCTCCCAGTCAGGGAGATGCTGTGGGAATCCTGTGGCTCAGTTACTGTGCTGCCTTAAAACCTCATTCAGGAACCAAAATTATCTCCTTTCTGTATTCATGGTTTCCCAAAATCACCCATTACAAATACAACTTTCATTTTGAGCAGCCACAAAGACTGGAAAAGTCCTGGCTCCTCCACCTTTGACTTAGGTACTTCATTTTACCAAACAGCTATAACTTCTTGCCCAGAGAGATTTACTTAACTTGTGCCAGTTGTGCCACTTATGTTTTTTCTCACATTCAGATGAATAGGTCATTGTAGGAAGGATCTGAACCACTGAAAAAAAAATGTCTGTACGATTGAAATGAGATACAATTATAGCAGAAAAATCCAAGTAAAACAGCATTAAATGCTGTTGCTGTTTGCTGCTATCTTGTTATCCAGGAGCAGCTATCCAACAAGATACTGGAGACAAAAACATAAATATCCTCTGAAGCTTTTATTTTAATTACTGCTGGTATTCTCCCTCTTACTTGAGACAGCTTTCAACTAGCTGCCTTTGAAGTAAACAAATCACAAAAGATGGGTCAGCTAATACAGAAACCTGAGGATGAGTGTCAGCAGCTACATTACAGATTTCATGGGACACATCCAAGTTATCCCAGTGGGCCCAACTGAGCACCAGCTGGACTGTGGGAGAAGAGAAAACAGCCCTAAAAGAGCCCTGTGGCACAAGGTCCTCTGTCTAGAACAGCAACCACTCAACAGCAACTTCTCAACACCAACTTCTGGGATTAGTCTGAAAGGACCACCCTACAGATAAACAGTATAAATTTCCAAACTGAGATATTCTTACCTTAATGGTTTTACTTACAAAGAATTCATTTTCCAAAGAAAACCATTGCAGATTTTATTGGAAAAAGTTGTCTACACTGCCAAGTTATTTTGTTTGCTGTCTGTCTCATGTTCTTAAAAAAACCCACACACCATATCCTGCTAAAAGGCCTCCATTTCTTTCTCTTTGCCATGATAGAAATTCCTCATTTTAAACAGACTTTCAGAAAACAACCACACTACAAAGCTTAGCACAGCAAATCAGTCTGGGGTAGGTGTCTCATTGGGCCAGGAACAGTATGGAGACTTAATTTGTAAACTGGTTTCCACAGACATAAATTAAATTTAAAAGGCCTGGAAGACATGTTAACAAACGATTCACCTAATTTAAATCAGCTCCCTTGCAGTGTTGAGATTTAGGAATGTTTGTGTTGTTATGTATTGTTGTTGTGGTGGGTTTTTTTTAATTTATTGCTTCCTGCATGGTCACTCAGAGAAAAAAAATAATAACCCCACTGTAGACCATTGTTCTGCAGACTTCAGGGAAAGGAAAAGAAACTGTTTGTTTCATAACCAACATTCGCTACAGGTAATAGGTATTTATTTACTTGCCTCAGATTTCCAGCTCTGAATTATCCACAGAAAGCCACCTCCATTTCAACAGTAAGACAATAGCACTCACAAAAATCTTAATTGAGATCAGCAAATCAAAACAGAAAAGTTCATCAAGAACACAAATAGCTTTGCAGAAAATATTATGTTAAGTGAAGAAACATTTATTAACTCACAGAGACACTGCAATCTTGACCTCACTAAAACTGTTGCAGTTTGAGATCACTCTCATTCATACAACACATGCCACAGACAAACCATTTTTTCCATTTTTGAAGGACTCCAAGAGTACCTCAGTCCTCTCCAGGACAGTTCTATAAGGAACCAAGAAATTTTAACCCAAATATTACATATCCATTACCTGGATTTGGGTCATAACCAAAACCATAACTCTCTGCTTTTGACATATTTTTATCTAAAATTATCTTCTTTACCTTCTTCCACAAAACATGAAATCCTGCTGTAGGTCACGTCCAAGGAAAGATCTAACACTTTTTTATTTGCTAATATTTGCTGGGATAGGACTTTATTCATTTTGTATAGCCAGGAGATCAAAGTGAGTTACACATGTGGTTTGTGGATTCCTCTGAGAGCAGAAAAAGAAATCCAAGTGACCCTTAAACAAAGCATGGAAAAGAAATTAAAGGGGAAATGATGATATGGTTTTAGTTTGAATCCATCCTAAGCTAGAGAAAGCCATGGGAGCACTATATATATATATTCTCAGCCCATTATAAACCCAAATATTTAAAAAATATTTTTAACTATCATATTAAGTTTTACAGATCTAGAGAAACCCTGAAATAAATGTTTCTTATCGTGTTCCTTCAATCAACCAAAGATATGTAGGCAAAAAATCTACCACCCAGTAGTTCTTTGCTATTTTCCATTGACCCATTGCCATTCCACTCTTTGGAATTCCCTATTAGAGCACCACAGACCTTATTTATCTACACAAAGCCACTACACTGATACAGAAAATGTTCTACACTTTTTTGAAGCTGACATCTGCAAAGTCATATGCTCTTCTGTGTCTGTAACCCCCAAAAAACCCCCCAAAACCCCCAAAAGGAATAGAAAAAAAAATTCTTTGTCCTCAAACCCAGTAATACCTAATGCAAGGTTCAGGATATTATACAGCTACAGCTACCTTTTTTTGGTAAGACAAAATTAATTCTTACACATGATACTCCTTATCAACTGGAAGATCTTCTGTAGCAAAAAAATATTAAGCTTCAAGAATATTTAAGATATGCTTGTGTAACCAAGGCCACAGGTCTTTGCCCAAACTCCCTTTCTCAGGAACAGGCTTAGGAACATTCAGGGACCAGAAAACAGATTAGATGTTCAAATAATTTATTATAAGTAACATCATTTTTTAATATATACCCTGAATAAACACTTCCATCTAAATCACACCATCAAAGAATATCAAATATGAAAAATGTGGCTTTCTGGCAGAGCCATATTATCACTTCAAGATTAATTGTTTTCTTTAATATGATAAATATTTCAGAACATAGAACTTGCGTAATAATCAGCTCTTTAAAGACTGGGGCTTTTTTAATCTACTGAGTGTCAAACAGGGACATTTACGATGAAGTAAAAAGTTCCACTAAGAGTTCTCGAAGAAGGAAAGATTAAATTGGCTTCCAAGGTCTGGTCAGCCATATAACTGTTTCTCTATGCAAGAGTTATTCCTCTTGCTAAAACTTTTTCTAGCAAGATTGTGGTCATACACAAATTAATAACTCAGTGTTGAGTTAATTTATTGAAATAACTCAAGTGAAAACACAAATATACCTAGAGGCTGAAATTATGCCTTGTAATTTCAGCTGCCAACACTGACATCCAACACTTTTTTTCCCTTTTCCTTTTTTAATTACAAGGAATATATTTTGAAAAGTTTATTAAGTTAAGGAGGAGATGGCAAATGTTGTATTAAAAGAACCTGCTGTACACCAACCAACATTTCAATATCTTTGTTTCTGTTTCATGCTAAGGAGCAGTTTAGGCCTCCTATTAAAATAGTTATACACTCTTTTTTTGATGTAAAGTTTCCATTAAGCAAATACTTGGCACTTGGGTGTTTCTTTCTTTGTCTTGTGTTTTTCTACCTACGGATTAACAACTTCTAAAGGGACTGCAAAAAAAAAACGAATAAAAATGTGGCTTAGCATGATGTCCTTGATTACGCTCTGTAAAAGAGGAAATTAAGGATGACAGTCACAGTTTGCTACTCTATATTCAATTAGGATGGGCTTTTTGTGGCTGTGGTTCATGCAGGATGTGCAGTTATCTAATACAGCCCAATTCTGGCAGCAGAACAATTAGAATGCAAAGCATAACTTAAAACAGGCTCTGGCAATATTTCTTTCCCTTTGGTTGTGACATCTTCAGCAGGCTTTAAACAGAAATCTTGAGATCATATCCTACCCTAACAATCCAAACCTATATTCTGAAACCAAATGCAGCTTTTAAAATATTTAACTATGTGAAAATTGAATATGATATGACTCAAGAAAGCAAGTGGAGAAGGGCTTTGATGCTTACACACGTACAAAATCTAAAGAAAAAGAAATCCTATATTTAAGCATAACATCCTAAAACTGACCTCTGTTCTGTGGTGAGCTCAGGGCAGGCTCTGATGTCAACTAAGAGGTCAATAATATGCTCTAGGTGTGCAGTGCTCAAGCACACCAACAAAATATTAAATCTTGCACATCTCCCTTCCTTCATATGATTCACTTTTAGCAAAGACTATAAGAATCTGGTTGGGTTTTCCTATCTAAGAATAATCACCATCCTTTCTTCCCAGTTGGTCTGCAGGGCTTCCTGATGAGGTGGCTGCAGTGCAGAGTATATAGCACAAACTCCAGTCACACGGAGATTAAAATACATCTCTTCCTACACATTTCCACCCTGGGGCTATTTTTTCCTCCAGAAACACATTCTTAAGCAGCCTTCTGTTTCACTGATGATAGCTCAGGTACTCCAATGGCAGCCTGAATGGCAACGTGAAGGAAACTCAACACCCAACTAACCTCCATCTCCGGAAGTCTGTGAATTGCCTCTGCCAAGAGCTAGGTAAGTATACTGGAAAATAGCACTCTGGTTTTGCCTTATTATATTATTTCCTGTTGTTGGCCACTGTTAGACTGCTGTACCAGACTGGCAACTCTCTGATTCTGGAACATTCTTAAACGTGTGTGCTGTGCTCCTGCACTCTGGTCTAACCATTTACTGCAAGAGGGAAAGAGTTAAGTCTCGTCATCTTTCCTTTTGGTATAATGAGTATCATTTCACCCCTCCATTCTTAACTGGTAAAGTTTCCAACAGTTCTGTTCTTCCTCCCAACTTCTGTTTCTGTTATAATTCACTATCTCTCAACGTGATTTTCAATAAAAACAACAAAAATACACTTAAAAGAGAACATCAAGTTGGGCTGCTGGATGTGATCCAATGATCAGAAGTGTGCAGACTTTTGGTCCTTTCAAAAACAGCCAATTAACAAGCTGCAGTGACAAGCCAATCAGATACTTTCAGAAATTACATATTTACCCTTTAGTTTGAGGTCCACATTGTGTCGCAGCCAAGGATAAACACCATAGTTTGACATATCTTCAGGAATAGGGTTATTATATATCCAGCCATCACATGCAAATCGATAGAAGTTCTCACACGGATCTACGGATTGATTTATCTTGCTCAGGATGCCAGCAGCTGTAAAAAAGACACCACTTAGATTTTGTGGAACACTTTTTCCTAAATAGAAAATTACACAGGGCTACAGTCCAGAAATGATGATTAATGAGAAACAGACAACAACAACAACAACAAAAAAGACAAAATATCTACAATGAATCTTCTCGAGTGCCATACAGCAATGATGACTGAATTTAACACTACGGGAACATGAACTGCCGTAGCCAGACACCTGAAGACAGGTTTTCTTCATTGTTGCCATGATAGAATTAATTGCCTGAGGAATTTAGTAGCAATACATATTAAGTAGATTGTGATTAGCATTCCTGAAATTATGCACTGTTTACCTTTAGCTGAATAACTGCACAAGAAAACAAATAAAGTTCTAATCTACCATACATTGGAAAAGATAATTGTAGTATTTTCAGCTCCATTCTGTGACTGCATCCCCACCAGTTTCTCTTGCAGGCCAAACTGGTAAGAGAGAAATCAGTCTGAGAAGCCAGAGACAGTAGCTTTTGAGTACCTAATCATCAAATCATAGAACAGTTTGGTTGGAAGGAACACTTAAAGGTCACCTAGTCCAACCCCTTGCAATGATCAGGGACATCTTCAATTAGATCAGATTACTCAGAGCCCAATCCCACCTGTCCTTGAACACTTCCAGGAATGGGGTGGCCACAACTTCTCTGGGCAACCTGTGCCAGTGTTTCACCACCCTCATCATAAAAAAATTCTTCTGTGTAACTAGTCTGAATCTACCCTGTTTTCATTTAAAACCATATAAAGTGCATGCCAGATCTGGCCTAAAAGCATCTCTGTGCTTAACAATTCACTTGCTAGTTTTCTGACTACTGGAAAGGAAGCAAAAAAATACACTTGAAGGTCCAGTCACTCAACATTTTGTTTCCTATTAAAAGAAAGAAATGTAAACCCTATGGGAAACTTTGAGTCAACCTGGTGAGACTAGCATTAGACCAAATTAAAGTATGAATTTTAATTGTACAAAATAAACAGAACTGAAGCAACTTTGACAGTGACTTTTAAAAAAGTTTGGGGTTGTTGTTCTTTCCCTCTCATTAATTAAGCTTTCTGAGTAAAATGTATAATGGGGGAAAAAATTAAATGGCATAAATATCTCATTAACATACTATAATCATGATATAATTGAGAGGATAAAATTGCTGCTTACCAGCTTCAATGCATTCTGCAGTCAAACAGTACTGTTGCTTCGGATGAAACTTTATAAGACCTTGGCTAACTGCAAAATGGAAAACCATAATGAGATCATTTGCAATAAATTTTGACAATTGCAGCCAAATGTTGTGTACTTAGTCATTCAAATGTCAGTGCAACCTCTGGTCCCAATGCATCTCTGACTACATTGATTTAGAGCACTTAGAATGTATATTAAATAAATCCTGTAGCTCATAACAAATAATTTTCCCTTCCTGGGCCTTCTTTCTCCTTCCTCTCTCTTTGCTCACTGGCAGCACAGAGCAAGTGTGTATCCCAGTGTAAGTTTGCACAATGCCTGGAGCAGCATCACTTCAGCCCTACTCACTGAGAGCGAACACCACACGATACAGACAACTCATCATTGTTGTTATCCTCCTCTAGAGATCCTAGAAACACAGAGTCATAGAATGGCTTGGGTCGGAAGGGACCTTAAAGATCCTGTAGTTCCAACCTCCCTGCCATGGGGCAGAGACACCTTCCACTAGACAAAGTTGCACCTTTTGCAGCTGGCTATGCAACACAGAGCTCACCGGCCACCCTCTGCAGGGCTTCCACAGCTCCTCCAAGCTGTGGGGCTCACACTGCCCTGCAGCAGCACTGCACTACCCAGCACAACCCAGCACTGATGGGAGGGGTTCAGGGTCTCCTTATTCCAGCCTGGAATAAAGCAGATAGTAATGGGCACAAGGATAGCTGTGGTTTATAAAGCACAGCCCGGTTTCTGTCTGAATTGTCTCCCAAAAGTACTGTAATTGCATTTGCTTCCAAAAGCCTTGCTGAGAAGAACTATGAAATTGTCAGTTAATTTTTCTCATCTTTTAAAAATGTGTGTTATAAATGCCACTGAAATTTAAGCACAGGAATTGCTAATCTCAGACTGCTGTCAGGCAGCAAACATGCAGATAATTGATACTTGGGATTAGGAAGGGAGAATCTCAAGGGGCAGGTGAAATAGGACTCACTAGATGTGCTCAGTAGACACAAAGAAATGTCTCATTATATCCATTATCTTGACAACAGTCCATCGCAAAAACAAAAAAGCAAAAAACACCAAACAAAAAAAACCAACAGTGGAATATATTATGGTTCTGTAACTTTAGCAGTGCTGACAGTTATAAAGCAATTTCTGCTGTAGTTATATATTGTTCAAAAGTGACAGGAAAATGTGAAATGGTATTTCAGCCCAGGAAAATTTTATTATAAAAAAACCTAAAGCTAGAATTGAATATAAAGCTGTTTCACCTCTTCCAACCTCACAGCTTTAATGACAGAAATGGTTGGATTTCAATCAAACTTTCTTAGAAGCTGAGAAAGTAAAACTATTCTGGACAGCTTTACCAAAGCTTGCACTGGCTCAGTGAAACACAATACCTTAACCACCTTTGTAAATTAGCCAAGAAATACACGAGATTTTGAGGCATACAAACATTGTAGTTGGAATATCGAAGAACAGTAAAAAATAGAGAAATGGAGATCTCCAGAACATGATTTTGAGACATTACAAATAATGAACTACAAATAATGAATAATGCCCCTATTAGCTAAGTGTTGCACTCCTCTCAACTCACCGTTTTCCTCACTCTGAATTTATCCTTCTAGAATCCGTCCAGGTCTTGAAAGTTTGCCGGACTTTTTGTCTTAACAAAGCAGAGAAAGGAGGGGAAATCCCAGACCTCATTTCATTCTTAATCTGAAGCAGCCTTTATGGATTTGATACTTATAAACAAAAGCTAAATACCATTTCAGCTGATTTTGTTCCACTTACAACTTTATCACTAGAACAAATTTAAAAAAAAATCTTTGGCAGTAACATTTCCCTTTTAATTACCAGCTAATTTTGATTGAAAAAACTTTGCCTGGTTTTATTCTCTTGTCTTTTTGTTGTTAAGAGAATTAACCATTACATTATCACCTACAGTTTTTGGTTATAACTCTCAGTGAGCCATCTTCTTCCTTTATAAGCCTGTTTCCAGATTCTTAAGCAAATCAACTGTATTTAGTTTCAAAAAAAAATCTAAACGAGGAAAAGGCATACAAATGTGCAGACACAAATAAAGTGAATAATCCTATAATCTGAGAAGCTCAAAGGGCTACCAAGTCAGGAAGAGAGGCTATCAAATTGAACTTCAAAGCTGCCTGACTTCTCACCCAAGGGAACCAGAGAGTGATCTTCTTCCCTTTGCTCTGGCCCCAGCTCCCAAGGAGGAGGTGGCTCCTCCCTGCCATATCCCACACCACCGACAAGAGCACAGCAGGCAGGACCCTCGGGATGCCAAGTGATTCCCCTGGTAGCTCCCCACTGAAGTCACAGTGAAGTCACAGTCTGTGCGAGCAAGGAACAGTAAATAAAAATAATGATTCTCCCATATTCTTCTTAGAGATGTAGGAACTCAGAGAAGAAGAAACAAGAGAAGCGGGAGAATGCTATGTTTCACTCCTCAGGTTGGAATATTGATTTCAGGTGTACCAGAAACAGCAAGATTTGAAGACTAAGTGAGAACTGAAGAAAAAAGAATATCTTGAGGTGCCTGAAATGACAAGAAATAATGATCTCCTTTCCTGCAGTCTAATAAAACTAAAAAAGAGTTAAACTCAAACTTACAAACAAAACACAGTGTCACAATGAAACATGGGAACACCTAATTGACAAAATGTTAGACCAAAACAATTTAACTTTTTTTCCTTTATTCTTTTTGGTTGAAAATTTCAGACAATTTCCAAAAAAGTACGAAAAACATTTTGGTTGACCTAAGGCCAGTATTTTTATTTTCTTAGCAGATATGCCAATGAAAATTTTGACACTGAGTCCTTGGCTATGGAACATGCCACAGCTCACTTGGAAAGCTGATTGTAAGAATTAATATATTTGCCTGGATTTTCACACCTAGTCTGTGGATAAAGCACTTATATCTCTGAGAAGCTATGGTGGTAAATGTCTATTGCTTTTTAAAAGCAATAAACAAACAATCTAGTGCAAACAAAAAGAAATAAGGTCTCTCCATTATTACTCCCTGCTGTTTACATTGCAGTCTCAAACTGGAAAATGTTTTGGGTTTTTTTTTCCATCTAGAAAAAGTATTTTGCACTAACAAGTTGAAGATTCAATCCTGCTCACATTTATAAAGACTTTAGTTAATTTACTGGGATCACTCACACAGAAGTCACTTGCCTGCAAATGTTGCAGAATTTGCTCTAGAGCAGACAAACACCAACCAAGTGTGAGCCTGGAGCATTAAATATTCTATAGAAAACCTGGCATCATCCTCTGTGTTGTGATTACAAATGAAGCAGACCGTTCAAACAAGATCATAAAAGATTGGAGGGAAGCAAAAGATACACTTAGAGGCAAGGTTTCCTCCAGCGTAGGGGAATCTGTGTTGGTCTAAAGAAATGACATGTCGGGTTGAATTAGTAGTCCAAAAGAAGATCCATCTCTGCAAGTTCTTACAGGATAAAACACTTCTTTCTCTTCTTTGCTTGGAGTTTCTGGGTACATTTATACTTCTTCATATCATTTCAGAATTATAGGCATATGCTTTCATTTGATATTGCAACAAAACCAATCTACGTATGATTCCAAATCCAGGAGAGGAAAAACTAATTCCTTCTCTATTGCCTCTAGTTACAGCTTATAAATCTGGTCAAAACATTTTAATTTCATCCCAGATGCACTCTTTATGATTTTTGCAAAGGCAACTTTGCAATTCATCATAGAAGAACAGAAAGATCTAAAAAATGTGCACACATATGCACTATTTGAAGCTTTCTACAGGAGTTTTAGTCAAGCCCTAAATGAAAACCAAATGTAGGAAAACCCAAAAGATTCCATAAAATGTGTGCACTACAGATTAAATTTCAGGAAACAGAGAATATTGCTCCACATTGGCCACAACCTGTGAATTCGTAATCAGCGTTACTGATATGCATCATTTTATCCATTTCTGGTCATTCTGTGAAAGAACCCAATTCTGGATAGAATACATTCAACTGAGTATCCAAATTTAAATTCAGCATTCAGAAAGTTACATTAGCTCAAATCGCATCTTCCAGCTCTAGGATTCCCACAAGAACTCCTTTCCTGACACATATCCCCTTCAGGATAAACAATATAAAATGGGGGAATCGGAGACCAAGATTTTCCCAAAACACGTTGTGAAGCACAAACACTGGCACCAGGCAGACAAGCTGGGGAGGGTTGGGTTCAGGTTAGTTCCAACATTTTCACTTACCCAAGAAAAGCGCGGTGCCAAGCACAACAGTGCCACTCACAAAGACACCGAGGGCGATCCGTGTGGCTTTGCTGGTTGCTCTCCTGGCCTCGGGTGCCGTCTCTCCTTCCATCAGGATAGCTTGGGTTGTGCTTGCTCTCGCAGTAGTCTGGTTTTCCCCTGCTGCTGTGGTGTCAGTGTTTCAACTGTTCACAAAATGTGCCCATGAGCTCTCCTCCTCCTCCTCCTCCTCCTCCTCTCTCCTATTTAAAACTCCATGTTTCTGTCATGAACCATTTCCTAGGCACTTCCTGCTCTCTCCCTCTCAAAGGAAAATCACATGTAAAATTGTAGCTGTCTCCTATGTTTTCCTCTGACCAGGAGGAGGGAAGGCACGCGGTGACCACTGTACGTACAGCCCTCACTGCCTGTAGAGCCTCTATGAGCCAATCGCTCAGCAGTCCCCCTTATCAGGGGTTCTGAACATGAGGATTTCACAATGTCGCTGAACAGATGTTTTAGCTATTCAAACATAAAGCTGTAAACCCTTTACAATCAAAGCAGGACTGCTGACAACTTCTACAAACACAAGACTGATGGAAGGTTTTCTTTTTTTTTCCTCCTTGCACTTATTTAGAGAAGACTAATTATTTGCTGACTAAAGTTTTCTCCTTTTATACCATTCCCACTGCATCATTTGGCTTCACCAGAAGAGGTACCCACTCAGCAGACAAATCTCTTTTTAAAGTTTCCTAAGAACTCTTAGAATATCATGTAGCATTTTATTTTGGGAATTTGGTATGTGACACTGTGTGCCAAAAATCACAGTCATGCAGCACAAAGCAATAATCAGCACAACCTACAGAATAGCCCTGCTCTAAAAGCTAGATATGTTTTTTCCAGGCAAGATATTTCGGTCTTTGCTGATGCACAATACATTTTAAGACATGATCCTACGCTTCCAAGTCAAGTACTACTATAAACTTAGTGGAAACGTATCTATTTGGCACTTCAGGTTGGTGGGGAATAAAAATATACATTTATGGATTTATATGGGTTTCTCAGTGTCTGATGTACTCTTGATAATCCTTTCTCCATGTGGCAAATTTTCCCAATTCAATCAAGTACCAAAAATTAGTCATTTCACGATGAATTTTTTGAGCTGAGTGTGACATTCAGCCCTCTGAGGAGCTCTTATTTTCTCCAGAGCTGGACTATCATGAAAAGTATAAGGATGCAGGGAGAGGCAGCATCATGCTCATGCTCTCAATAACAATTCATGTGCCTGAGTTACTTTTTTGTGGACTTACAAGTTCTTATCTCAGCCCCCAACCATCCTGATAAAATGCTGCACAAGCAGAGAGAAGAAAGACATATGTACATCACAAAATGTGTGTGATGGCAGTTATCAGTTTGCATAACTGATGAATGTTTTTTCCACGTGAGCACCTGTACAGAAGTTGTCCCAGATGTCACATGGATACTAAGGGAAAGCCCACTCTATCTAGAAGACATAGAGTTTGAAGGTCCTGAAATCCGCACTCCTCAACTCCCTCTACAGCCTGACTGGGGTCCTGCAAACAAAACACCCTGAGTTCTTATTCCTGTCTCTCTTTACCAGGAAGCTCCAGGAGGACATTCTTATCTCTACTTGGTGCAAAACAGGAAAGAAGTATTTGTTTCTTTTCACCTGCCCATTTGTCCCACATATAACTCATGATTTTTGACATCCATTAGCAGAGGAAGGAGAGGGAAATGATGCCACGGAACCAGGAGGACCACATACCTCCCAGTACAAAAGTTCCCACTTACACATGAATGACTCCCTGGATATGAGCAGATCTCTGATTATAAACAATACCCAGTACAAGACTGTTACCAGCACAGGTTTGAGAAGGTATTTAAGCAATGTTGGTGCAACTGAGTCTTCATATCAGAAATCACCGTGAGTCTCAAAGGGGCTGTCAAAAGGGCAGTGTGTTGGCACAGAAAATGCATGGACATGGCGTGATCTCAACACTCAATCCACAGTGCCCACAATCTGAATGCTGAGTACAACTCAAAAGGACCCTTTGACAAGAATTTGCTATTGGCTGCCTGATGGTTTTCCTTTTGTGTCAGTACTGAACCCCTGACAGTATAAATGCTGAACAGTTATTGATCTGTGCATACTGACCATCAGCTTGATATCCCCCCAACCAACATTGCATTATCACATCCTTACTCAATTCCCCCATACTTTATAACTTTCAAGTTTTGCCCCTTTGTGCTGACTATCATGCTCTATCAATGTTTCACTAACATGATTTTGCTTTCAAGGTATGATTTCTTTCTAGGACAACATCAGGCCAGAAACCAAAAACAGCTTTCAACAGCACAAAGCAACATCCAGTTATTTCTCTTCAGAAATATGGTTTGGGGGAAGAGGGAAAGAAGAGATAGGGAAGCAGATAAGAGGGAGAGGCTGGACAATTCAGTCTCCTCTCCCAAACACCAAAAAGAAAAGGTGAGGACTATGGGAACATGGAGCTATACCAACAAAAACCAGGAAGCTCCAATGACAGGATTCGTCTGGAGAGTCAGCCCCATGCAGCACAAGATCCTTGTGACAAGAAGAATCACAAAGCAGCTGTCAGCAACACTTTTCTTGTGTTTGGCTTATTTACACTGTGGCATAGCATAAATGTCTAGCATAAGTGTCCTTCCCTCTGGCTGTAGAGCCTGGCTGTAGTCAGCAACCCATCTTGGTTTCTCCAGCATGTACAGAACTACAGAATTAGGGCTGAACCATAAACAGCTACCAGCAACAGCTGCAGAGGTCCATTTCTGGCAGGATTTGAAAAGGTGCATGGAACACACGCAAATAAGTTCCTGAGCCTGCTGATCTGTAACAGAAGTCTGTGAAATTTAATACAGGTTTCTGATGAGCGTGCTAGGATTTGGTTTCCTCGCTCATCCTAAGTCCAGCAGCTCTTTGGCAGGTACAGGATACATGGCCACGCTTGCTGCTGGAACTGCTAACAGCACTCCTGGCCATTGCAGCCCAGTGAGGCACTTAATGAGGCTGTGCAAAGACTGTGCTAAGCATTCATAAAACATTAAATAGGTAGAGGGGGGAAAAAGTAATAACTAAATGCTACATGCTCCAAATCACTCTTCATTCGCTCAGAATTGCCTCTGACCAAGATCCCAGTCAAACAATGGGATCGCTCTGGTTCTTATAACAAAGCCAGGACAATGCACAAACAACTCCACCCAAAGCCATATGCCAGAGCTGGCAAACCCTCCAGAACACGCTCTGGGCTGAACTACAGCAAGAGTGTCCCAGTTTCTAGAAAAGGTCTGTCCATATATATAAGCATGCATGCACGTGAACGTACACACAAATACACACGTGTATTATCTTGCTGTTTCGCAAGCAGACACAGTTCTCACTTCTATCCATTATGCCAGAGTCAGGCAAGAGCACTTGATCAGAGATGAAATCAATAGTACTGTGAGCTTCTCCTCACATAGCTTGGTTCAAAAGAAGTTCCCATTTATTGAGGTTTGATTATTCAATAGACACACAAAATCACACATTTTGCCTAGTCTTCACTGTAACAGTCAAACCCAGTTACATAGGTGTTGCTGAACATCTGGAACAGCAAAACTGCTTAAGGTCAGCACATGTTCAACCTAAGCTTGCTGAAAGAACCTGCCTGCAAAGAGCCTGAGGCTAATTGGTGGGTTACCTTAGTGCGAGTAGAGCTTAACAGAAGCAGTCCACAATCATAACATCACAGCTTTGGTGATGACTTACTGAGCATTTTTAGCTCAGGGTAAAAGACAGAACACAGCCACTATCACACTGATGGAAGCAGAGCCACCAGATACAGCTTGAGTGGCTTCCTCAGAGAACAGAGCTTTATGCCAGCTTCACTGAAAGAGACTAATTAGTGTGGGACAAAGTAAAGGCTGTATTCTATTCCATTTCCTGGGTTCCACCATGGGGCCTTGAAGTGTTTTTTTCAAACTATGCAGATGTTGGAGCCAGAATTGGCCAATTGGGCTTTATGTACACAAAATGTGCTTGAGAAAAGCCCAACATGTTGCATTTGAAGACAGCTTGACCAGTTGTCATCAGATCTCTGAATCTTACAAATTACACTCTCTTGGCTGCAAAAGTTCCCAAATTTCTGTGCCGAAGCCAACAGCAACCACACTCTGGCACAACTTCATGTCCTTTATTCATGTGACAGATACAGCTGGAAATAAATGACTCCATTGTTTTCCACTGGTACAGCCACATCACAGAAGGCCTCAGTGCATCTATGAGAATGTGGGTCATTAATTAGGAGTCAATACTGAGCCAACAGGATTTGCAGTACTCCAAACACTGCTGGTGGCAAGCTTTTCAACTAACTATGACTGTAACTGTGGAAAGAACACCCTGCAAAGCAGAAAACTCTGTCCTCTAACACTTAACTCTCCAAATCAATTTTCTTTTCTTTTTCAATGCCAAGTAGGCTAGGCTATTCTCATTATTCCAAGAAAAATTTGTCTTTGCTGCTGGAAACATTGCATTCTCTGACCAAAAGGTGCTTATATCTAACCTAAACAACAACTGACTATGAAAACCAACATCTGGGATGATTAAAGTTAAGCCACTCCAGTCTGCAAACTGTTTTAGAGCTGCTTTTGAAAAAGCACTTTAATGAAACAATGCATATGTTCTCAAGCAGAAAGAACTGCTTTAGGTCTTCTGGCAATTTTTCTTCAAGAAGCACATCAAATTATAGCTAAACAAAACACAACTTCTCCTAAAGATCACATTCACACTACAACGAGAGTGTGTTTACATATATACATCACACGTGCACACTTCTCATCTGTCATCCCCTTGTACAGATTAAACAAGTGTGCATGCTGACATGGGACCCCTGGTGGCCTAGTGGTTAGCATGCGGGACTCTCACCGCTGCAACCCAGGTTCGAATCCCAGTCCCCCGGGCAGATGGAGCCCGTTAGCCCTGTGAGGCCATCCATCTATGAGAAGGTCACTCTAAACAAACCTACGTCCTGAGGACCTCACTGCCATTGTCCAAGCTTGCTTGGCCCCGGCAGATGAACCTTAGGATTAAAGGGTGGGCTCAGTTCAGCGCATGCTGTGTCTCACCTAAAAAAAATCCATTGCGCAGGCTGGAAAGGTAAAAGACCTTTCCCAAAATCTTCGTTCGCGAAGACTGGCCATTATATTTATTATATGCTGACATGCACTGTAGAAAAGCATGTTACTTGGGGATTAAGAAATTTATAAGATATCCTGAGGTAACTCAGAGCAAATTTTTGCTTTTTTTTGATATGATCTAACTGTGAACGCAGGCTGAAAAGGTACTTAAAAAGACATTGCTGGGAAATGTCACTTTTTCAATGGCCATAGCCGTAGGTGCAGGGATGTAGACAGGACACAACTGTCTGTTGTTTCCTTCAAATATTGCATCAGGCCACCAGAGCTTTACCCACTTATTTTGCTTTGTCCAGATGTTCACTCACAGCTGTTAAAGACTATTTATATGAACAGTGGAAGCTGCTTGGTTAGCAGCGAGTTTGTGTCACATGGATGAATTTTCAGGTGCGTAATGAGACATACATTCACTGGCATGTTAAATTAAAAGAGGAGAGCCACCAGACTCGCATGTGACTGCTTTCAGCATCTACTAAGAGATCCCCTTACTGTGACCTCCTGTCTCTCAGAGAAGCACGACTGCCTCTGCAAAAGCAATGGCTCCTTCCTGCTCTCACAGTTGGATCTTCAGCAGCACAAATCTGTCTTTGACAGCAGAAAGCTCAGAGACAGCTGGAGCCAGGAGAGAGCAAAGGTGCCACTGAACAGTAACAGGCACTCTGTCACTGTTATCTACTCACTTGCTTGTGTTAACTTATGTAGAAAACCAGAAAAGGTGGAGCAAAAAGTCCTCCATATGCTTTACTACCCAAGGCAGTAGAGCTCAGCAGTCCCTTAAGGTGCCAGCTCTTCTCATACAAGGGCTGTTGGGTCACATCCCTCTGCACAACAAATGCACCTGCATCTACCAAGGGCTACACTCACACTGAAGCCTTTGTAGGATAAAGAAGAGACCTTTTCACCCAGGCTAAGAGTTGCCAGAATTTAATATCCTTGAACCCACATCCTCTCTGTCAAATGTGATTGAAGTTGGCTGACAAGGTCCAGTGTTACTAAGCAAGGCTGTGTGGGAGAGAGGGGGCACAGAGCCAGGAAAAGCACAAATGCATAATCTCTGTTTTCAGAAGAAAACAGCCTGGCCAAAAAAACCCTGAAAAACCCAATCCTGGTCTTCCAGGTTATTGCTGCAACCAGCTCAGGATCTTCCTGAAGTTAGTTTTATTTTAAAGCATTTCACTCAGTTGAATTCTTCCTCATCTCAAAATGACATTACAATTAACTTTGCACACAGTTAAAAGGCAGAAAAATCTCACGATAAATATGAGGTCCTAAGTAAAATGCCCCTTGACAACTTGTATCTATCAGTTCAGTGAAGGAATTTCTAGATATTGTCTGTTCTTGTCACCATCTTGGTGCAACTCCAGTAATTATGCACATATCTAATAATGACAAACAGCAGCCCCTCAGGAGAGTTTAAATGCATCAAGTTCTTCAGAAAAGGAAGATCAGAGTCAGATCAGGTTGAAACCACAGCATGAGGCCCCACAGGACACGATCCTCAAGACCAAACATATGCTTTCCTGAAGCTGCAGAAATCCTCAAAAACCAAACAGTTAGGCACCAACTATAATTACCTTTACAAGTCAAATTGCTATGTCTCTGACAGCCCTTCCCTGCAGTTTCCAACATCTCTATTTAAAATAAAGATTTTTTGTCTTCTTTCCTATTAACACAAGGCTGTAAAATATACACAGATTTGGCACTGCTTTACGTCTTTACGGATTTACAACAAAACATGACTAAAAACAAGAGAAAAGAGTAAAACCTGCTGACAAATGTACTATATGCTGTATTCATATATATTTCTCGAAGTCAGTGTTTCAGATTTTCACTAAATCAGAAATGATTAGTGTAGAAACTTCAAGCTTATTGCAATGCCTGTGTAGAGGACTTATCTAGGACCAAAGGAAAATATGTAGTGATTTTCTTCTTTTGTGACTTATCTGCATGCACTGGAATGGAAAAGTAGGTGTTTTGGTTTACTTGGTTTCAATTTCTGTTATTGTAAAAAATTTGCATGAGGAGAGCACACATCTGAAAAGGGTTTCAGCAAAATGTCAAACATTGTTTCTGCTCTGAGCAGAATAAATAGAGAAAAATAGTCATGCCTCTGTAAAAGGCAAAAATGGAACAGAAATTTAGCAGTAAAGTAAAAAATAGCATTAGAAAAGGTGGTTGCAGCTTGTAAGGGGACCCAGAGTCAGGCATTGTATATTGCTGAAGACATCCACAACTTGGCCCTCTTAGTCAAAAGATGAATAAATGGAACGATGAGGATTTGAAGAGAAGCTCTGACAAAGAAAAGTGTGAATTTGCAGCTGCTGAGTAGCTGCAGGATGAAAAAGTCAGTGGCAATACACTGTTGCTGTTTTTAGGTACCCCGAGGAAAAACTAGAAGGCAAAGCAAGCATTAGAATAAGGATTTCTGTACTGTCAAACATACCCAAACTACTTAGATATCAAAAGCTGCATCATTCCGTGGTATTGCTCCCCATAAATTTTCTCGAGACCCTAAGAACAAGTAGCTGGACTAGAGACCCTCTGATGGAAGGGCCTCAGTATGACTCTAACTAGCTGCTCTTGGATATTCAAATAACTAGGCAAGGAAATTAGCAATGCTGTTAGCAAAGTTAATAACTATGACAAAAACAGTCATGACCAAGCTTGCTTACAGGGAAGGAAAATCATGGTGATCAAAGCTAAATCCTTTTCTAAAGCTTGCAGAAGACATCACACTCTTCTGAAAAAGTTTCCTTAGCTTCTTCAATATGCACTTCCCAAGCAAATGACAGAATCATAGTCCACTAAAAGATGCTGGTCACTTCACAGATCTTTAATAATTTAATGCTATTTCTGCTGACAGTTCTTTGAAGTTACTGCAAACACGATCAGATTCTTCCTTGGCTGTACTGGTTGACTGAAATGGGAAATTCATTACCCAACTTTACTACAATATTCAAGTCAAACTTTCATGAAGACTGTGGTTTTAATAAAAAAGTCATAGATATAAGTATGTTGCAATTTTGATTACAAACAGAAATAAGATTGGCCAGAACGTACTCATAACATCTGCTTTACCTAAGCAAAAGTCTGCAGGCAGGTAATAGGTTTCTAAAAAAAAACCTAGGAGTATCATGACTTTTGAAGAACAATTAATGAGAGAAAATAAGAGCCTGTAGAGGCATATTCCATCTCCCCAACCCAGAGAGAAAGCACTCACACTCAGATTACATCTGGACAAAGACACACAAGAGAATTTCCTACTGGCTTTCCAAACATTACTTGACTCCACATGTGGGCAGCTGGGGACAGAAGAACACTGATAAGACCTTGATGAGAATTGTAGTGTGCCAGGGGCATCAGAGAGACCAGGATCCCAGGCTGTGCTGTAGCCAGCCAGGATGTGACCATATAGCCCAGGCCATTGATTATTTTAAATAAAAGACCTCCTTTTCTCACAGATCTTACATCACCTAGTGCCTAAGACCTGCTCAGACCTTACACAGGCCTTTCCTAACTTTCTGGGGTTCCAAGTCTTTCTCTGAAAAAGCAGTCTCAGAAAATGCAGTGCCATGTTCCTGCTTTTCACCAAGGTGCTGACCATTGCTGAAATTAATTCATTCCCTTTGCAGTCACCACTCACACCTTTCAGAGCACCAGAACAAGTTATTAAGAATGATGCAAACACAGTTCATTTTACTCTGGGTCAATCACATAAACTCACACTCCTGTCCAGACTTTCATACTGTGATGCCATGACTACATTTTCTTAGGGCATTGCAGCCTTTGCCTCTGCAAAACGTGCTCTTAAGAGGAATCGTGTTTTTTCAACCTCATTTCATAAAAACATTTATTGCTTGCTGTTTTTATTTTAACCATGCATTTTTCTTCTCTATATCTGGGCATAAAAGCAACTATAAAGCACTATTTTAAGTCAAATAAAATACTGAATGAAACGTATCCACTGTTGCATGACTCTGGAAGCACTATAAAACATTTAAAACTACTCAAATGTATTTTGATCAGCACGACATTAAACATATTTTAGCACGTCTGAAATTCAGATGTATTTGAGTATCATTTCTTCACAACTGAATGCTCAAGAAAGGCCAAGAAAGTGCTGTTCACTGGAAAAATGATTCACTCACTGCCACCAGAGAGCCAAGCAGGTCCTGGAAAGACAGGCCACAAGCGTGATCCAGACCTAGCCCACGTTGTTCTGTTCTCCCAAATAATGTTCAGTACAAAGGAACACTTTCAGTAGACGAAGAAAATCACGGTGGCCCACACAGCTACTTGCAGCTGTAGCTCACTGAGCAGGCACTTACCTCTGTAATAACACGACAGCACTTCTGCTCACACATCTAAAGCTACATTGTTGACTTTGCTTGTAGCAAAAATAAAATTAAATAATAGGTCTTGCATTTCTTTCTTTTTAAAGAACAGAGCAACTTAGATCAATAGCCAGGAAGCTCACGCTGCAGGAAATGGGTGCTGTCCACACATTCTTTAAAACAAACTCCTCAGTAAGAAAATGTATCTAAAACTCGAGTAGCATTATAATCTTTTTAACCTAACCTCAGAAAACAGAACAAAATCAGTCAATATAACTGAAATTACCTGGGAGAGTTAAATTACTAACATAAGCAAAAGTTTATTTAAAAATTTTGAAGGTATGAATGGCAACAAGTAATTGAAAAACAACACATACCGTCACAAAGCTACATGCAGAGTACTGACAGATAAAGCTCTTAATTCCCTCTAGATCAAAATGACATGCAGTTTCTGCTGATCACCATTTATCTGCTCCAAAAAGTTCAAACTATTTGAAACTTCTGGATGACCGAAATCATAATATCACAGAATATCTCCAGGTGGAAGGGACTCACAAGTTATTCAGTATACAAGATTAGAGAAAGACAAGAAAAAAACAAGGAGTTATTTTCTTAACAATTCCTCCCTATGTCTCTAAAGCAGGTATAAACCATGATGCTATGCAGCCTTTAAACAATTTTCCCATATCCCACACCTGGCCTGACTTGCTCCCCCACCCCATCACCAGCTCCCATGCCTGCACACCACTCAGGTCTGCCAGCAGAACTGCTTGTCTGGCAACATGAACGAGACAGGTCCATTTTAAACACAGATTACTTTTTCACCCATTGATTTCAGCAGCATAGCTGAAGTGACACCAGTTCCTCACATACCTTTAATATCTCTGCTTGCTTGTTTTTCATGTGACTGGTTTGCCACATGGCCATGGGAGAGCTCACTGCAACTTTCACAGCAGAGGAGCTAATGCAGGGTGAGGACAAAGAGGTGGGAGTGCAGAGATGTCTGGGACCATTCACATGGCATAGCTACTGGAATAAATGTCTTCACAGCAATCCCTTTGCATAAGCTGTAGTGTTGAAGGAACTGGGTTGAATAGATTTTAGAAAAAATTCCAGTTGAGAAAGTCTGAAGTATTTTTGATCTTTGAGAAATTATAGCTAATTAAATTTCCATACATCTTTGCATATTCATGTGCATTTGCAGCACTTCTAGAAATAGAAGTTTAGAGAGACAGGGAACAAGGGGGACTACACCTTCTAGTCTCAGCAAACCTAAGGGTTAGGTCTGTTTCTGAGCAAGCTCTTACAACAGTTCTAGCATAAACTTCTTGTTCCAGAAGTTCCAAAAGTTGTCAATATCTTCACACCTCCAGGCTAAGCAGTCAGCAGCTTAAAAATGGTTTGGACTCATCAGTTTTAATGAGGCTGTCTCTTGCCTTACTTACCTTGAAGATCATTAAATTCGTCTCTTATCTTGTTTGTTTTCTGAGTCAACTTACATCTAAACTATCACCTTTTTTTTTAAAAAAAAAAAAGTAAAATATGTTTCAGGGAGGCATTCCTGCAGCTTGCATATGGTCCTCCAGAAGAATTCAGGTGACTTGTGTTCACTGTCTCATGCACCCACTACCAGCAGGGAATCCACAAACAGTCTGTGGGCTGCAGACTTCCCTTGTGGTGAGAATAGAGGTCTACCCACAGCCACCAGTCTGATTTTTGTCCCTCTCCCTGTCCTGCAGCTCTGTCTCCTGCACCTGCACTTCTAGAAGGGAGGTTCTGGGCAAGCACTCCACCTCATATCTGAGTTGGAGTGCTCCTGGACTGGTCTCTCCTTACTGCCCAGGTGCAAACAGTACCCACAGCAAAAGGGCCCAACTGTGTGCACACAGGGCAGGATAGACAAGCACAATCATTCCCATTCTAGATCTTGATGGCTTTGGATTGTACTCAGAAGCAAGCTCTCCACATCTCAGATAGGGTCTGGGCTACACAATGGTTGTAAGGCACCTCTACGTTAAGGCAATTTGATTTTTGTCAGAATTGGTATAGATCATCAGAGGGGAGCTGGAATGTGACACTATCATGTAATGTTTTGTACTATTAGACATAGTACAAGTAACATAGCAAGTGACAGCCTGGACAATTTTGATGCAAAAGTCCGTGTATATGATAGGATGTAAGTGGTTTGGTAAGTGTACTGCAGTCCCATATAACCCACTAGCCCCATATCCCTTGCACCACAAGGTTTTGGGCTATCTTGGGTCAGCCTTCTGCTTCTGAGGTACCTTCAGCATCACAGCTCACACCCCAGTGTCTGGGACAATAAAAAACATAAAGAATGCATAATCAAAACACAGTATGCCATGTATGTGCTAAGATCATCAAGTCTCCAGGATATGTCGATGTATAAATGTATTAACAACCAAAGGACGTCTAAGAAAAATTTCCATCCTTACAGCCTTCCTGGAGAGGTCGTGGATGCCCCAAGTCTATCAGCATTTAAGAGGCATTTGGGCAATGTCCTGTAACAACATGCTTTAACTTTTGATCACTCTGAAGTGGTCAAGAAGTCGGACTAGATGTTCCTTTTAAGTCTCTTCCAGCTGAGATATTCCATTCCATTCATCACTTACCAGCAACCAAGACTTGGGGAAAATTGGTTGAATTTGTTGCCAATTAAAAATGCTAGGAAGTATGCAACAGAGAGAAGTGAAAACACCCCTCACACCCTAAACCTTTCTTCCCGGGCTCAATTTCACTCCTGCTGATTCCTTGCCCCTCTCTCGAGGGGCACAGCGCAGCAAGGACTATGCTTAGTCAACACCACCAGCTTCTCTCTGCTGCTCCATCTTCCTCACACTTTTCCCCCCTCCAGCATGGGATCCCTCCCAAGGGCCACAGTCCTTCAGGATAAACCTGCTGCCACAGGGGCTCCAGTTTCTTCACGAATATCCATGGGTTCCAGTGTGGGGTCCTGTGGACAGCAGTGTGGATCCCTGCTCTGGTACAATACCCTCCAGGGGCTGCAGGGAAGTGCCTGCTACATTTGAGTCCTGCCCAAGGGCAGCAGGGAAATCTCTCCTCTAGTACCCAGAGCACATTTTCCCCTCCTCTCACCTTGTTGGTTGCAGGGTTGCTCCTCACATTTCTAAACTCACTCCACAATGCAGCATTTTGCCTCTTCTCACCCAGGCACTCCTGCAGCTCCACCACTGCCAAGCCTGGACACCTGGGCCAAAGATACCCATTTACCTGTATCAAGAGTGACCTTCTCAGCCCCTTCTCAGGGGAGACCTTATTGCCTTATTGCTCTCTACAACTACCTGAAAGGAGGTTGTAGTGAGGTGGAGGTCACTCTCTTCTCCCAGGTAACAAGCATTAGGACTAGAGGAAATGGCCTCACTTTGTGCCACGGGAGGTTTAGTCGGGATACTAAGAAAAAATTTCTTCACTGAAAGGTTGTCAAGCACTGGAATAGGCAGCCCAGAGAAGCGGTTGAATCATCATCCCTGGAGTAGATGTGGCACCTGGGGACAGGGTTTAGCGTTGGCAGCGTTAGGATAATGGTTAGACTTGATTATCTTAATGATTCTATTAAGTGCATCTCAACTATAACTTCAGGCACATGGCTGTCTGCAAACCAGTGGACAGAAATTTCAAGCAGATATCTTCCCTTTCCCTAGTATTTACCTGTTATATTTTATATATACGGCAAGAACTTTGTAATAGTAGTAGAAACACTTTACTTCAGGACACAGGTAAAAACTTCTAACAGTATTCTATCCTTTCTAAAACCAGAAGTCAAGGCATGTTCCTATAATTATTCTGTCAATCTTCACTGGGATTTGAAAAAATGAACTGTCGAAAATTTGTTTCCTGGAAAAAACCTGTCATCCCTCCACCCCAAATAACTAACCAGAGGTTATAAAACATCACTGAAAACACCTAAGTGCTACAAGAGATGTCCCAGTGTGAAGCTTAAAAGCAGAATTTGGAGAAAGCATGGAGTAAAATAGTCATTTTTAAAAGCAAAAATATCAGTTTTGATAATAAACTGAAGTTAAATGGAGAGGTATTGGATAACATTAGCAACTACCAGAACAAAAGGCTTCACATAGCTGTACAGTCTCATCTTTGTTATTCTCATCTACTAAAACCATTGTTTTATTCCATTGCTGCTTTTATGTCTATACAAAGAACAGTTGCACAAAGGTGTTTCCATTATACATCAGTAAAATACTTTTGTCTTTGGGTTTTCCAAGGTAGATCATACTAACAGTGCTGCACAGGCAGTATGGCACACTGTGTTGTGCATTCATCACTGAGGTCATGGAACATCCTCTCAAGTAACACAAGTTGTCATGGCACTTCGAAGTCAGATGGCTGTAGCAGTGCTTTTTGTTATTATTATTTTCATTCATTTTCCAGTTCTGATCAGATTTTCCAGATCCATGAGCTGAAGACAGCAGAGATGTCGCTGGGGTGCTTCTGCCTTCCACCCTTCCATGCTCAGAACGACAACTCACGACGATTAAATCCCACAGTTGCCTTTCCTTTGGGTTTCATGAAGTTTGCATTTATTTGCACACGGAATCGGTCTACCCTTAAACATTCGTTAATCTGAAGTTTCCTTTTGGTCATCATTTAGCTTCCAGCAGCTAAGTTCTTTACCTCCTGAAATACTTAGAAGCCACTTTGCAATCATTACTCACTTAAAAAAAAACAAACAACAAAACAAATCCAAACATTTCCAATCTCTCTTCCTTCTCCATCTGGTACCTTCAAAGGATGAGGGGGCAGTGTGACTGGCACTCCTTTTTTTGTATGTCCAGATGTGTTCCCCAAATCCCCACACCACATCCGCTGTGCTGTCCCGTTTCTGGTTCTTCCTCCTGGCTCATTCCCCCAGTTCCTTTCCATTTAATGGCTCTTAGCCCTGCATCCCTTCTTCCCTTGACACTGCACAGGAGTTCTCATTTCCAATTATGAAGTGCATTTCACACTCCTTTCTACCTTCTCCACTTCTGCCTCTGAAGTTCACTGAAATGTATGACCACTGTATAAACTTCTTCACATCCTTCCAGTTCCCATTTGACACTTCTCACTCCTTGCTTCCTAAAGCAATCCACATTACAAAAAGGCACTTCTAAGTTGCTCAATGCTATTTATCACTCTTGCACTTGCTTACTTTGCTACTTCTCTCGCTTGCTCCTTCAGCATTTCTAATGACTCCAACTACTCTTTTCTCTGTGGGCAAGGTGTCAGCTTCCTATTACCCATAGGCAACATCATCTGCAGTCTCCTATTCCTAGATTAAAATAAGAAATTGAGTTCTCTTCCTCTCATTTGTCCCTTTGCCTCGTTCCCTCCAGCAAGCTGTCAACACCTCAAATTCTCAAACAGCGAAAATAAAATAGCAAGAAGTACCTATGTTCCATGTCATGCCTGTAGGCGCTCCAAAATTACTCTTTATCCTGCCCTCAGAGTCTGCGAGACTTTTTTTCCCCTCAAAAAGTTAAGCCTTCCCCCTTCTTTTTCCCAACTATCAAGCCTTCTGCTATCACTGTACTTAATGCAGATGTAAATACTTCTCCTTTGCAGTTAGCTGGAATTAATGTAAATCTACATTTTTTAGAAGTCACGTTTTTCTATCATTCTCTGACATTACTCTGGGGTGTGATTCAGAAAGATTAATAAATTCTTCCATGTGCCCATCCTGTTCTCATGCCCTTCTCCCTCTTCCTCAAACTTCTGTGCCAAAGCTTCCACCACTCTCCGTCTTACTGACTTCTCCCAAGCCTGTCTTTTCTCTTTGTCACACGAGTCACACTGCCACCCAAAGCCAACTTGCCACTTTAGCAGAAAAACTAAAACTTACACTTACAAACCTCCAAATTCCTATCTACAGCACTTCACAGAAAATTAATGCTTTCTAGGCAAATATCACTGAAGCCTCAAGTGATTCTCCCCACGGCAAGTATCAGTGTGCCATTCCATACTAGAGAGTATCTTATCTGAGCATTTGTTATATGAAAAATCACTGAATGTATTAATCTGAGACAGAAAAGATACTTAATAAAAAGTCCATGAAGAACCTTCACGTTTGTCATGTGAAAAGGAAAAAAGAGGTACAATGGTAAACATCATACCCATCGATTCCATCATTTTAAGACTGAATCCACAGTGGATTTAAAAATTCAAACACACAAGTAATAACAGCGTACCTTTATTTTAACATGTGCACTGCACTGATGCAGTAGATACAACGCCAGCAGTCTTCTCCTTGCACAAACTACTATCAATCAAGTAACTTCTAGGTGGAAGCAGCATTTAGTGCAAAGAATAATTAAGAAACCTCTAATGTTAACCATATCTTGGGAACGGTTTGCATACATAGTGCAGCAATCATAGCTATTTCCCAACTGGCCTCAAACATGGAAAACCCATCAGCTATAGCAGTTTGCATTTGAAAATTCTAACACAGACTTGTTTTCTTCTTTTAAAAAAATCTACACTACAGCAACAAATAAATAAGGACCGACAGTGTGTATATATTTGCTCAAAATCAATTCAGCAACTTAAAAAAATATAATGTTCAGTGTTTGCTGAATTGCTTTATACTGCATCTATCACTTCAAAAAAACTACATTTAAAAAAAGTTTAAAGAATAAAAATAATTCCTCCAACTCTTTTTTTTTTTTATTTAATCAGTTGAAAAGAAAAAGTTTGCAAGCACTGCTGCCTCTCACCTATTAATATGCGATTCAGGTCCCCTGGTCAATCTGGGAATAATTACAGAACATCCCTGCACACCCAAGAGCTCTCTGTGCTCAGGCAGCCCTGAGCAGCGATGCTAAAGGGAAGTACAAGCCTTGGTACAGCAAGCAGATCAAGTCATCTTCCAGTTCACAAGTTTCCTTGCTAAAAAACAAGCCACCCCCACTTGTTGTGACTGATTTGTACATCTGTCAGGCTCACCTGGGAACACAGACGCTGTAGGCTCTGTCCCAGTGAGTGCCTGTGTGCTTAATTTCACCTACATGAGTAATCACACTAAGAGTCAATGGAGATATTCATGCTTGCAAACTTATGGATACACCTATCTGTTTACAGGACATCTGCACTCATTTGCAGCTATACAATATACTGATTGCAGTCCTGTATCATAAATGAAGGGTCACTACTAAGTTACAGGTAATACTATAAAGGTATTTTCTGGGATGCATACAAAAGAGCTAAAACCCTCAGGGAAATGCACTTTTCTCCTTTTTAGAGGGAAGCTCTGCTCTTTGGGAGTATTTAGGGATGCACAAGCTGTAGGCCATGGAAGAACTATGCCCCATGTATACTGGAGAATTAACTGCAATAATTTAAAACAGTAAGACTGAAGAATGTTTCTATGGGCACTCCAAACTGAAAATATTTTAACAATTACACACCAATTATAGACCAAACAAAGAGCAAATTTTTGCAAGTTTTCTGGTATCAATCTGGAATTCTACAGAGGCTACTTGGATTCCATGAACAGTTTATATATGTGGGATGCAATAAAATTCTTCTTTATGTATGGTTTAAGAATACAGATTAAGGACAGCTTTTGGTTTTTTTGTATTCATTAACAGTATCTTGGGAGGGAAAATCAACTCTCTCCAATAAAACTAAGAAAATGCAGATACAAGGTGTTGAATGGAAAAAAATCGTTATTTTTCATTAGAGTGTTTAGGGAAATAGTGCACTTTTTATTCTATCCTGGAAAAATACAGAAATGCACAGAATGGTTATAACCTTCCTATCTATTTTCAAGTGGGATTTTTAAACACTGAAAGAAATGTTTTAGTCAATACATAGCAAATTCTTACAAAAATATAACTTTAGACAACATGAGAAACTGCTAAAAAAAAATGCTTTGTCTTTCGGAGTAACTACAATGCACTCTTAGCTTCTACTGATTTTTATACTGCAAGTGAATCTAATTCAGCAAGAGCCTCACACAACATGGTCAATCTGTGGCAATACAACTAAGACTTCCCCTACTGAAGCCTCAAAACATTCAATACAGGGGCACATGAAGATGGGTCACACCTGCATTTCTTCACCCTCTAAAGCAACCTTTGCTTTAGAAATCTAGTCCTTCCTGTAAGGCTGGGGAGAGTACGCCCACAAGAACCTCACTGCACTCAATTTCTTGCCCTGTGGTGGGATGGAAAACCAGCTTTGATCTTCATGCTTAAACAGTTCAAAGTGCCTCTATAACCCACTGTTAAATCCATATCAGAATCCAAATAATCAATATGGCAGCAGCCAAAGAATTCCAGGAGGTGAAAGGTCAAAGATTCTTCTCCTGCAGCAGAGATTATGATGAATGAAACTAGGGTAAATAAACAACATTTTTAAGACTGGCTTTCTTCCCTTTGCAATGAAGGATTTGGGATATTCTCTTAGAAGATATTTTCTTTTTAAGTATGCCCTTCTCTATATGGAAGCACTGCATTGTTCATTAAAAAAAACGAAACAAAAGCCAAAACCAAACAAAAACCCTCTCCAACCTCAAAAAGCACCACAGATGAAAAATCTGTTGGAAAAACAAAAACAAACTCCATGGACCACCCTTCAGGGATGAAATGCTAAAGATGTCTTTTTTAATCAATCAGTTTGTGAAGATCTACAAAAAATAAAAAGGATCACATTCTAAAGGTTCAGTGCAGTCAGCAGCTATATAGTTTTGCTGCTTATTCATCTTTAAGTTGACTTTCAAAAATAACACCCTAGCTCGTCAAAATATACATTTTCCATTTGCTTTTAAATTAAAATAATAATAAAAAAACATTTAAAGAATTCACAATCAATAGCATGACTAAGTTTCAGGATCATCTACAGCATATAATTTAAAGGTTCAAGATGCCAATATGCAGCATGTGGCAGGCCTATACGCTCCATGCAGCATGTACATTTAAGATAATCTCAATCTTGATGTTCAGATGTCAGTTTGCTTCTTCCAAATAGTGTAGAATACCCATCTGGAGAAAATAAGCAGTTAAGGGAAAAAAAAAAAGCCAAAGTTTGTAGTACACAGTTAAAATGGAAATAGTTCTTTTTACTTAATATTTCAATTCTGAAAACCTCTGGTAGATATCACAGAGTAGGTAAAACACTTGAAATTGAACTCTCTCTGGATTCTCTTTTTGACCAGCAGTTCAAGGATGCCTACTTCAAGGCACGTTGCTTTAAGGCCTGGGAGTTGTAAAGACAAAAATAACCTGTTTTTCTGAAGCTGTAAGGGCAGGTATCTTTATATCCTCTTCTGTCTTGAAAATGTAAGGTCAAATCTGAGTTTCACAGGAAAGCTGACAATGAGAAACAGGAGGAGCTTGTTATAGTCAGTAAGGAGTCCAGAGCAGCAGGCTCCAGCACTAAACAGTACCAAGAGCCAGAGAAGGGAGGCAAAATGAATACACAGAAGAAAGGCTGGGGCAGTATCACATGCTTAATATATTATGAATATGCAGAATCCCGGAAGGATGCCTCCTGTCAAGAGAGACAACCACAGCAGGCATTACCCTTCAGAAACATTTCTGGGGCGATCACACAATAGCAGTAAACACTCAAGTCAAATGCAGCCAGCAGATCAAAATGTAGCACTTGAGCTAATGTCTTGAAGTTTAAACTTTTAAGTTGCCTGCCACTCACAAACTGAAGAAATTCTGAAGGACTGCTTTTAGGAATGACATGTTGGCAAGAAATATGTATACCCCTCCACTTGGAATATTTTTTTTAGTAACACTAATCAGTAATGACTGTTAGGAATCACTATCCTCCCCTCTTTCCAGCCTTAAAAATCACATCTCAGCTGTATGTTCAAGAATAGATCTATCAGCCAATATTTAAAGATCTGGATCATGGTCATCTGGATGAAGACTTTTATTTTTGTAAAACAAAAAAGAAAGGAAGAAGATATAGCCTTGTCAGAACTCCCTGGCAGCATTACCCTTATCATACAGTTTATCCTACATCACATAAACTTAGAAACACTCAAAAACATTAACCAAAACACAGCCTGATCTTGAAAGGTGCTGATCATTTCCCCACTTGTGAATTTACGGCACCTTTAGAAAACAATTCCTGCAATTACCCTCAAAATAAAACTGCAGTAGTTCATTTGCTATGAAAAAACATTAATAGTGGTTTTAAACTAGAACTCCTTCTTGTGCTTGAGTTCATTACCTCCAAGCAATCTAGACTTGCTTGATTTATTAATAGACAGTCTCCAGTTTCTTTCACTCTTTAAGGATACAATTCCATGTAGGAGGGAACACACACGGTTTCTTTTGAGAACTCCACAGGACAATAAAGCCTGCTAAGCTGTTCTTCATACAGAGTCAAGGCATCAGTCAGATTTATACAGTTTCCCTGAAGAAAAAAAAAGTTCCAGTCAAAATCAAAGCAAAATTTCAGCTGAATATATACATTTTGACATTACTGCAAGGCTCCCACATACTTCAGAACCAGATACATGCTGTTCTTAATATTTAATATTTACAAAGCAAATACTGAACAGCTTGTCTTCATTCTCCCTACAGCAAACAATAATTTGTATCTTTTCAAGAAAGAGAAAGTATGGGGAGATTATCTATATTCTCATTAGCAGAAGCAACCATTATATTAGGGCTTTCAGTTAAAACAGACCACCATGTGGTGTTTACCTATAACATCTACTCAGTAACCATTTCCTTTATGATTGCTTAAGTATATTAGTAAACAGTATTACAACATCCAGATTTTCTCAATTATTTAACATTGCCTAGATCTTACAATGTTTAAATGCACTATTAAAAAAAACATAGCCTATTCATTTTAAACACAGCAATATAACAAAATAGATCAGATTATACAGAAGTTCTCGCCTGGCTTTGGGGTACATTGTCTTAAGTTTCTGCATATTGTGCTTCTGAAAAGGAAGTGATTCTTACGATACTTTTTTTCCACTTGGATCCATGACTTAATTCATCTAAGCACTCTAGTAGTATCCTTTTCTGAACAAAATAAAAATCAATGCTTTGACTATTTTCTTCTTACAGTGGAACTATGAAATACCAAGCACAAACACATCTCAAGGATTACAAAGTGTGAGAAATTTAAAAACAAAAAAACCCAAACAAACGAAAAACCCACACCCAAAACAACTCCTAATTGCAAGCACTACCTTGTCCCAAGTTAAGTATTATTATCAAGCAGAAGTTAGAGCAGCACACACAAGAGGGATGCCTATATAGAGAAAACTCTAGTTAGAAGAGTGAATTCTCCATACCTATAATGGGTTTGAAGATTTAGTGGTAACAGTGAGCTCACAGAACACCAGACTGAACAAACATCAACCACCCAGCAACAAAAGTTAATTGTGAAGTTGAATAAATAAAAAATCTTTATCAAGTTTCTTGCCTCTCTTACCTATATAACTGAGTAGACTAGTAAATACTTTATGACCTTAAATACAATGATCTTAAGAGTGTGGCCAATGCAAGTTATTTGGACGCTAATTTAAAACCAAGTAAAGCTGAATGTGGTCACCACTGCATGGTCTACAAACTACTCAGCTTTTGTTTTCCACTTCTAGTGGAGGAACGTTTACCACAGAAGATAAAAAGGAGAACAAAATGGAAACCTTCATGGTAATGAATACACAATAATCTTGTCCCTTCCTGCCCTTCAATAACGTGTGTAACCTGCACCTGACTGTAAAAGAATGCAGATGGTTCAATTAAAAAAAGAGCTAAATCTAACTAAAAACTCTAGCTCCCTTACAGTCACAGCTTATTCAATGTTTTAAGACCTCTAACTTGAAACAAAGGTCAAGTTCTATGGGACCCCAGGAACCAAAGACTTATTCAACGCTTCCAAAATGTCTGCACTACTTATGTTTCACATGCATATTTCTCTGCTAGCACACTGTGAAGCTTTTAAAACCAAGAGAACAGTCTTTAAGAAAGACTCATTTTGCTGTTTCCTGCTTTTTGGTGCTCTCAGATTTTTAAAAACAGCCTTAAAATAATTACACACACACAGAGGTGTGTAAGGAAGGAAGTGAGGAACTAAGATGAGTTTGACCAACATATACTATCTGCGCTCTTTAAAACAACGGTTAACAGGCAGAGGCCAAAAAAAGCAGAGATCTTATTTGAAATCAGTATGTCTAAACAGCTCCATCTTCATTGCTTTTTCCTTGTAACAACATCAGATGATAACTAGAACCGAACTGTAAAATGCACATTCTCTCTTTGGGTTTTATACTATTTTTCCTACTTTTTATTAGGAGGATTTTTTCACAATGTATTTAAAATATTTCTATTTCCAGAGGAAGTGAAAAGAGATTTCATCCTACTAATCTTCCTCTGAATTTTTCACATCCTGCTCAATGTATTTTTTGCACTGTGCACAATTTTTCACAAGTTGAAAAGAAAACCTCAACCTAAAAAATCTTAACACAGCAGCTCCACAACACTCTCAGGCACATGGTGTGATTCTTGGGGCTGTCCTGTGCAGGGCCAAGAGCTGGACCTCGATGATTACTGTGGGTCTCTTTCATCTTGTGATATCCTATGATTCTATTTTATTCTATGAGCTTTTGAAAATCGTAATTTTGAAAGCCCTTTTTCAAAATAACTTGCATAAAATATGTTTGATTATAATTTTGATCATATTGCACAAAGAAACACGTACTTGTTTATTTGGTAAAGGAAGATGACACTTTATATTGAATTTTTCGTATTTGGGTTTGGGCACCAGAAAACAAATGAGGTTTGTAAAAAGGTAAGAGACTAACACTAACTGAGCACAACAATGAACAGACTGCTGTAGTACTTGTTTAGTAACCTGTTATTATCCAAGGGATTGTGGCAGTTTTTTTGGTTCAGCCGTTCTTTACTAAATATATAATTTTGTTTCAACATCAGACTGAACGCAAAAGAAAACTAAAAAACAACCTGTGTGTAATTTGAGTTATAAATAGAAAACACTGCTAGGTAATTTCTGGAGCATACCACCATTATGTAGTAAATTGAATAGGATACGCAATGATAGAAAAGTATCCACAGTTTCCCAGCCTGTTGCTTCAATATTTCATTATTTCTCCCTTCTCTAGAAGGAGACAAATCACTGCAGACACCATGGAAAACAAATTACAAGAACAATGAACATGCCAATAAGCAATTTTTACTTTTCAAACTCACAACTCCCCAGTGTCCAAATCAAGATCTTGCCTAAAGGCTCAGACAACCCACCTGGCTGTTCTATTAACCTCTTTCTTCTAGGGATACACCAGGGGATTTTATAGTTCTGCAGTTACAATTTTTTACAATTACCTGGTTTTACTCAATACAAAGTTAAGAACTCCAAAAAAAGTCTTCTTGTATCACTAAAATGACACAGGGAACCAAGCCCAGAATGTAACACAGGGATCAGTCTAATAACCTGTTTCATTTTAACTCCCCCCACCTAATGAAGAGTTACTGGTAGAGCAGTACATCATTTGTTCTGAACAGACACCATATACTCAATAACTAAAACTGAGCACTGCTTAATAAGGTTTAAAGCTGATGACTCACCAATTACACTTTTTCAAAGAAATAAGCAAAATCACTTTTTCTCCTACATTGTTCAGTCCATTTTCAATATATACAAAAATCCTACCAAACTCCTCTGCCTGCCTCCCCTTAATCTATGTTCCATGTCAAACAATTTGACAGGTAAGAACTGAGGGAATGCTGAAATTTTTTTTACCCCTTAAGAAGCATCTCTCTGACATGAAAGTATCTGAGGTAGTTTTAAACTTTGAGATTAACTGATCTCTATTTATAAGACCTGCTTAAGACTGATGACTCCTGAACAGTTTCACAGCCTGAGTTTGCTCAGTGCTTGCACACACTTCAACAGTTCATGCCTGTCCCCCAACACCAACTTTTCCTGGGCTCTCCTAAGGCATACATTCTATATAGTTCCATGGGTTTAGTTCTGAGGTTTCTTACAGCACAATGCATAACAAATTTATGCTTTGTTAGTTCTGGAGAGACAATAAAAAGCATTCCTTAAAATAAGTAGCAAAAAAAAAGAATTTGTTTAAATTAAGCCTATTAAGTTCCAGTTAACTTTGCCCACGTATAAAGGTGATGTGTCCATCAACTGGTTACAAGCTGAACTTAGGCCACTATGCTTCCTCCAACCCTTAGAAAGTAAACCAGGAACTTGAAAGCAGATGGAAGGGTCCCTTTGCCATACTTGCCAAAGCAGGGGAAAGGGTCCATTTTACTTACTTGTCCATTTCTTCCATGTCTTACGCTACACATCATTGCTACTGAACACCTTTGTCTGTGACCATATAGCAGAGAAGTTTCATTTTTATTTTTAATTTAACACAGGGTTCTGTTTTGTAATGACATGCCAAAAGTGAACATGGCCAAGGTTGGGCTTTATCCTTCCTCACTTCAGAGTGACTAAAAAGCAAGTGAGACACACAGAGCATGAAACACCCAGCATCAAAGCTAGGCTTGAGTTTTGGGTGACAGGTATGGTTTTTAAGGAGATACCGAAGGTAAACCTGACTGAAGGTACCTCCGCTGGCCAAAAAAATCAATTATTAAAACTGTACTCACAGTAACACAAGGAAATGAAATGTCTGTGCCCTTAAGTCTCTCAAACTGCCAAGAAATCACAGAGGCTCACACAGGGACATACATCCATTCTCCCAGCCTTCTTTCACGTTGCAGTCAAGAAAAACCTTCCTCCCTCACTGGAAGTGCTAATTAGAAAACCCACGCAGCAGCCAAAAAAAGGAGTCTAACTATGGATCAACATGATGGTGGTCTGGACATTCAGAGGGCAGGGCCACACTGTATTAAAGAGTGGCCAGGAAGAGATGGCTTGGTGAAAGACCACATGTGCGCGTGGGAGACACATGATCCCTCGAGCCAGGGGTTAGTGCTGTTTACTGGAACGCAAACCCATGAGTGGTCTGAGTTTCTATCCTGCCTGGGCTGCATGACCCAGACCAGGAAGGAGCACATTCCTGTTCAGAGGTATTTTTAAAGGTTCCACTTCACAAACAGGTTGAAAATTTTAGCCTTCTCAACCTCAAAGGATTAGATCAACAGAACAAAAAATCAGCACAGAAAAAGGCATTTTCTTAGCTGCACATAATCCCCTGACACTCAGAGACAACCTTACAATCAGTCTCTGCATCTTACAGAGCATGGTTTCACAGCTGTTGGGACAATCCTCATTTGTACATGGAAGGCACAAGACAGTGATGGTTGAGGAAAAAAAAAAGCCACAAACATATCACGCTGGTATCTACAAGTATACATTCTCACTTGAAAGAAATCACTTGGGCAATCTAAAAATCACATTGGATTTTAGAAGGTCCAGTACTGTAAAAACACTTAACGTGTTCAGAAAGAAGTCACCAGGAAGGTGTATGAGATGAAACTGGACCTCAGGATACACCAAGTTCTCACATCCTCCCCAACTCCCACTTCTTTCCACTGTGATGGTTGGGAACCTGCACCTGTAACCGGCTCCCCTTGGAGAAGGCAACACTGAGCACCTCACAGACACACACCCACACTATATCATTAAACACTTCAAAAGGAGAAGTAAGAAAGGAAATAGAGCATTCCATATGACCCTTGAACCTCAGAGCAGGGGGATTATGTTTAACAGTAAGTTCTCACAAACAAGCTTTAGGTCTTAAACCTACAGACAGCGCTACAAGTTCTGCAGGTTAAAAGCCATAAAGCTCATCTCTCTCTGTCCAGGTCCTACGGGTTGCAACACTCAGTATGGGTGGTGCAGCTAAAAAAACAAGGACATGCAAAGCAAGGCTGCTCTTCATACAAGTAAGGTTTTTTTCCAAGTGAGATTACTATTTGTGGAGGCATAGAGCAAATATGGAGGCATTTTTTCCCAAATATACTTAATCATAGACTTAAAAGCAGCAGAGAATGACATCCATTAACTGTCCTTTGATATCTTTCCAGAGCCGAAAGAAGGAAAAAGTCCCTCCTGCATCCTAAAATTGGCCACATATGTTCTTTTATTCCCTAGGAATATGAATAAATAGTCTGAAAAACCACGATCTCTCTATAAGCGTTAATAAACTGCCAGGCAATACTGGTTACCTGCCTCCACCTACTGGTGAAAGGATATTCTGCACTAGCATTTGGAGACCGCTTTGAGCATCACCAAGGAAGGTATCCCAAGGGAATAACCAGGTGTGTTAGAGTAGCATGCCAAAAAAAAATAATTCTTTTTATGATCTCAGATAAATTATATCTATCTAGAGTTAGACAGCTCTAGATTATGGCAGCTAACAGTTTATGTGTGGACCAGAACATTTTCTAAAACTTGTGCAGAGCTCAATGAAGACGTGATCAGCATTTCCATTTATTTTTCCCAGCAGTGGCATTTAGACAGTCAGGCAGCAATACAGTATGTGAAAGGTTGGCATTCTGTGAACACAATTCCACTTCTGGGTAAAGCATTTCTTGAGCACTGAAATAAATTACATCCTAATCAGATGCACACAGTTCTGTTCAAGATGCAACTATCAGACGACAGGCTACAAACTACAAAGGACAGAAATTTCCAACATTAATACAACATAATGCCAAGGCAGAAAAAGCAACTGTAGCTACTGGCCAGCAACCAACATGACAATGATCCTTTTGCTGCATCTTTTCTACGAGACATTTCCTTGTCATAGCAAAGATGAGGATCTAACAAATAAGTGGACATTTAACAGCGATATTTAACATTTTTTGTTTTAGAGGACCAAAACACACTTCAAGACAGGCCTGAGGGGCACACAGAGTTCTGTACTTTAAAAACACAACTGCCTTAAAAGGCATGTGATTCCTTCTGCAAGGCCTGTTACATAAGGTAAGCATCCTGAAAGTAGCTAGTTGGAACAAAAGTAACTTACATTTCCAATGTTAATACACAGAGCTAAAAACCCCTGGCATTTAACAGCAAACACAGCCAAGCATTCAAAATCATTTATGAGTTCCCAGTGTGTGACTAAGTTGCCAAAGTTGGTAGTGGTCATATTTGAACTTCTCTCCACAGTCTAAAGCAATCCTTTAAGTAGCCAGCTTCAATTAGTTTAATTCAAAACCTAATTTAAATTTAAAGTTATAGACAGTTGATTTTATTTAAAGCACCCCAATAGACTGTTCATCCTATGACCAAACTACTGAGTCTTCTGAAGGTGTGGTAGGTTGACCCTGGCTGGACACCAGATCTCCACCAAAGCTGTTTTGTCACTCCCCTCCTCAGCTGGACAAGGAAGAGAAAATAAGGTGCAAGTCTAGTGAGTCAAGATAAGGACAGGGAGAGATCACTCACCAGTTACCATCACAGGCAAAACAGATTCAATTTTGGTAATAAATTCAATTAATTTCCTCACCAAATCAGAGTGGGATAACAAGAAATAAAACCCAATCTTAAAAATACCTTCCCCTACCCCTCTCTTCTCCCTAGGCTTTAATTTACTCACAAATTCACTACCTTCTCCTCCTTGCTGCACTGTTGGGGATGGGAAATGGGGACTGTGGTCAGTTCATTCCATGTTGTTTCTGCCACTCCTTCCTCCCCACACTCTTCCCCTGCTCTAGCGTGGGGTCCCTCCCACAGGAGGCACTCCTCCACAAACTTCTCCAACATGAGTCCTTCCCACAGGCTGCAGTTTTTACAAACTGCTCAAGTGTGAGTCCTTCCACAGGGTGCAGTCCTTTAGAACATGCTGTTCCAGCATAGGCACCCTGCAGGGTCACAGGTCCTGCCAGCAAACCTGCTCCAGCTTGGGCTTCCCACGGTGTCACAGCCTCCCTCAGGCATCCACCGGCTCCACCATAGTGTCCTCCAGCGGCTGCAGGTGGATCTCTGCTCCACTGTGGAGCTCCATGAGACAGCCTGCCTCACCATGGTCTTCATCATGGCCTACAGGGGAATCTGCACCAGCACCTGGAACACCTCCTCCTTCTTCTGCACTGTCTGCAGGGCTGTTTCTCTCACTTATTCTCCCTTCTCTCTCTGGCTACAACTGCTGCTGTGCAGGAACTTCTTCCCCTTCAGAAATCTGTTATGTCACTGATTGGCTCGGTCTCGGCCAGCAGTGGGTCTGTCTGTCCTGGAGCCAGCTGGCATTGGCTCAGTAGGACATGGGAGAAGCTTCAAGCAGTTTCTCACAGAAGCCACCCCTGTAGCCCCCCTCACACGCACACACACTACCAAAACCTGGCCATGCAAACCCACTACATAGCCTTATTCAATTTTTACAGTGGATTATTTAGTTTTTTCAGGTCCAACTGGGAAGAGGCTACAAGGACCATCAGATGAGCCGCATAGTGTATCAGCAGATGTATCAAAAGCTCTGATAGCTGCCTGCCCCAGTATTAATTATCCTTTTTCAACACCCTCAGGAAGACTAAGTTTCCAGAGTACACTGCTTCTATATTCCAGTCTTTTCACTGGCTACCAGTTACCCAGCCACAAGTCCAAATTCACACTACTTCCACTTTAATATTGTTTCTTTCCCAGCCTGCCACGGATGCTTTGTTGTTTGGGACCATGAAACATAACACTGCCGTTTCACAACAGCTTAAACCCAGGGTTGGTTCAGTACTGCTGTCCATCCTTTCTGTGCAAGCAGAGATGCTGGAGAGCTGACTTATCTCCTCCCATCAGGACAGGACAGGCAGCAGGGCTGCACTGGTCTCAACCTCCATTGGTTTCAGCTGGCACAAAACAACCCTCCTGTATTTTGGCTGCAGCACAGCCATCGCTCCAGCTTTCAGCACAAGCTTCTTCTCAGAGTCCTTCAAAGTCTGACAAAACCTATCCACAGATATACATTTATATACATTCTAATACAGCCAGCTAATCTCACTGTGTATGTTACAACTACAATGACTGCAACATAACAGCTTGCTCAGTCCGAAAGATGCAGTGTCCTTTTGATGTTAAAGTCTGTCATAAATATTTCCACTATTTAGAGGAAGAAAAGCCATTAAGATTTACAGTGTGATACAACCATAGTAATCATCTTATATTTCAACCACAAGATAATTTCTCTTGCCTTTACAACCAGAGCATTTTAAAATAAAGCAACACATCAGAACTGCCAAAAGCTTTAACCCACAAGTTTTGCATTTCTTTATAAACCTGCATAGTTTTACAGTAAACCAGGTCCTTTACACACCTCAGAAACTCTATGGTGACAGGAATAGAGCTAAAATACATAATTTCAGCTAAGCTATTTCAGACCTTAACAAGATTTTTCCAAAATGCAGTACTCAGATGCTCCACACATCAGAACACTAGTTAAGGTATGAGCATGACTAAAGAAATAGAGCTTCAGAGACTTAGACTTCACTCAACCATCTGCTGGCTCCTCTCACATTCTTGTACGATTGCACACTCCTTTGTGGCATTCCAAATTCAGGATTACATAAAGTATCTTCAGTTGAAAGCTAATCCACAATTGTATTATCTACATGTTATCTATGAGGTATTACTGTTACACTTTGGCAAGTATACAAATTGTGAATTATTTCCTTTTAAATAGAGCTGCACTTAAAATTTCATACACAAGGACAAAACCTAAATTATGACTATATAAAATACTTCACAAAATGCCAAATATTCTAACAAACTTATTCAAACGTTCAAAATGCATTTTGCAGAGGCCAAACCAATGAGTTGTGTTAGGAGTGGAGAACAAGCAAAAAGAGTATTTACTCCCAAATGACTAATTTTTTTGTCCCATTGCACCTACCTCAAATTCTGACACCTTAATGGATGATGAATTTTCATGTCTTACACTCTACAATTGGAGACATTAGCTTAAAAACCATATATCTGTGTCTAAAGTATATCTGTTCTGTTTTTCCAAGAACTGCTTACAGTTACAATATTCTGTAATATGTCTTGCTGATACTTAAAATTATGCTTTTAAACTCAAAAGTGCTACAGATTCAGCTGAAATAATGGAAAAAGGTAAGTCAGCAAAGCCTAAGTTAAAGTCATTAAAAGGAGAAAAAAACAGCTTGTAGAAGATTTTTAGTTTTTTCCTCCTTTTTTTAAACTGAAAAATGCAGCACATATACAACTGCAATAGATATAAAGTAATACTTTGTTACATCCAGATATGATACCTGTGTGAAGTATTTTCCATCTTGTTTCAGAACTTTCATTGAGAGGTCAAGAATCAACCGCAGAAATTCCCATGTGGAATCTGCATATAGAGAATGATTGAAAAACAGAACAACACATTACTGGCTTGTTAACACATTTACTACATATTCAAGACTTGCAAAAAAGCCACTGTTTGAAAAGGAGCTGCTCTATACCTTAAAAAAATAAAATAAAATAAAACATTAAAAAAAAATAAAAGCCTGGTAAAAAAAACCAAACACAAACCATATGCAATGGTAGTGATGGTGGAAGTACTGCTACTTTGCTTCACAGTAATTTTCCAGAAATTTCCAAGAAATCATAAAGTGAAGAAAATTTACTGGAGTAGGAACTCTTAATACTTTCTAATGAATATTTTCTAATGAACTACATGAGTTCATTTTATTCTGGAATAAGAGCACAATTTAAAAGAGTCCTAGGCACTTGCTAGTCTTTTCTAACATTCAAGAAAAACTCAAAAAAGAACAGATGTGTTACTATCATTCTTTCCCTCTCAGATTTGCTATTAAAAAGGAAAAAAAATCAAAGTACTTTTGCTGCAAACTACAATAAAGCAGAGGGACAAAATGTTGAAAGTTCCCAGAAGTTTAAGAAAATAAATTAGAAGATTTACCTTCTTCTGGAGATGTGGAGATTGGAACAGCTGTCAGATCATTAATTACATAATCAAACATCCTCCCTTCTTTGGCATACCTCTTCAGTACAGGAATACAGTCTTCAATTAGAACCTGTAAGAATGAAATACTTTAGGTAGTCCTCAAAATACCCTAAAAGTGACCAGATAAAAGGAACAAATGTGGATTCACAGGAATTTAGAGGTGAAAAGCACAAAATTGAATACACGTTTAATTTTATGCTCCATTTTCAACTTTTTACATCATATAGAAGGAAGAAAGTGCTATAGGAATTATAACAGTGACAACAACACAGGCACTTCAGGACTGAACCTCCTAGCTCTGTCACTGACTGCTGGGTGACCACTGTTCCTCCTACCAAATGGTAACAGCAGTTAGTTGTTAGCCCCAACAAACGAGTAAAATAAGGTATTTGTATGAAGGGCCACTGACTAGTGAAGACTAGCATTAATTTTTTGTGCCTTATTTTTTAGCTCACTCCTGCAAGTTAATATCTGTGAGAGCATTTAAGGAACAATAATGAAAACAGAAAGAAAACATTAGATTCCACCTGGACTAGTTTGTAAGTTCTGTTAGATCCAGCACATAAAGACCTTAACTGCAGGAACACATGACATTTGTTGGCAGATTTTATTATTATTTTTAATGTAATAGCAGAGAGAGATTTTGCATGCAAATTAAAAATAATGGTTAATTGTGTATTATAAATTCAGATATTTTCAAGAGTATAGATCAACTAACTTAAATACACATTTCTTCTATCTTTTTCATGATATAAGGAATGATGTTTAAAACTACATTTGTACGGATATTTCCTCTTTACTCATAAGCTATGGCAACAAACATTCTGCTGTTTCACATTCCTTAAAAGTTATTTATGTGATTAATTTCAGAAGTCTGAAGATGGAGAGTTAAAATATTTTGAGGCTAATATATATTTCCAACACAAATCCCAGCTATTAAAATTTGAAAGTGTCATAAAAAAGGAAAAAATACTTCCTAAATTTAAGAAAAGTCAGAAAACTTGTACCCAAAACTTTGCCATAGCAGTCTTCCAGGCTACGTATAAGTGCATTCGAAATATTACTCCTAATGAAAGAAAAGCAAAGCATTACCTGGTAGCACTCTCCTTTCAGATTGTCTAAGACATCTCCGCATGTTTTACGCATGTACTTTTTACACCCGTCAATCACCATTTGGTCAATGTTTGAAGCTTGTTAAGGTATGGTACATTCAAGAAATAACAGAGGCAACACTTTCTATTTCTTCAGAAACAAATTCTCAAGAAGGTGCCATTCATAAAGAAATAAGATGTGTCTATGGCATACATACTGCAATAGCCAACCTTATGGATTGCCCTCTAGATTCAGTTAGAGGTTTAGGAATGGCTTATTTTTGGTTTCAATCAGTATTTTTGATACCTTAGGTTATCATTACCGTGAAAGCCTGAAATGTGAACTGCAAGACTATTAAAACACCCATAAAGTTAAACTAGGTTAAGACTTTAACCTACAATTATTTAAAATCATTATTAAAACAATTATTTTCAGTTTTAGCAAAGGGATCCCAAAACCCAGGGTGATCAGTATTTCATACAGCTAACAGTGGTTTGCATTACAAACTATATGAGCTAAGAATGTTGAAAACTTTATTTGTATTGGTATTTTTAAAACAGTGTTGGTCATTCTGCCACCAATACAATTCATTAAATCCTGACATTCCTACTGATTGAACTTTTTTGCTTCTAGGTACTATTTTTTACAGCTTTCTTTAGAAAACTGAAGAATTCAGGAAGGTAGAAATGAGCCCAAGCCACAGACGTGACAGATCTGTCTTCTGTTATCGGAGAAAGCATCAGTCTGATGACAGAAGCGTTCCCTTCCAGTTTTATGTAAACCGATACTCAAAGAGCTATAGAACTTGAAAGAAGGTGCTTCATAAAGATGCACAGATATGTAGTCACAGATATGGAGTCACCCCCAGTAATGGGTCTATGTAAGCTGACAAAAAGAAATTTTATTTTAGACCCTATTTCCTAATGCAAATCAGAACCTGACTGTTAACTGTGCTATGGTACTAGCAGAAATGCAGTCTGAAAAATGTGGAAATGAATGATCGCCCATTTGTCAAAGGATATCTCTACCATAGTAACCATCTTTGGCTTCAGTTTGACTATCTCATATAGTATACCTCCATCACCACCTCCTAGGATTAGCACTTCTTTCCCAGTGTAGTCTTCCTTTCCACTGCCCATTATGGCTTTAGTATATGCCAGGTCACTTTCTGCCAGATCTGAATGAAAGGAAGAGAAAGAGTTGGAGAGAAATATTACATCTATTGTGACAACATATTGTGACAACATTCCTCATCTCCATATTAAAGTCTGATGAAAATTTCTGGCTAGAAGTATGAAATAACTAATTTCATGATTTCTAACACAATTCTATCTGTATAAGAAAATACCTTACTAATGTATTCTGTAACAATGTTTTTCAGCTGCCATCTGCACAGAAGTCCCCAACAGTTGCAGAAAGCTAATTGAATTGTTAAGAGTTATTTCAAAAAGCTATAGTTAAATTTCTTAATTACTCTGCTATTAGAGTGAAATTAGGTATTCTATC